>NC_092137.1:56685111-57015528 GCF_043159975.1 Macaca nemestrina | reverse complement strand
GACTCATCTTTCCACTGGGAATCCAAGCAACCCAGGCAAAGGGAGAGTACTTCATTTCTCCCAAGACCTGGGGCTAACATAGGGAAAGGTTTGGAGGCACTGAGAGGAAAAGACACCAGGAAAAACTAGAGGCATTTTCCCAGACCTAGAACTGAGAGCAGGATGCCATTTTTAATCTGACTGTATACAAAGTCAGTCCTTCTTTGGGGAACCACCAGTGTAGCCATGCAGGCATTTCCAACTCATACTAGAGATTGGAGCATTTGTTCTGGAGCAGAGTAGATACCTCCAAAGCCAGGATTGTGGAAAGCACCTGAGAAATAGGCATTAGGACTGCTCTGGGGCAGGAGGAGAGCTGCTACAGCTGCACTTCCTTCTGGTAGGTAAGGCTTGCAGTTAAGGCCAGCTTGGTGACCTGGAACCAGTTTGCATATGTCATTGCTGGGTACTCCAGCCTGATCCCCTGAGATAGTGGTGCAGCAGGGATCACTCTGATCCACCCCAGGCAGTACTCCAGGAATTCAAAGCACTTATCCATATGGATTAGCAGCCTGACCTGCCCTACCCTTCCTGTGAAGAGATCTTCTTTCAGTGAGGCCCTTTTCACTTAGTATCTAGGAAAACCTCCAAGCATTCAGAACAACTTCTCTCCAGGATCAGCAACCAGAGCTGCTTCACCCTACCTGGGCATAGATTGTGGTGCAGTATGGTCCTCTCCACTTTATGCTCAGGTATATCTCCAGGCATCCAGAGCACTCAGCCAGCAGCCTGACCTGCCCCACCCTTCTATGCAGAGATTATGGTGCAGGGGGCCCTCTCCATTTCACAGTCAGGCAGATCTCCAGGTATTTGGAGCACCTGCTCACCCAGCTTGGCATTCTGAACTGCTTCATTCTTTCTGCACAGAGATCACAATGCAGCAGGGCCCTTTCTATTCCATGTCCAGAGATTGTGGTACAGTGGAGCCTTCTCCACTCAATGCCTAGGCAGTTGTCCATGCAGTTAGACCACCAGCTCACCTGGATCAGAAGGCTGAACCACCTTACTTCCTACAGCAGAGAACTCTGCACTCCACACTCAGGAATATTTTTAGTCATCTGGAGCAACTGCTTTCCTGGATTAGGGGTTTAGGCTGCCCCCTGCCCATGCAGAGAACTTTGAGCTGAGAAAGTCTCCCAGCTCCATGCCTAAGCTCACCTCTGGATGCTTGGTGGCCAGCCACTGGATTTTCCCATGGCACTGATGTTTGTGCCTGTCATCAGGAGACCTGAAAGTGGGCCTGCCTGGTCTGGCTCTGTCCATCTTGCCTCCAAGCCCCTGGGGCTAAGCAGGGAGCTGAAACCACTGTGCATGCCACAGATCAGCCCATTGTCTGAGGCAACAGAAAACTTCTCCTGATAAATAAGGATCAAGTATATACCCAACCACCTTGGCTGCATCCAGTTCTTACCCATATGTGCCATCTACTGGCTCGTAGGTCAAACCACAAAACCCATGTAAAACCTACCAAAAGAAGTGCAGAGGGCTATGGAAGCAAAACCAAAAGACCATACCCAACATTCTCTATAGTTACATAACCTAGGGAGGGGAAAGGGGGGAAATCGAAATAAAAATAAATAAACAATATTATAGGAGAGAAAAAATCCTACCCAAATGAAAATAATTAGAAAAATGTAGAAGTGTCAACATTTCCAAATGAGAAGAAACCAGTGAAAGAATCCTGCCACCATGAAAAATCAGAATGTATTATAATACATACAACATAAAATGTATAATAGCAGTACCACCAAAGTATCACACTAGCTCTCCAGCAATGGCTTCTAGCCAAAATGGAAGCTCAGAAATAACAGATAAAGAATTCAAAGCATCGGTTGAAAGGAAGCTCAAGAAGATCTAAAAAAAACATTGAAAATCAACAAAAAGAAACTTCTAAACCAATCCAGGAAATAAAGGAAGAGATAAACATCTTAAAATAAATCAATCAGAGCTTCTGGAATTGAAAACCAATTTCAAAATATAATTGAAAGCTTTATCAACAGATTGAACCAAGCAGCAGAAAGAATGTGAGAGCTTAGAGACTAGTCTTTCAAACTAATTCAGACAAAGACAAGGAAAAAAGAATCTTAAAAAGTTAATGGGCTGGGCACAGTGGCTCATGCCTGTAATCCCAGCACTGTGGGAGGCCAAGGAGGGTGAATCATGAGGTCAGGAGTTTGAGACCAGCCTGGCCAACATGGTGAAACCCCATCACTACCAAAAATACAAAAAATTAGCTGCACATGGTGGTGGGTGCCTGTAATCCCAACTACTAGGGAGGCTAAGGCAGGAGAATTGCTTGAACGCAGGAGGCGGAGGTTGTAGTGAGCCAAGATCGCATCATTGCACTCCAGCCTGGGTGACAGTGTGAGAATCCATCTCGGGGAAAAAAAAAAAAAAAACGAAGTTTTTGAGAAATATGGGTTTAGGTAAAACATAATCCTCCTAGTTATTGGCATTTCTAAGACACAAAGAGAAAAAGTAAACAATCTGGAAAACATATTTAAGGAAATAATTTCAGAAAATTTTTCTGATCTTGCTAGAGAGGTAGGCATTCAGATACAAGAAATCCAGGGAACATCTGTGAGATGCTATAGAAAATGAACCTCATCAAATCATCTAGTCATCAGATTGTCCAACGTCAATGCTAAAGAAAAAATCTTACAGGCAGAGAGAAAAGGGCAGATGCCATACAAAGGGAACCTTATTAGGCTAACAGCAGAATTTTCAGCAAAATTCTTACAAGGCAGGAGAGACTGGAGACATTTCTTCAGCATTCTTTAAAAAAAAAGAAATTACAAGAATATCATACCCTGCCAAATTAAGCTTCATAAGCAAGGAAAAATAAAATATTTTCCAGACAAGCAAGTACTAAGGGAATTTGTTACCACTAGACCAGCCTTACAGAGTAAATAAATAACCTGCAGAATGGGAGAAAATATTTGTAAAATATGCATATGACAAAGTCCTAATATCCAGAATCTGAGGAACTTAAACAATTCAATGAATAGAAATAAATAACCTCATTAAAAATAGGCAAGGACATGAATACACACTTTTCAAAAGAAGACATACATGTGGCCAACAAACATGAATAAATGCTCATTATTAATTATCAGAGAAATACAAATCAAAACCATAATGAGATACCATCTCACACCAGTCAGAATGGCTATTAGTAAAAAGTCAAGGCCGGGTGCAGTGGCTCACACCTGTAATCCTAGCCCTTTGGGAGGCCAAGGCTAGCAGATCACCTGAGGTCAGGTGTTCAAGACCAACCAGGCCAACATGGTGAAACCCCATCTCTACTAAAAATACAAAAATTAGCCGGGTGTGGTAGTGCACGCCTGTAGTCCCAGCTACTTAGGAGGCTGAGGCAGGAGAATCACTTGAACCCAGGAGGTGGAGGTTGCAGTGAGCCAAGATCGTGCCACTGCACTCCAGCCTGGCCAGGTGACAGAGCAAACTCTGTCTCAAATATAATAATAATAAAAGTCAGAAAACAACAAATGCTGGTGAGTCTCTGAAGAAAAGGGAATGCTTATATACTGTTGGTGGGGATATAACTTAGTTCAACCATTGTGGAAAGCAATTTGTAGATTTCTCAAGAAACTTAAAACAGAACTATCATTTGACCCAGCAACCTCATTACTAGGTATCTATTCAAAAGAAAATAAAATGTTCTACTTAAAAGACAATGCACTAGTATATTCATCACAGCACTATTCACAAGAGCAAAGAGATGAAATCCACCAAGGGGCTTATCAACAGTAGACTGAAAAATGAAAATGTGGCACATATACACCATGGAATACTGTTCAACTATTTAAAAAAGATACCCTTTGCATCAACATGGATGCAGTCAGAGGCTATTACCCTAAATGAATTAATGCAGGAACAGAAAGCCAAACACCACATATTCTTACTTATAATTGAGAACTAAATACTGGATGCTTATGGATGTAAAAACGGCAACAATAGAATCTGGGGACTACTAGAAGCGAGGGAGGGCTGGGAGTAAGGGTTAAAAAACTGACATTTGGGTACTATGTTGAATATCTGAGTGACAGTATCACTCATATCCCAAACCTCAGCATCACACAATATATCCATGGAACAAACCTGCACATGTACACCCTGAATCTAAAATAAAATTTGAAATAATTTAAAACAAATAAATTTTAACTACATCATTAACTCATTCCATTAAAAATTTTTGATTATGTATAATGTCTCAGAGGTAATTCAAATATTTACAATTCAAAGAAGCATAGGACATGGCCTTCAAAAAGCTCATGGTTTAGTCAGTAATGTGTATCATTACAAAACATTGTGGTAAATGCAAGATAGACATATAGACTAGGAAATCAGGAGTAACAAAAGAGAGGAAATGATCAATTTTGCCTTGGTAAATCAAGCTTTACTGACCACGTTGAATGATCAGAAATTCCTCATTCAGATAAGACAAAAAAGACCAGTAAAAGAGGAATATATATATACATATAAATATAAATAAATATACAAAAGAGGAGTACATATATACATATAAATATAAATATATATATATGTTTCAGAAAAGTAGTATTATATTAGCTTAATTTTTCTAGACACAGAGCTTAGGGTAGAAATTTGTATAGTATTACTTTATTGCTGAAAGAAATCCTGGGGAAGCAAGAGGAGAGGAAATGGAGAGTAAGGCATTAAAGAACTGAGAGCAAAGAGAAGAGAAACATTATTGAGCGGGCCACTGCTTGAAATCCAGCACAACTAATTTTGCTTGACATCAGACTGCCTTCTGAAAGGGCATATTTACTAGTCAATTTTATGTGAGTCTGTCTAGGTGAAGAAGGATTAAGAATTTATGCACCAGATTTCACTTCCAATTCTACCCTGCACATGCATAGGTGGCAAGTGAATCCTATGGCATTTAACACCTCAGTGGCAAACAGCAAACCACAGTTGGAGAGGCAAGAGATGCAGAATGCAAGCATGAGACAAGGTGCTATCATATAAAGTTATACGACAGCAGTTAGAGTAAAATAAGTGGCCACGAACCAAGGG
The DNA here is from genome assembly GCF_043159975.1 of Macaca nemestrina. Lineage (NCBI taxonomy): Eukaryota > Metazoa > Chordata > Mammalia > Primates > Cercopithecidae > Macaca > Macaca nemestrina. The sequence goes on along the minus strand of NC_092137.1, from coordinate 57,010,431 downwards.
CAGATGAAGCCAAAAACAGTTAAAGTAGCATTTAGAATATGTCTCATGCAGAAAACACTTTGCACCACTCAGATTCATTTGTGACCTCCCATTTTGTCCAGCTCCTACATTGCAAAATGATTCTCCATTTTTTGTGAAATTTTTGTGCCCTCACTCCTCCAAAAGAGTAAAGTATAAATCACAGAAACACAGTGTCTGAAAAAACTTTAGGCAGAAGGGTTAGTGAAACAAGCTATGGTATTCACTGCTTCAACTTATCCACCATAAACCTCTATAAGAGAGGACCATAACACTATTTTAGATATCCTGGCATCAGTATCAGCTTAGATGCTATAGTGAACTGTTTTTAAATGTCTGGGTAAACCTCCTTCCCAGGGCACTGTAATCTGGCAAAAGTCATAGATCCCTTTGGGAACAAAACAAGGGAATATTTACCACGTATGTTTATGATGATGCTGAGGACTTAGAGTCTCCTTCAACTTCTGGACCCTGGGTTAGCAAACTGATTTAAATCTGGAAACTGGCAGGACATGATATTTCATTTCACAGTATGATTATGATTATGATTATGATTTTGACACGGAGTTTCACTCTTGTCACTCAGGTTGGAGTGCAATGGTGTGATCTCGGCTTACCACAACCTCCGCCTCCCATGTTCAAGTGACTCTCCTGCTTCAGCCTCCCAAGTAGCTGGGATTACAGGTGCCCGCCACCACACCTAGCTAATTTTTTTATTTTTAGTAGAGATGGGGTTTCACCACATTGGCCAGGCTGGTCTCGAACTCCTGACCTCAGGTGATCCACCTGCCTCGGCCTCCCAAAGTGCTGGGATTACAGGCGTGAGCCACCGTGCCTGGTTTCATTATTTTTATTAAAAATAATAATAATAAACTTTAGTGGCTTTCTAGCTCACCCTTAAAACTATCATAATCTCTTAGCTTGTTTCACAGATTCCTATGGTTCAGGCATCCTGATTGCCATTCTGGCCTTGATGCCAATTATGGCAATTCCATTTCCCTTACATCTGACAAGGGAGTGCTCCCACCTGGTCTCTGAATTCTTATAATCCATCATTCCCATTCATACTAAGGAATCTAGTTTGATGACATGATTTCCCACCCTCCTGACCTGAAGATAATAACCAAATTCAATCTTCTCAAATACGCTACCTCCCGACTACTGACCAGTGTGTTCCCTATTACCTTACAGGAGAAAGTGTGCTCTTTAGAAGCTTCGGAGAAGTGCATCAGCTAGTGGATTTTCTGGTCTTTCCAAAGAAGTTTACTTGGATTTTCTCACCTCTCTGAAACCTCTTATATCTGCCTCAGTTCTATGCCTAATTTATTTTAGATAATCATCATACCTAAGCTTCAAAATTTGTCACAGCAAACCATTAGGGTCACTTGCTTGCCAGGACATTGAGATCTGACTGATGGGTTAGAACCATTGATAAAGTTTATTGTCCAGTCTAATAAGATGCTTCCTAGGTCTAACACCTTCAAGATTTACTTATACACCGGTTCTTTGAGTTCCTGACAATGCATATAGCTAGATCATGGCATTCATTTGATTAATATGATGCTTTCCCAAAGAATAGGACACTTATTTCTCTGCTAAGCCTATACTGATAAACTTATCCCTGGAAATTGTCCAAAAATGAATGAGGATTTGTAGGAGCAAATGTCAAAAGGAATACACATCATCCTATGAGGTACTTTTCAGGGTTGAGGTCAAACAGGGTTTCCAGGCAAGTGCAGGATGATCTATTTTGTCAAAAGCAAAGGGACTATATTTAATGGCCTTGAGTGTTCAGGAGAATTTGGGTATTACAGAATCTCAAGCTTGCTTTTACAAATGTCTCCAATTCAGTTTTGAGGATCCTTATTTATTATAGTCAGGGCTTTGAATTAAATACATGAGACTTGTTGATCCTGTGAACTCAGTATTCCTTTGTAACTTTGCCACCCTATAATCAGATCCTGGGCATGATTTTTAGCACATCGATTAAGACTAACATAACCTGTATTTTATTGTTTTTCCAATCAGATTATTATTATAATTCCTTTAGACCTGTTTATCATTTTAGAAGAGGAATATTCCCACTAAATTGCTTGGGGGCATTTCCAGAGGCACCAAACAACTCTTATGACTTCCCAAAAGTCGAGTTTGTCTCAACTGAAAGAGGCTATCCTTTTAAATTCTCCTAATAATATGAAAGTCATAGACACAACTTCAATCAAGAAGATGAAATTGAATTTGTGCAAGTTTTATAACCAAAGGCAAATCTCCAGGAGAACATCCTTCTCCTAATCCTTGTGGGCTCAATATAAGAGGACAAATTGAACCTCATCTATATTTCTCAATATTTAAAATTTATAAATTGAACTGGCAAACTATTTTGTGCAGTCTATTCCACCCTTTTGCCTTGGTAAATGTATGTTTTAATGCCCAGCTAATTCAGGTACAAGTTTATAATTCTTGAATTTCTCACTCTGCTTGAAAATGGTACCATGAGAGATACCCAGCCCCTAGGATTCTTGCTTCCTACATTCTCTTCACACCCACAGTACTGTTTCACAGAGTGAGATTCTTAGCATGCATGCATATAGAATCTCCAGCCTACTCAGCCAAGCTCCACCCACAATATTCACAATCAACTACTTCTTAATCATCCCTCAATGTGGGGTTCTTTATACCAAAGGTGGACTCTACACTCAGGAAAACATATTCAGTGAAGAAGTTCATACAGGCCCTAAGTCGAAGAAGAAAATCAAAGACTTCCAGTTAACAAGCAAATGGTCAAAAAGTGATATTCAGGTTTCTGTGGAGATGAGAATGGCTGGAGGAAATCCAAACCAGTGCCATGTAAAGAGTAGGGCCCAGGCAGGAAGCCTCTCTTGCATGAATCTCAGTATGTTTCTGTTTGAGAGGAGGAATCATTACACACACACACACACACACACACACACACACACACATATCAAGATATAGATATAGATATAGATGATACATATCTTCGTACCCAGGGATGCCTAACAAAGTAAGATGTACTCCAATGTGTATTTTTTTAATGAGTTATAATAAAGGTAATAAGCACAGCCATGAGAATGTTGGGTAAGAGTATAGAAAAGGCTAAAGATTAAGCAACAGGAGAATCTGGGCTCTAGTATTGGTGTTTATACCACTCTGATTCTTTTACCACATTAATTTGGGGCACCAAAAGTTTTTCTATCTAAACAAATGAAGGGATTTGATTGAGCAATCTAAATCCTTTCTAGTTCTCAAATTCCATAGTTCATTTCAACTCATTCCCTCTACTAACAAAGCAACTCAAAGGCAATATTCTATATCTGGATTTATCTTTTTATCTAAAAGGCAATAATAATGTAACACCTTTGAAAACAAATCCCAAAACTAGTAAGTATGCTTTTATTGAGGTTGGGTAGATGTGTTTTGTAAGGAAGTATCTGGTTTCAATTGAAAGTGTACATTGAGAGATATTCAACAAATGTAGACCAGCTGAGAATGAACAAACTCTAAGTAAATAAATGCAACTTGCTAAAAAAAAGACTATGAATATTATTTTATCCAGGAGCTAAGAAATCAAATTTGTTAAGAAATGGGAGGTCCCAGCTGAACTAACATTGGGAACAGAAAGGCAAGAAACTGCTTAATAATCAGTCTGGGCAGTGGCAACCACAGAAGCATGCTAGAACTTGTTATATTTATAAAAATTGTTGCTCTTCCATGCCCAAGACCTATCAAAGGCCACTCCCACCAATCTCAGATATCCCACAACAGTAGGATAAGGCTGATACTCCTAAGAGATGCCTAGTGAAGTAATAGAGCTAAAGTGCCAAGATTTTTAGATTTTTTCTTTAAACAGAACTAGAATTCCAAACTTTGTATATTGCTGTGTAGAAATATTAATTATCTCATGTGGTACAGATCACGTAGCATCTAGTACTTAAGATGGACATAATTACAGAATAAAGTCTATTCCTTTAATAAATTTGGCCTTGTGAAAATATTCATAAATGATTACATTTTTATTTATTTCATTTAATCATGAGCATTTGGAAACTTTTTCAGCACTGTACAAAGGAATTATATTGAAGAAGCACTTCTATATATATTATGATTCTACTAGAAATTGATACATCCTCTAGTCTAGTTTTCTCAAGGATTTTTATGAGATCTCAGCCTGTCTAATCATTTAAACTACAAACTAAAATTCATATGTTTCCATGATTTATCTTAGAGTTGAGATCAAGGCTGGGCTGGGAATACAGGTATGTTAGATGGTCTTCCTTTTTTTTTTCTTTTGAGATAGAGTCTCTCTCACCCAGTATGGAATGCAGTGGCACGATCTCAGCTCACTGTAACCTCCGCCTCCTGGGTTCAAGTGATCCTCCCACCTCAGCCTCCCAAGTATCTGGGACTACAGACATGCGCCATCATGCTCTGCTAATTTTTGTATTTTTAGTAGAGATGGGGTTTCACCATGTCGGTCAGGCTGGTCTTGAACTCCTGATCCCAGGTGATCCACCCACCTCAGCCTCCCAAAGTGCTGGGATTACAGGCTGAGCCACCACGCCCAGCTGATGTTCTTTCCAATGAATATTATTTATTCTAAATTTCTAAATCATTTAAAAATATTTCTTAATGTTAAAATAATAATTTTAAAATTATAAACACAGAGAGTGACTTAGGAACTCACCCAATGTCTCAGTAAAGATAGCAAAGACTAAGAACTAGGGATGACCTAGATTCTTATATCTCTCCTCTAACTGTCCCACTTTCTAAATATCCTTTTAATTCCTGAAATTCATCCTAGTCACTAGGTATCAAATGCAATTCCCTTTGTTGACAATATGATTCACACTATCTACAATACATTGCAGTTGAGGCCAATTTTTTTTAAACGGGAACTCTCCCTAAGTATCATCTCTGCCTTATTTGATCAAACAGGATAGAAAGAACTTCAACAACTTCTTGGATTGAAATTCGAATTTCTAATTTTTATTTGATTTATATGTTCTCCTTTAAAGTGGTTACCCACATAGAGCTTTAAATTGTCCATTTTTATTCTGTTAAATATACCATACTATCCAACTTTTTAAAAAATTATGTTCCAAAATTAGGGTTTCCACTGGGAATTACTCTTTTAGCAAGGTCTGTGGTTAAATATACTCTCATCCATTTATTTTTTTTTTAATATTAAGGCATACTTAATTAATTCAAGATTGTTTTCTGTTTGATGTGATCAGTTCTAAACTCAATCACTATAATGACAAAATGGAAAGATGAGGTTTCTGGTGGAGTGAGATGGCGCAAAAATGAGTTAGGTTAAATAAAGAAGCAACCAAGAAATTGACTATCCTAGGAGTAAACATTTAAATCAATTTCAAAATTTTCAGGAATAGCTTATGCAAACACAATAACTACCACTTCCATGTTGGTTATCATATTGCCTCCTGATGTTTTTCTTTTAATATTTATAATAAAAAGTATGTGTTCCTCATATGCCATCATATATTGTAGACGTTAAGCTTATTGAAACTTCTTTTTTCTTCCTAATTGTGATTTTTAAATATCTTATAGGAGATATGAAACATTAAGATTACTCTTCTGACATTAGTCTTTGCAAGTGATGTAACATCTATAGAATTTAATATTTAATGTATATTTGCAACATTTCAATGTATAATGTATATTCTGTCTTCATGTTCAGCACTATGGTAAAATGTGCTGCAGGTAGAAAGGATATTTGAAAACAATACAAATTTAATTAAGCATCCTCCTCAAGAATTATGGCAAAAAATGACTTTGAAACTTCAAAATCTTTGAGAAAATAAAAGGAGTGTTCGGTTTATGTCTACAGACACAGGTTTAATTAACCATTGTGTGAAAGTATAGATCACACATTTAATTAAACACTTTAAATGATGTTAGATATTTCAGCCATCAAACAACAACCAAAACTCAAAAGCAAAAACTGATACTACCTCATTTGCCATAAAACTACTCAACACTAGAGAAAACGTCTTTAGACTGAAGATTCGGGTCTTAAAATAAATTTAGGTTTCTTAAGTGTTACGTGTTGTTTTTCTTTTTTAGAACATATTTTAAATGCATATGTATAATGTTAACCTGTAAAACTACAAAGAGAATATTCCATTCACTTATTCAATTGACGAATATTTATTCACCACCAAATAAATGCAAGGTGTATGCATTATCTATTACTTAGTAGCAAATAACCAAAGACTTATCAGCTTTAAGCCACACACATTTATTATCTCACAATTTCTGTGGATCAGTAATCCCAGCATGGCTTAGTTCAGTCCTCTGCTTCAGTGTCTCTCCTAAGACTGCATTCAAGGCACTGACCAGAACTGGAGTCTCATCTAAGCCTTGACTGAGGGAGGATCTACTTGGAAGTTCATGTGGCTTTGAGCAGGGTTCACCTCTTTCTTTGTAAGCTGTCAGGTGAAATCCTTGACAACTTGCTGGCTGTCAGTCAGTGATCACTACTATTTTCTTACCCTGTGGGTCTCTTCATATGGCAGCTTGTTTCACTACAGCCAGTATGGGAGAATCAGTAGAGAGTTGGCTAGCAAGATTAAAGTGAAAACCTTCCATAATATAGTCATGGAAATAACATTCCATCACCTTGGCCATCTTCTGTTGGTTAGAAGCAAGTCACAGGTCCTATCCACAATCAAGGGGAGGACATTGAAATACTATGAGTCAGGGATCACTTGGCCAAACAAGTATAAGTATCATGATGCAAGACAGCAATCTGTCATCTGTCCATGACAGCATTGTTTCGGAGCTTGGGTATAAAGTATTGAACAAGAAAAATGAAACACCTGTTCTTATGTCAAATATAAAATGCAATTGAAAATGCCATTGACACATTGACAGCCTTTCCTTATCCTTTATCACTTTTGGTTGACAATAATTTTATGCAGAATAACACAGATGTCTGGCTTTGTATGATGAACTAAAGGGGTGGATAAAATTAACTATGATATTATTAAAGTTATCCACACATAAAGTAATGAGATTCTGCTTTAGCCTTGGAGCAGTGGAAATGGAAATCAACTAGCAAACGCAAAAGACGGTGACTAGCTGCTCTTGGCAAACGGAAAATATAAGAGAGAGATGACAAGGATGGTTACAAAGTTTTCAGCCTCAGCAATCAATCGGGAGAATAATGATGTCTATAAACATCTCCTAAAATAACTTATTCTTGAAGAAAGACAATGAGCTTGTTTTAGACATAATAGGTCGAAGGTAGGATAAAAACTAAGAGAGGCAGAAAATAAGTTTCAAAGAGAAATCAGATTTGCAGAAATAGAAAGCTGCCCTCCAAAAATAGTTCTGCTTTGGATGAGTGAAAAACTGCTCCATAAAACTTGAAGAGTACGTAATGGGAATGATATTTCTTAAAAAAGAATAATGTGATTTGATGTGAGAAGAGATCTTGAGACCTCTTTTTGTATTCTGCTACTTTCCAGCTGTGCAGTGTCACTGCCAGTCCTTTTGGTACACATTTTCTTGCTTTATCTTCCCTAAATACTGAGTATGAGTCCAGAACCTTGCTTCAAGCTCTTAATTATAAATCATGAAACACAAGCAAGTTGCTTTACCCCTCTGTGTCTCAGAGTCTTCCTATAAACAAGAATAATCACGTGTGTCCCACCAACCTTACTGAGCTTGTGTTAACACAAATGGCCTAATAATGTGAATAGTTGTGATAAATTAAGGTGGCATTATAATATTCACTATAATTATTAAACATTCAGGTGACTATGCTATTGTTTCATATAGCTATTTTTCACAAATGTTACAAATTATCTTAGTTCTTTAATAGTTTCAAAGTTAGCTCTTAAGAGAGACTTCAAGTTTCAATAGAAAAGACTGGATATGTTAATTTGTAAGTCTCATTGTATTTTGCAAATATTGGGATGTGAGTATATTCAGTAAATATTTAATAATTTGATTGTATATAACACACTTGTTTGTTTAATGTGTGCCTGTCTCCACTATAATATATGCCCCATAAGGGCAGAGACTGCTTGCTGGTTGTTTTGTTCATTTTTGTATCTCTTCTACCTAGAGAACTATCTGGCAAATATTAGGCATTAAATAACAATTTATGGAATAAATAAATGACTTAATTCATTCTTTCATTTGTTTAAATTAGACAGCCAGGGTAACCACACACTGGTTTAATTATTTTGATGAGTCAAGAAATACTAACTTAATTTTGTTATTTGGAATACTTAACACATATAAACTCAGGCTGAAATGAGTAATACAACTTGGAAAGAAAGATATTTGAACCAATAAGAGAAATAGTGTTAGCAAGAGCATTTTTGGTGCTCACAGGCAGTGGTATTTTTTTTTTTTATAACTTAGACTCTACAAACTTGCCTTACTTTTGCTTTGGAATATTTTGAAGCTGCAACAGATTGTAATGGACAGATAATTCCTGTGTAGCCTCTGTTAGTAATGGGCAAGATTTACTCATATAATGCGGATATCTGCATTACACTTGCAGTCAGGTTGCACAGTTATTTGCATTCAGACTTGAAGCAGGTTGAGAACAAAAGATATCCCAGAACAAGACTCAAAAACAGGAAAAAGTTTAATAGCTTAAGTGAAAAGAAAATGAAAAGGCACCAAATTCTATTGTAACTGCCAAAAGCATGTTACTTCCACCAAACAGAAGTAATGGGGAGATAAAAAAGGATAAAATAAAGAAGCTATGAAAAAATGTCCAATAGTAAAAGATGATTAAAGTTTGAAAATCTCTAAAAACTTTTATCAAAGCAGTCGCTATGTTTTACAATGTTTCCTCTTCATATATCATTAAAGTACTTTGCCAATATAAACTTGAGTGTAAGTTATCATAAATTAATTCTCTCAACAAATATTTAATCAAGGCCTACTACATAAGAGATACTATGCTAAAGACACATTTTTCATTACAATGCTTGTTCCACATGGATTACGCATTAACAGTAAAAAATTAATATACCAATATAATATGTGATTGGTTAATTTTTCAAAATTAATTTGCACAAAATGGAAGAGCCATTGGATTTTCAAAATAAAGTCACAGGTAATTGAAATAATTTTTTACAAGTCTATTATAAATGCATCTTAGCAGCCCTTTTTTATCATGGCTACATTTCATCCTTCCACTTAAATGAATTATATTGTTCTCAAGCAATACAGAGGCAGTACTTATTTGGCATGCCAAGAGGCAAGAAAATCAGGCTTCTTTGAAAACAGAATTTCTGCATTCCTTTAGTTATCATTTAAGAAATCAAGGGATAAAGTAGGAAGACACAGATTATGGACTCCTCCCTGTAAAGCAGATGAAATATTCCTCATCATTTAGTTTCAGTAATGTGATTGAGGTTTAGATTTGATATAAGGAAAAGCCTGCACAATTGAGTCCTGGGGGATGTGGGAGGAAGAAAGAGAAAGAAAGGCAGGAGAGAAAATCGAGGCACAGGTCCCAATTTCCTCTCTGCAGACTTTAGCTCAGAAAAGGAGCATCATGAGGCAAGTTGCAGTGGCACCAAGGATACCCACTCTTCTTCTGAAATTATACAAAAAGAAAGCTTCACAGACACAGCTAAGAAAAGTAAATCTGATGGGTCAGGATGGCCAGTCACTAGACAGCATTGAGGTCCATGATCACGAGCCTGCAGATACCTATAAATTGCTGAGAGTCTCTTTAAGGAACCTGCAGAAGAGATCCCAAGGGTGATTCAAAATGTCTTTGGGTAAGACAGCTCAAACTTCTGGCACTTAGCTGAAAGGGAACTACAGCCAGATCTAAGAGGGGTTTATAGACAAAATTTTAACTGAAGTGAAACTGAGTCAGTGGGCTTTGGAAGAGATGGAAGAGCTTCAGCTATACCCTCCACTCATGGATACCAGATGGACAAGCTGCAACCAGGAAGGAAAGAGGACATTGTGACTAAGACTGAAGAAACCAGACAGTATTATTCCCAAGTTCTCCAAGTCTTACCTTCCTCCATGATTTCATGTACTATTTTACTCCCAAATATTCAGCCACCATCTTGGAAAGAAGCTTGTAAGAACAAACTAAAATCTGAAAGGCTTTCTTTCCTAGAAACACTGAGCAAAACCTGGAAGGACTGTATAAATTGTAAAAATAGATGAATGTGAAACAGAAATGACTTAAATAGTCCCCTCCCAAATAAACTATAGATGATTATTGAGAGAAAAATAATGTTATTGATAAACTACAGTCTCCCTAAACATCTTAGGCATAATATGAGTTAAATTTTGAAATGTAGGTACAGTACATGGGTTTAAGCTTTCAAAATTAAAAATGCCGAGAGGTTGCCAGTTTTTTCTCTGCCAAGATAAACTTTAAGATAATATTTAAAGGAAATATTCCATTTTTAAAATCTTTAACTAGCAGAAGAGAGCTTACCCCAAAGTGAAACTTAAGGACACATGTGATTTTATAGTAAGCATCTCAAAAAGATCCTTCCACTTTTCTCTCTTTGCCTACTCTTCCCTTTGAGCCAAATTTGCAACCATCTCTACTAGCTACAGGGACAGAAATTGTGTCCCGAGATTCAAGCATTGAATGTTAATGTGAAAAAAATGATTGTGATTTTAATATATTCTGATCTCTGTTTTGAGTGATTCAAATAGAAGAGCACAACAGCAAAGGTTATTTGTGGAGCCCTTGGTGCTCTGCATTCTGTGTAGTACATACATTATTTCATTTAATCTTCACAATTCACATCATCCCATAAGTTATTTATCTCCACTTTACAGGTGGAGATGCTTAGGATCTGTCTTATTCCACTCAGACTGCTATCGCAAAATACCACAGACTGGGTAGCTTACAGATAACAGAAATTTACGTCTCAGAGTTTGGGAGCCTAGGAAGTCCAACATCCAGGCAGATTCAGTATCTGATGAAAGCCAGCTTTCTGATTCGTTGAAGGTGCCTTCTCTCTGCGTCCCCACATGGTAGAAGGGCAAGGTAGCTCTCTAGGGCCTCCTTTATAAAGGCACTGATTTCATTCATAAGGATTCTGACCACGAGTCTAATCAAATCTCGAAGGTTCCTCCTTCTAATATGATGACATTGGTAATGAGGTTTCAATGTATAAATTTTGGAAGGACAAAAACAGTCAGACCGTAGCAGGATCAGAGAAAATTAATTACTTATTTAAAAGTATCGGTATGTTAAGTAGTAAAGCAGAGACAAAAACCCATGTCTATCTCATTCCAAAGCTTATAGCCTTCCCACTGATCCATTTGGTCTTGCAGAGTCGTTTATAATCGCAAATACTTTTAAAAGGTATGTTTACATAATTTCCTATTAGTAGTAACTTAGAAAAGTTTAGAGAAACCCAATAAAATCAAAACACTTGAAGTTATTATAAGGAGAGAATGCCAATGAGGGGAGAATTGTGCCACTAAAGAAAACCTGATATTATTTCAAAATCTTCCATAGCACTATCCCACCTATACTATCTAGAACAATGCCAGAAACATAAGATAGTTTAGAATAGAAATATTTACTATTTGAAATCTTTAACTAGCAAAAGAGAACTTACCTCAAAGTGAAATGAGAACATAATAAGATGTTCTCATTCTTACTTTCCCAGCTCCACACATTTTCCATGCAATTAACACTACCAGATTTTAGACGTGATTCTGTTCCCTTTCCAGGTATGATTTCAACAAAACTGACACTAGTGCTAACACCAACCTTCCAGGTCCTACCCTTGGACCCTTGCCCATTTGCTTCTGCATTTCACCAGGTCAACATCTTCTGTGGCATATATCTTCTCTCTACCCCCAGTCATCATGACAATAATTAGGATAATTAACTGCCTATTCACTTTAAATAGACACTGTGAAAATACTTCCCCTGGAAGAGTTTAACTTCAAAAAATTTTATTCTCTCAAAAATTGCCATTTGTAAAGTTTTGAGCAGGATGCCTCCAAGACTGCAAGAAAAATAAAAACATTAGGCTCAGACAACTAAGCTGATTAAAGGAGGCATAGAAACCAGGAAAGTTAAAAGAATAAAGGAAATGTAAAGGCAGAGCTTACAGTAAACCCACAACAAGAACCTGTAAGTTTTCTTGGTGGAATATTTCTGATAAGACACAAGGCAGGAGAGAAATTGTGCTATAAGTTATAATGTACCAAAGATTTGCCTTGAATCTCTCATCTTTCTTTGCAACGACTCTTTCCTCCATTATTAAGCCAACCACTTTCTCACATGCACACACTCCTAGGCACTTTGACTGCATCCTATTGTCCCAGGGCCTGGCTCAAATCACATCCTCTTGTACTTTACTCCAATAAATGTTTAAGGCCTCCCAAGAGCATTTGTACAGCGAAGAGGTCACTTTCAAAAAGTCAAATGTTTTTATTATCCACATAGCTAATCAGTTTTAGTGTAATTCTTGATAATCTAAATTCAAAAAGAGATAGTATGTGAGGTACAAATTAAGGGAAGACCAAATTACCCTATTTGGTCAGGCAGCACTGAGTAAGAAATACTAGAACACAGACTACAGAGCCAAATGAAATGAAGTTCAAATCTTATCTTCAGCACTTACTGAATGCATGGCTTTGAGCAACATCAATAAATGAGCAAAAATCTTCTGGCAGGTAGTTGGCAATTATGTAATGTAGCAATAGTTATTACGCCTGTGATTAAACAATATTATTAAGATATGTAACAGTGTCTGACACATGGTTCTTGCTTCATAAATATTAGCTGAGTCACAATTCACTTTACACTTCATCAACTCGTAAAAGCATCCCTGGTATCTGATTACTTAGAAAGAGAAAACGCACCATTTGTACAAGATGACAAAGTAAGACTTTGTTCTTTTTTCTCTGTGGAAGAAATTTGATTAAATTTTTTATAAGATTCTCCATTTAGTGCTGCAATGATAGAATTTCTTGTAAAAGCTAAATCCAAAAAAAGAAAACAAAAATTCAAACACTAAACCCTCTTCAGCTACTGTTTTTAAAAGTGTCAACATAAGAAACTGAAAACATTAATTTTGTATAACCATATATGAAAGTCAGGTGGAGTGGAAAAAAAAACACATTTTTTCTCTAGTTATGATTTCACCATATCTAGTGCGTGTCTTTTTTATCTTTTGAAGACAGAGTAGCACTCTAGAGTCATATTACTTAGTTTGCAATTTCTGAAGAGAAAGTTTGTATTCTTAGTAGTGGGAACAGCTGACAAATCTTCCACAGGCCTTGATATTGCTACCCACTGTTTAAAATAGTGAAGGTGTGATAAGAGGGTTACAATCATGCTGAGAAGAAGGGACTTGCTTACCACATTTGATAAGATTCCTGATGAATATTCCAAACCACAAAGATTTCACAGAAGTGGTCAGTTTGAATCAAATAAATAACTATATAACAACTAATTTTAAAAAGTTATCAGGAGAAAGCAGTTTGCCTGGTTATGCCTCTAAGGCAAACAAATAATAAAACAAATAAATAAATGAAAGAGAAGTGACATAACAGTCAGGTGGAAGTAAAAGCCACAAGAGTCAGACTCCTTCTGAGAAAACAAACCTCAGGTACCTACTAGCTTCAATAACAAAAGATGGTTGTATAATGAACGGCTTTAAAAACTACAAAACTCACTGAAGAAGATAAAAATCCCCAAGATTTTTCATTTTATCATATTATTTATGTATTTTTCTGTACAGTGGAAGAGGAATGTCACTTCTTAAGGAGTACAGATCCCAGGGCATCAAATGCATTAACCTTGTGTGATAAGCATCCACAGTTTTCCTTTTTCTTTTTTTTTTTCTTTTTTTAAATGGAGTCTCTCTCTGTCACCCAGGCTGGTGCACAGTGGCATAATCTCGGCTTACTGCAACCTCTGCCTCCTGGGTTCAAGCAATTCCCTGACTCAGCCTCCCAAGTAGCTGGGATTATAGGCATGTGCCACCATGCCCAGCTAATTTTTTTTTCTTTTGTATTTTTAGTAGAGACAGGGTTTCATCATATTTGCCAGGCTGGTCTCAAACTCCTGACTTTGTGGTCCACCCGCCTCAACCTTCCAAAGTGCTGGGATTACAGGCGTGAGCCACTGTGCCCGGCCCCACAGTTTTCTTTAACACCTTAACTGCTTAACTATTCTACCTTCACTACTAGTGTAAGCCTAATAATAGTAACAATCAATGATCCAATACATCTAAAGAATCAGACCTCAATCTTAACCCCAAAACCTCTGTTTTCTTATTAGCCAGTTGGATGATATGAAATTCCTTAAGACTTAATCATCCATCTTTGTCAAAAGTTCAACTTTCCCCCTTGCTGTTGGAGGTTCCTTTAACGGGATAAATCTATGGTTAGTTACAAATAATAATACTTGGGGTGTTATTACATAGTAGAGACTAACTATGCTTTTTATTTATTTATTTTAGAGATAGGGTCTCCCTCTATTGGCTGACTGGGGTATAGTGGCACGACCATAGCTCACTCCAGTCTTGAACTCCTGGGCTCAGGGGATCCTCCTGCCTCAACCTCCTGAAAAACTGGGACTACAGGCACTCGACACAATGCCTGGCTAATTATTATTATTATTATTATTATTATTATTATTATTATTATTTATTTTTTGTAGAGACAGGGGAGCCTTGCTTTGTTGCCCAGGCTGGTCTTGAACTCCTAGCCCCAGGCAATCCTCTTGCCTCAGCTTCCCAAAGTGCTGGATTACAGGTATGAGCCACTGTGCTCAGCAGACACTAAATATATTTCAGGTAAATTATTATCAATGCTATTAGAGCTTTTATTTCTAGATGGGACTCGGAGAGATCACAGTATTTAAAAAAGAATGACTATAAATAATATCTGGAATTCAATAGAGGAGGGGATGACCTAGAGAGGGAAAGGAGTTAGGACAGTTCCTATAGGTACAATGAGAGCCAAAGGGGCAAAACCAAGGACAGATGATTTCAGAATTCAACCTTAAACTGTCTGTCTTTGAGCTAGTATAAAGAGGGGTATTTTACTTTGGAAACATCATGGCCCAAAGACAGCAGTCTAAATGTTTCTGGGCATGTGTGAATGAGAGAGAGAGGGAAAGAGAGAGAGAGAGAGAGAGAGAGAGAGAGAGAGAGAATGTGCACTGCACAATAAGACCCATCAATCTATCATGTTGGAGATAATCCCCTGTGTACCCATAGCAACCTCCTATATGTGTGTCATATTACAGTATATACTTGTGTGATATGATAATCTGACTTCTTCAGAACTGTCAGTCTTCACACCTGGGAGGCCTGCTGATGGTCATGGAGCTCTTGAAGCTTCCCATTCTATCCCAGCATGAACACTTCAGGGAATCAGCCACACAAGTCAGATTTGCCATTTCAAGCACTATTTTGTTTTTAACTAATGAGTTTGTGGCATTCTTCTTTATAACTCCTCCATACCTTTTTGTTTTACTGGACAGAAACAATTGTATATATTGTCTACAACATGTTTATACACACATACATGCACATACAAACACATTGTGGAATGTCTAAATCTTTGTGATGCATTACATCAGAAAGTTGTTTCTGTGGTAAGAACATCTAAAATCTACTCTCAGCACTTTTCAAGAATACAATATATACCTGTAGTTACCATGTTATAAAATAGATCTCTTGAACTCATTCCTTCTAGCTAAAATTTTGTACATTACCTTTTTCTTAAATTGACAAATGTTGCATTTATTTAGGGTGTACAACATGATGTTTTGATATAAGTATACATTGTGGAATGGCCAAGTCAAGCTAATTGGCAAATGTTTTATTTCACATACTTATTTTTATGGTGAAAACACTGTATTATCTATTATCAGTTATACAATATATTTTCATCAACTATAGTTTCCAACATGTACAATAGATCTCTTGAACATATTATTCCTTTCTAACTGAAATTTTGACCAACATCTTCCTAATTCCCCTACCCTACAAGCCTCTGCTAACTACCACTCTACTCTTTACTTTTATAAGATTGACTTTTTTGGATTACATATGTAAGTGAGATCATGCTGCATTTGTTTCTTTTTTTTTTAATTATTTTTTATTATTATACTTTAAGTTCTAGGGTACATGTGCATAACGTGCAGGTTTGTTACATATGTATACTTGTGCCATGTTGCTGTGCTGCACCCATCAACTCGTCAGCACCCATCAACTCGTCATTTACATCAGGTATAACTCCCAATGCAATCCTTCCCCCCTCCCCCCTCCCATGATAGGCCCCGGTGTGTGATGTTCCCCTTCCTGGGTCCAAGTGATCTCATTGTTCAGTTCCCACCTATGAGTGAGAACATGTGGTGTTTGGTTTTCTGTTCTTGTGATAGTTTGCTAAGAATGATGGTTTCCAGCTGCATCCATGTCCCTACAAAGGACACAAACTCATCCTTTTTTATGGCTGCATAGTATTCCATGGTGTATATGGGCCACGTTTTCTTAATCCAGTCTGTCACTTATGGACATTTGGGTTGATTCCAAGTCTTTGCTATTGTGAATGGTGCCGCAATAAACATACGTGTGCATGTGTCTTTATAGCAGCATGATTTATAATCCTTTGGGTATATACCCAGTAATGGGATGGCTGGGTCATATGGTACATCTAGTTCTAGATCCTTGAGGAATCGCCATACTGTTTTCCATAATGGTTGAACTAGTTTACAATCCCACCAACAGTGTAAAAGTGTTCCTATTTCTCCACATCCTCTCCAGCACCTGTTGTTTCCTGACTTTTTAACGATTGCCATTCTAACTGGTGTGAGATGGTATCTCATTGTGGTTTTGATTTGCATTTCTCTGATGGCCAGTGATGATGAGCATTTTTTCATGTGTCTGTTGGCTGTATGAATGTCTTCTTTTGAGAAATGTCTGTTCATATCCTTTGCCCACTTTTTGATGGGGTTGTTTGTTTTTTTCTTGTAAATTTGTTGGAGTTCTTTGTAGGTTCTGGATATGAGCCCTTTGTCAGATGAGTAGATTGCAAAAATGTTCTCCCATTCTGTAGGTTGCCTGTTCACTCTGATGGTAGTTTCTTTTGCTGTGCAGAAGCTCTTTAGTTTAAGGAGACCCATTTGTCAATTTTGGCTTTTGCTGCCGTTGCTTTTGGTGTTTTAGACATGAAGTCTTTGCCCATGCCTATGTCCTGAATGGTACTACCTAGGTTTTCCTCTAGGGTTTTTATGGTATTAGGTCTAACATTTAAGTCTCTAATCCATCTTGAATTAATTTTCGTATAAGGAGTAAGGAAAGGATCCAGTTTCAGCTTTCTACTTATGGCTAGCCAATTTTCCCAGCACCATTTATTAAGTAGGGAATCCTTTCCCCATTTCTTATTTCTCTCAGGTTTGTCAAAGATCAGATGGCTGTAGATGTGTGGTATTATTTCTGAGGACTCTGTTCTGTTCCATTGGTCTATATCTCTGTTTTGGTCCCAGTACCATGCTGTTTTGGTTACTGTAGCCTTGTAGTATAGTTTGAAGTCAGGTAGCGTGATGCCTCCAGCTTTGTTCTTTTGACTTAGGATTGTCTTGGAGATGCGGGCTCTTTTTTGGTTCCATATGAACTTTAAAGCAGTTCTTTCCAATTCTGTGAAAAAACTCGTTGGTAGCTTGATGGGGATGGCATTGAATCTATAAATAACCTTGGGCAGTATGGCCAATTTCACGATATTGATTCTTTCTATCCATGAGCATGGTATGTTCTTCCATTTGTTTGTGTCCTCTTTGATTTCACTGAGCAGTGGTTTGTAGTTCTCCTTGAAGAGGTCCTTTACATCCCTTGTCAGTTGGATTCCTAAGTATTTTATTCTCTTTGAAGCAATTGTGAATGGAAGTTCATTCATGATTTGGCTCTCTGTTTGTCTGTTACTGGTGTATACGAATGCTTGTGATTTTTGCACATTAATTTTGTATCCTGAGACTTTGCTGAAGTTGCTTATCAGCTTAAGGAGATTTTGGGCTGAGACAATGGGGTCTTCTAAATATACAATCATGTCATTTGCAAAGAGGGACAATTTGACTTCTTCTTTTCCTAACTGAATACCCTTGATTTCTTTCTCTTGCCTAATTGCCCTAGCCAGAACTTCCAACACTATGTTGAATAGGAGTGGTGAGAGAGGGCATCCCTGTCTTGTGCCAGTTTTCAAAGGGAATTTTTCCAGCTTTTGCCCATTCAGTATGATATTGGCTGTGGGTTTGTCATAAATAGCTCTTATTATTTTGAGGTACGTTCCATCAATACCGAATTTATTGAGCGTTTTTAGCATGAAGGGCTGTTGAATTTTGTCAAAAGCCTTTTCTGCATCTATTGAGATAATCATGTGGTTCTTGTCTTTGGTTCTGTTTATATGCTGGATTATGTTTATTGATTTGCGAATGTTGAACCAGCCTTGCATCCCAGGGATGAAGCCCACTTGATCATGGTGGATAAGCTTTTTGATGTGTTGCTGAATCCGGTTTGCCAGAATTTTATTGAGGATTTTTGCATCGATGTTCATCAGGGATATTGGTCTAAAATTCTCTTTTTTTGTTGTGTCTCTGCCAGGCTTTGGTATCAGGATGATGTTGGCCTCATAAAATGAGTTAGGAAGGATTCCCTCTTTTTCTATTGATTGGAATAGTTTCAGAAGGAATGCTACCAGCTCCTCCTTGTACCTGTGGTAGAATTCAGCTGTGAATCCATCTGGTCCTGGATTTTTTTTGTTGGTAGGCTATTAATTATTGCCTCAATTTCAGAGCCTGCTATTGGTCTATTCAGGGATTCAACTTCTTCCTGGTTTAGTCTTAGAAGAGTGTAAGTGTCCAGGAAATTATCCATTTCTTCTAGATTTTCTAGTTTATTTGCATACAGGTGTTTATAGTATTCTCTGATGGTAGTTTGTATTTCTGTGGGGTCGGTGGTGATATCCCCTTTATCATTTTTTATTGCGTCGATTTGATTCTTCTCTCTTTTCTTCTTTATTAGTCTTGCTACTGGTCTGTCAATTTTGTTGATCTTTTCAAAAAACCAACTCCTGGATTCATTGATTTTTTGGAGGGTTTTTTGTGTCTCTATCTCCTTCAGTTCTGCTCTGATCTTAGTTATTTCTTGCCTTCTGCTAGGTTTTGAATGCATTTGCTCTTGCTTTTCTAGTTCTTTTAATTGCAATGTTAGAGTGTCAATTTTAGATCTTTCCTGCTTTCTCTTGTGGGCATTTAGTGCTATAAAATTCCCTCTACACACTGCTTTAAATGTGTCCCAGAGATTCTGGTATGTTGTATCTTTGTTCTCATTGGTTATAAAGAACATCTTTATTTCTGCCTTCATTTCATTATGTACCCAGTAGTCATTCAGGAGCAGGTTGTTCAGATTCCATGTAGTTGAGCGGTTTTGATTGAGTTTCTTAGTCCTGAGTTCTAGTTTGATTGCACTGTGGTCTGAGAGACAGTTTGTTACAATTTCTGTTCTTTTACATTTGCTGAGGAGTGCTTTACTTCCAATTATGTGGTCAATTTTGGAATAAGTGCAATGTGGTGCTGAGAAGAATGTATATTCTGTTGATTTGTGGTGGAGAGTTCTATAGATGTCTATTAGGTCTGCTTGCTGCAGAGCTGAGATCAATTCCTGGATATCCTTGTTAACTTTCTGTCTCGTTGATCTGTCTAATGTTGACAGTGGAGTGTTGAAGTCTCCCATTATTATTGTATGGGAGTCTAAGTCTCTTTGTAAGTCTCTAAGGACTTGCTTTATGAATCTGGGTGCTCCTGTATTGGGTGCATATATATTTAGGATAGTTAGCTCTTCCTGTTTAATTGATCCCTTTACCATTATGTAATGGCCTTGTCTCTTTTGATCTTTGATGGTTTAAAGTCTGTTTTATCAGAGACTAGTATTGCAACCCCCACTTTTTTTTTTGTTCTCCATTTGCTTGGTAAATCTTCCTCCATCCCTTTATTTTGAGCCTATGTATGTCTCTGCGTGTGAGATGGGTCTCCTGAATACAGCAGACTGATGGGTCTTGACTCTTTATCCAGTTTGCCAGTCTGCATCTTTTAATTGGAGCATTTAGTCCATTTACATTTAAGGTGAATATTGTTATGTGTGAACTTGATCCTGCCATTATGATATTAACTGGTTATTTTGCTCGTTAGTTGATGCAGTTTCTTCCTAGCCTAAATGGTCTTTACATTTTGGCATGTTTTTGCAATGGCTGGTACCGGTTGTTCCTTTCCATGTTTAGTGCTTCCTTCAGGGTCTCTTGTAAGGCAGGCCTAGTGGTGACAAAATCTCTAAGCATTTGCTTATCTGTAAAGGATTTTATTTCTCCTTCACTTATGAAACTTAGTTTGGCTGGATATGAAATTCTGGGTTGAAAATTCTTTTCTTTAAGAATGTTGAATATTGGCCCCCACTCTCTTCTGGCTTGGAGAGTTTCTGCCGAGAGATCTGCTGTTAGTCTGATGGGCTTCCCTTTGTGGGTAACCCGACCTTTCTCTCTGGCTGCCCTTAAGAGTTTTTCCTTCATTTCAACTTTGGTGAATCTGGCAATTATGTGTCTTGGAGTTGCTCTTCTCGAGGAGTATCTTTGTGGCGTTCTCTGTATTTCCTGGATTTGAATATTGGCCTGCCCTACTAGGTTGGGGAAGTTCTCCTGGATGATATCCTGAAGAGTGTTTTCCAACTTGGTTCCATTTTCCCCCTCACTTTCAGGCACCCCAATGAGACGTAGATTTGGTCTTTTTACATACTCCCATACTTTTTGCAGGCTTTGTTCATTTCTTTTTCTTCTTTTTTCTTTTGGTTTCTCTTCTCGCTTCATTTCGTTCATTTGATCCTCAATCGCTGATACTCTTTCTTCCAGTTGATCGAGTCGGTTACTGAAGCTTGTGCATTTGTCACGTATTTCTCGTGTCATGGTTTTCATCTCTTTCATTTCGTTTATGACCTTCTCTGCAATAATTACTCTAGCCATCAATTCTTCCACTTTTTTTTCAAGATTTTTAGTTTCTTTGCACTGGGTACGTAATTCCTCCTTTATCTCTGAGAAGTTTGATGGACTGAAGCCTTCTTCTCTCATCTCATCAAAGTCATTCTCCGTCAAGCTTTGATCCATTGCTGGTGATGAGCTGCGCTCCTTTGCCGGGGGAGATGCACTCTTATTTTTTGAATTTCCAGCTTTTCTGCCCTGCTTTTTCCCCATCTTTGTGGTTTTATCTGCCTCTGGTCTTTGATGATGATGGTGATGTACTGATGGGGTTTTGGTGTAGGTGTCATTCCTGTTTGATAGTTTTCCTTCTAACAGTCAGGACTCTCAGCTGTAGGTCTGTTGGCGATTGCTTGAGGTCCACTCCAGACCCTGTTTGCCTGGGTGTCAGCAGCAGAGGCTGCAGAAGATAGAATATTGCTGAACAGCGAGTGTACCTGTCTGATTCTTGCTTTAGAGGCTTCCTCTCAGGGGTGTACTCCACCCTGTGAGGTGTGGGGTGTCAGACTGCCCCTAGTGGGGGATGTCTTCCAGTTAGGCTACTCAGGGGTCAGGGACCCACTTGAGCAGGCAGTCTGTCCCTTCTCAGATCTCAACCTCCGTGCTGGGTGATCCACTGCTCTGTTCAAAGCTGTCAGACAGAGTCGTTTGCGTCTGCAGAGGTCTGCTGCTTTTGGCTTTTGTTGTTGTTTACTGTGCCCTGTCCCCAGAGGTGGAGTCTACAGAGACAGGCAGGTTTCCTTGAGCTGCCGTGAGCTCCACCGGGTTCCAGCTTCCCAGCAGCTTTTTTTACCTACTTAAGCCTCAGCAATGGCGGGCGCCCCTCCCCCAGCCTCGCTGCTGCCTTGCCCGTAGATCACAGACTGCTGTGCTAGCAATGAGGGAGGCCCCGTGGGCATGGGACCCTCCCAGCCAGGTGTGGGATATAATCTCCTGTTGTGCCTGTTTGCTTAAAGCGCAGTATTCAGGTGGGAGTTACCCGATTTTCCAGGTGTTGTGTGTCTCAGTTCCCCTGGCTAGGAAAAGGGATTCCCTTTCCCCTTGCGCTTCCCAGGTGAGGGGATGCCTCGCCCTGCTTCAGCTCTCACCTGTCGGGCTGCAGCAGCTGACCAGCACCGATTGTCCAGCACTCCCTAGTGAGATTAACCCAGTACCTCAGTTGAAAATGCAGAAATCACCCGTCTTCTGTGTCACTCGCGCTGGGAGTTGGAGACTGGAGCTGTTCCTATTCGGCCATCTTGCTCCGCCCCCGCTGCATTTGTTTCTGTGCCCAGCTTATTTCACTTACTATGATGTCTTTCAAGTTCATCCATCAAAAATTACATGCTTTTCTTCTTTTATGAGGCTACATAGTATTCTGTTGTGTATATATATACCACATTTTAAAATATATTCTTCTGTTGAGAGGCATTCAGTTGATTCCATATCTTGGCTATTTTTAATAATGCTTCAATGAACATGGAAAGGCAGATATCCATTTGACATACTGATTTCATATCCTTTGGATTAATATCCAGAAGTGGGATTGCTGTTATATCACAGTTCTATTTTTTTTTTTTGAGGAAACTCCCTATTATTTTATGTATGACTATACCAATTTACATTCCCACCAACAATGTATAAGGGTTTCCTTTTATTCACATTCTCATCGTTTGTTATCTTTGGACTTTTTGATAACTGTCATCCTAACAGGTACAAGTGAGGTGATATTTCATGGTGGTTTTAATTCATATATCCCTAATAATTATGGTACCAGCACAATGTATTGTAGATCACTGAGGGATGTCAAACAATTTATGCCTTCCTTGAATGGATTTTCTCTGTTACGCATTGTCTTTTGTGTATGTATTTATTTTGTAACTCCCTCTTCTCTCCATATCAGGCTGTGACATTTATTGTTACCTCTAGCAGTCATTGCAACTTGTTACATAAATCCCTTATAGCTGAGAAAAAGAAAGACAATCAAACTTTCTAAAAGAATATGTTAAAGAAGTGTCACAAAGACCTACTAGGAATACAAAGACCTCCTCCTAAAATAGAGTATAGGGAATTTAATGTATGAATTTTGTGACACGATGCATAAAGCATGATATAACTTAAATCTCAGATTATGCTTGAGGCTGTAAAAGCCTAAGATGAATTTGGCATTAGTTTGACAATATATTGATCAGAGCAATCTGTCTAAACATACAAAAAAAAAAAAATCCTGAGTTTTCACAAAGATGTCATTATTTCAATGCAATCCAAAAATGTCTTTTTCCTTACTCTTTTCAGAATACTTCAATTGGTGAGAGGGGTGGCAAAATCTAGCAGCAATCTGGGATTGGAGTAAGAGTGACCAAGTCAATGCGATGACTGTGCCCCTTCTAGGTAAATAGTAACCAGCAATCTAAATATGATTCACTCAGGAAGAAGAGTGAATTTGATTATTACCAAGATTATCACTAATATCAAAAGTGTATGTGGCTGGAGAAAGAGGAGTTTGGCAATGTCAAAAGGAAGGACTTAGCAGAAATAATCTTCATTTATGTATTTATTTAGTCATTCATTCAACTAAATATTTATTTAAAAATTAGTGTATGCTGGGTACTCTTCTAGGTGCTGAAAATATTGTAGGGAAAAAACTAAACAAGGAGCCCTTCCCTTGTGGAGCTTATAGTTGAATGGACAATACCTAAAGATAAGATAAATGCAGCCCGTCTATGTTGCAATAGAATCCTAATTAACAGCTGAAGGTAGAAGGAGGACAGTCTAGCATCCCTGAAAGAACAGACAGAATCTAGGCCAGCTATCCAGAGGACAACACAGATGGCTGGGTTTGAGGCAGGGTTCTAATACTAGAGCTGGACTAGAACATCTTGCTATCTATGTTAGATTTCTAAGGTTACCATAACAAATTACCCATAAACTTCTTGACTCAAAACAAAATTATTACAATTGTGGAGGCCAGAAGTCTGAAAGTAAAGCATCAGCAGGCCATGATTCCCCCGAAGTCTCTAGGGGAGAACCCATTTTCCCCCCTTCCATCTTTTGGTGACTCCTGGCATTACTTGGATTATGACAGCATAAGACCAATCTCTTTCTCCATCTTTACAGATCATCCCCTCTTCTCTTTGTATTGTTCTTCTGGGTGCCTTTGATAAGAACAGTCAGCACTGGATCTAAGTTCCACCCAAAATCTAAGGTAATATCATCTGTAGATTCCTAATTCCATCAGCAAAGACTATTTTCACATAAGGTCACAGTCACATGTACTGGTGGACATATCTTTTTGGAGACCACTATTCAATCTACAGCAATGTATTAATGAAACTTCTCTGTGATCCTAAAATTCTTTGCAAAGTTCTAATTGATCTCATTGCATTATAACTAACTGTTTATATTTCTGTCTTCTTCATTAGTCTCAGCTCCTGAATGGTAAGGATGATACATACTTATACATATGTGTTTTATCCCCAGAGACTACCATATATATTCCTTGACATATATAGATACTTAACATATTGTTGAGATATGACTACATTAATGGGTTTTCTCAAGTTCTTTATTTAGAGTCAAATAAAATTAACTGTAGCTACTAGGAAAAGGAGGAAATTATTGTAACAAATTGGGTTATGGTAGCTCACAGAATCAAATAAATAGCTAGAACTAGGTTCAGAAAGAGGGGAAAAAAAAAAAAACAGAGCATCCCCAGACATCCATGTGCATGTGCCAGGGCATGATTTCTTCAGAGAGCTCTGCTAGAGCTGTGCTGTTCAAAGCAGGAACCGATACCAAACTGTGGCTATTTCAATTTTAACTTTAATTAACTGGAATAAATACAATTAAAAATTTAGTTCCTTAGTTACATTACCTCTATGTCATGTTCTCAGTAGTCTCATGTGGCTAGTGGCTACCACATAGGCTGCACAGGTATACAATATTTCTATGACTACAGAGCTCTCTATTAGAAGATTTTGTGCTACAATGAGGCAGTCTCTTAGATGCATCAACTCCATTCATTTTTCTGTCCTATGTTGTGACACCAAAGATTAAAATCCTGGAGAGAGTTTTGGCTGAGGCTGAGTTATGCATCTACCGTTTTGCTAGGATTGTACAGAATGCATCAACGGAAAGTATTTCCCAGACTATACATAATGGAGAAGATATTATTTCCCCAAAGGGAAATTCAGTTCTAATATTAGAAGAAGCAGGAGTGGAATCTGGATCTGCAAAAATATACAAATGTATGCTCCGTATGCCTATCTTTGCATGTTCACACTGTAATTTTAGTGTGAGAATGAAGATGGCATTGCCAGATAGTCTTCATTTATCAGTCAGCTAATTAGAACAGAAGGCAGCCTCTTTATAACGTCCATTCCCTAGACAGGCGTCTGGGATGGGGTATAGAGTGCTATTTGATGGTATGCCAAAATTCCTGGCAGGTAAGGAAAAAACAGAAAGAGCTCTGGAGTCATTTACCTGGTCTCTTAATGTCTGAATTATACTTTCTTTAAATCCAGCCTGGTGATAAAGAAATTAAATATTCTTATCAAGTTTGGGAAGGCTAACATTCCTGGCTTCAAAGGGTCACTTTTTATTATGCTTTAGTGTTCAGCTTCAGCAGGAAAGGGGGGGCGGGGGGAAAAAAGCTTTTTGTCAGTACTTAGCACCACCAGTACATTCATTTTCACTACACAAACTGCCTTTGTTCAGTATTTCCAGTTTGATTTATGATTGCAGATCATATCTCACAGTTCCTTGTGATCTGGTATTAATGTGCATGCAGGGAAAAAAATATCCAAACCTTAAATTGATTGCAACATGAATTTCACAGTCAACTTGCCAAGAATTTAACAGGTCTCTCTTTTCCAGGTTTTGGACAAGAAAAAGAAGTCACCTAAGGCATGAAAATAAGGAATCAAAATGGAGATTGGGCTAGTAATTGAAAGCCCTAGTCCCTGGTTCCAGCACTGAGCCTGATTGTCCTTGTATAAAAAGAAATAGTTGGATTAAGTAATCTTCGGAACCGTTACGGCACCTAAATTCTCTCATTCTAATTATGCTGGTACATGACTGTACTCTGTCACCTCACTCAACTATGTCATTCTCTCTGAACCTCTACTCTTTATTGGATTCATAGCACTAGAGTACTGTAGATGAAGGTAAGTGACAAACAATTCTGATGAATTTACTTACATTTTGTTTGCTGGGTTGTTTTCCCTCTTTCTCTAATAGGTTCTCCAGGACCTTATTATTTCCTTGCCTCTGGAACTTCTTTTTCCAGAACTAAAATTGGAAGCAGTTAGAAGTGCAGAGCTATTCCTTTATTTGCGTAGGTAATTATTTACCCACTTAGGTAATTATTTGAGGCTATCACGTATGAAGTTAAGCTGCAGGAATGGAATCTGTAGTTATTCCAATAAACTTCTTTTTATAATTTTTACAGGAAAAGAAGAATACCAATATCCTAGAGTAGCTCTTACCATATTTTGTGAAGAAGAAGAATGAACTGTAGTAGACACAGCATTGCAACCACAGATACTATTTCAGTAATAAAGGCACATTTTCTTTGTGGCTCAAAAGCCTGTCTAGCAAGCCCTCAGGTGTTATCCCTGTTCAGGAATTTCCCTCAGCTAAAGGTACCCACTTCCCAAGGGTAGCCTACATATCTGGTCAATGCAAGGGTCCTCGGGAAAGCTGAAAATCCATTTTACCTTCTGTGCTCCAGTGGATTTGGCCAAATTTTTCATCATGAATGTTTCACAACTCAACTTTTCTCTCTGCCAAATCCTGCCTTCTTTCCTTTCCCTGTGCCTGCTAATGCCCAGACCCCTCTAACAAACTTTCTTCACATGAATCTAGGTCTCAGAATCTGTGTCCTAGATTCCCAGCCTCAACACCTTTTTTATAAGACATCATTTCTCTCTCATTGGGAACGATGTAGCCATAGATCTCAACCTCTTGCAGGCTCACTCATATATGTAATATTTACTAAGAAGCACTAAGTGCCATAAATTTTGATAAGCATTGGGATTCTAAAACTATATGAGACAGATATGTTTACTACCGTCATATATAACACATGTATCCCTGTGTTCTCGTAGTAAATACCTCTGGTAATCTATTTGAAAGGCTTTCTGCATTTTATTATAGTTGTTATTATGAAGTTTCTAAAATAATTTATAAACAGGCAGATAAAATTGTATGTATTTATCATGTACAGCGTGATATTTTGTAATATATAGTAGAATAGCTAAATCTAGCTAATGCATATATTACCTCACAAAGCTATCATGTTGTGGTGGGAACATTTCAGATCTACTTTCTTAACATTTTTCAAGAATATAATATATTGTTATTAACTACTGTCAACTTGTACAATATTTCTTGAATTTTTTCCTTCTAATAAGAATTATGCATCTTTTGACCAGAATCTCCCTAACCATATGTGGAATCTAAAAATGTTGGTCTCATAGAAGTAGAGAGCAGAATAACAGCTGTCTGTATTTTTGACTAGCATCGGTCGCAGTTGTTCAAGGTCAGGAACCATGCCATAACAGTATCATTTTCAGAATTATAAGGAAAGACTGATCACAAAGCAAAGAGATTTAACAAGTATTGTGTGATACTACTGTTTGCTAGATGGTTTTAATTATATTATGTTACTAATAAATTCACTAATAAAACCATGTCACCATATTAATTCCTTCCTTTTATATGTAGAAAACCTAAGGCATAGAGTGGTTAAAAAAGTAAGAATTACTCAGGTTGTGGATCCAAGTCGGCCTGTCCCGAAATGTGTGGATTTTGCAGTCAACCTGTCTCCTATGTGTTCTACTGTGTACTGGGACCATACACAGTATGGCCTTAGCATATGTCTGATGAATGGCAGAATAAATGAAACAATAAATGAATGGGCAATAATTTGTAGGTCACCAAGTCACATGCTAAATTTCTTGGTTTATGCTTTCTGTGCTAATCTTGGAGTGTTTCATGTTAGAACAAGGTTCACATTTTCTAGTCATTTGCAGCTATTAATATTATGATATGCTCTTCATCAATTTTACACAGAGTGGAAATAATGTCTACTCTATATTTGGTTCTGTGAACCTTCAGCTCCGGGGAACAGGCCTATAATTAGCATTTGAAAATCACCCCTGAACTCGGTAGAACTGATGAAGATGCCTGATTTCTAGCTAGAAGAAAGCTTTTATGTAGAAACAGATAGAAGTCCATTGCTGATGATAATTTATGGACAAAATCAAAAAGCCAGAAAAAGATCCCTATGTCTACTGGTCCACAGACAATCAAGAGTAGGGTGCTTCCGAAAAGAAACAATGTTTCTTGCCAATCCCCCCACATACCACCCTTTCACATTATCCTACATAAAGGTGAGGAAGTTTTACAAACTATCATAGATTTACTACATAAGAGAAGATTAAATTTGAACTCCCTGGATCAGGTTTGCAGATTAACGCTATCCTTAACTGGGTTTCATGACCAGCCTTCTTCCTCCTGGTCTCAATGGCTCAGGTATGACATAAATAGAAAACAGGCATTCTTTCTTCCGTCTCAGAATAAACCGCGTCTGGGCCAAACCTGGAAACACACGGTTGATTTCAGAGTAGGAGAGTTTTACAGCCCTATTCCCCCATCCTGGGAAACTGTACAACAGAAAAGCTTTTGCTTTCTAACATTTTCATCATCTTCTACTTACTTGTATTATTTTGACTTTGCTTCATTGCATCCATGGAGGAAGCTGACTTCCTTATAATTATTTGGGTCAATTTTCTCAAAGACCCAAAAAAAAGCCTCTTCTTCATTATACATGTCCTAAAGGGAAATCCACTTAAAAATGAGTTTTAACAAGCAGTCCTTATGCTGACAAATAATTTTCCTTTCTTGTTACCAGAAAGATAGGCTAGCGTGGAGCAAACCTAAATGGGATGTTAAATTTGGATGTTTCTGATTGCCTGCTCTGGAAACTGCTCAAGGTCCATTTAGGAAATGTGCCTTCATTATAGAAAGTGGCAGTCAGCTTTGCTGACAAAAGTCCTTTAGCTTTCACTCTCTTTCACACATGCTAATACCTGGACTCATGACTTCCACAGTCTGTTGGCTCAGTGTTCTCTGCTCCTGATGTTCCCTACAACAAGTTAGCAAAATTAAACTGTGTAGCAGCTTATTCTATCACTGTTTTGATGGCTAGCTTTAAGAAACACAGGCTATTTTCATTAAATAAATACGAAAAATCATTTTACATTCTTTAATTTTTCCTAATACGTAAGCGGAAAAGAGAAAGGGGCTAGGTGCGGTGGCTCATGCCTATAATCCCAGCACTCTGTGAGGCCAAGGTGGGTGGATCACCTGAGGTCAGGAGTTTGAGACCAGCCTGGCCAACATGGTGAAACCCCATCTCCACTAAAAAAAAAAAAAAAAAAATTAGCCAGGCATGGTGGCATGAGTCTTTAGTCCCAGCTGCTCGGGAGGGTGAGGCAGGAGAATCACTTGAACCCAGGAGGCAGAGATTACAGTGAGCCAAGACTGCACCACTACACTCCAGTCTGGGTGACAGAATGAGACTCTATCTCAAAAAAAAAGAAAAAAAAGAAAAAGCAGAAAGAAATATCAAAACTAACTGCCTACTGGCGAGTACTTTACACATATTGTTTCTTTAAACCTCACAGGAACTATTAAACCCATTTTACAAATGAGGGATCTGAGTTCCTAAAAGGTTAATCTTTGCCACCTAAAACTCAGGAAAACATAACTCTGAATTAACTTGCTGACATATTAAGGAAAAGGCAGACATTAAAGAACAATTCAAAGCAGTATTTTCCAAAAGCACCATGCTTTCAGGATACCAGTGAGTACTGTGCACATACACTTGAAGTGTTGCCTTCAAATGAGTTTAGAACTTCACTGGATTTAGTAGTCTTTTTGAAATTTATCAGGCTTCATTGACTTTAGACTTAAAACAGAAACATTTTTCAATGCAATGACAACTCTTCAAAAATACATATTTAATAACTACATAACGTCACATCCCATTTATGGAATATAATTTCTTTAGCCTTTTGCTTCTTTAGTATTATTTTTCTCCAGTTGTGCTTTAAATTTTAATGTACACTGTGGCTCTCCAAGAATGAAGCAGGTCTGTAGTGTTAGCTATGTAGTGCTTCAAAACTTACACAGAGCATCTCCGAGGTTCAGCCTTACATAGTTTTCACTTTGGTAATGACCATACTGAGTTGCCAAGAAATTGTGCTCGTTAAAAAATATACACAGAAATACTTCATATATAAGCTTTGAATAAAGAGTAAGCATTTTTAAAAATACAAACATGTTAATTCCCTAACTTTTTATTAATTTTTCAGCTTTGACTTTTAACAACTGTAATTTCAGAAGTTTACAAATATTTCATTTGTCTGTCTCTCTTTTTGGACAAATAGAAGGATTGTATACCCCTGTTCACCTGAACTAGATGTAGCTGTTTGATTTACTTTGATCAATGACATGGAGACATTAGTATTGTGTGTCACTGAAGGCAGAAGCTTTCCAGGTCTGTATAGGCTTTGCCATGTTCTTTTTCCCTCTGCCACGATGACTGGCCTTGCCACAGAGCAGTGCTCCTCTATTGATTCAGTATTCTGAATTGAAAAAACACAAAGCAGAGCCCCTAGGTAGCATTCAATGGACAAATTTGAGCAAATTAAATAAAAAATAAAGGTTCTTTGTTCTGAGTTACTGAAATTTAGTCTATCTTGACCAATATAATAACTTAGGTAGTATGGCATAGTACACAAAATATCACAAAAAGAATGAGAAAAAAGTGTCAAATTCTGATGGTTGTTATTTACCAACTTGGTAAATAGCTGTGAAATTCACTAACTTCTTCAAAGTTTCTGTTTGGCAAACTAATAAGTGCCTTCCTGGCAGAATCATTCTGCATATCAAAGGAGAAAAGCCATGGGTGTGTTTTTTAAGCTATAAAACACATAACACATATGTATTAGTCTGTTCCCAGGCTGCTAATAAAGACATAACTGAGACTGCGTAATTTATAAAGGAAAAGGGTTTAATGGACTCACAGTTCCACATAGCTGGGGAGGCCTCACAATCATGGTGGAAGGTGAAGGAGGAGCAAAGTCACATCTTACATGGCAGTAGGCAAGAGAGCGTGTACAGAGGAACTGCCCTTTATAAAACCATCAGATCTTGTGTGATTTATTCAATATCATGAGAACAGCAAAGGAAAAACCAGCCCCCATGATTCAATTACCTTTAATGAGGTTCCTCCCATTACACATGGGGATTATAGGAGGTACAATTCAAAAATGAGATTTGGGTGGACAACAGCCAAACCATATCAACATGGAAGGTCTTATTTTTTTAAAGTTTTGGATATGATTTTAAAAGCTATAAACATTAATTAATGTCATATTGCACATACATTTTTGTGGCTTCTATCAGTTTTAATACCAGAAACCACAGGACATAATTTAAACTCTTGCTTCATTTACTTTACCTATATTTTGTTTCTCTCAAAGCTTAATGAGAACCAATTATATTATTTAGCCATCTTTAATTATAACATACATAAATGTCATTTATACTTATTTAACCTTATCTAGCTACTTAGTATTAAATTAGAAAAGCACAAAATGATTATTTAAAAAATGAGGATGTTCCAAATACAGCTTTATCTTTATTCTAAGTTGAGATTGCTTTCTTAATTCCCACTACACTCTGATTATAATTTAACTTTTTCTAATAGCTGCATTCACTATGTCAGAAAATGTTACTGATCTAGGTTAGAGATAAAGATTGGTAGGAATGTTGAACCAGCCTTGCATCCCAGGGATGAAGCCCACTTGATCATGGTGGATAAGTTTTTTGATGTGTTGCTGAATCCGGTTTGCCAGTATTTTATTGAGGATTTTTGCATTGATGTTCATCAGGGATATTGGTCTAAAATTTTTGTTGTGTCTCTGCCAGGCTTTGGTATCAGGATGATGTTGGTCTCATAAAATGAGTTAGGGAGGATTCCCTCTTTTTCTATTGATTGGAATAGTTTCAGAAGGAATGGTACCAACTCCTCCTTGTACCTCTGGTAGAATTCAGCTGTGAATCCATCTGGTCCTGGACTTTTTTTGGTTGGTAGGCTATTAATTATTGCCTCAATTTCAGAGCCTGCTATTGGTCTATTCAGGGATTCAACTTCTTCCTGGCTGGTTCAACATTCGCAAATCAATAAACATAATCCAGCATATAAACAGAACCAAAGACAAGAACCACATGATTATCTCAATAGATGCAGAAAAGGCTTTTGACAAAATACAACAACCCTTCATGCTAAAAATGCTCAATAAATTCGGTATTGATGGAACGTACCTCAAAATCATAAGAGCTATTTATGACAAACCCACAGCCAATATCATACTGAATGGGCAAAAACTGGAAAAATTCCCTTTGAAAACTGGCACAAGACAGGGATGCCCTCTCTCACCACTCCTATTCAACATAGTGTTGGAAGTTCTGGCTAGGGCAATTAGGCAAGAGAAAGGTATCAAGGGTATTCAGTTAGGAAAAGAAGAAATCAAATTGTCCCTCTTTGCAGATGACATGATTGTATATTTAGAAAACCCCATTGTCTCAGCCCAAAATCTCCTTAAGCTGATAAGCAACTTCAGCAAAGTCTCAGGATACAAAATTAATGTGCAAAAATCACAAGCATTCTTATACACCAGTAACAGACAAACAGAGAGCCAAATCAGGAATGAACTTCCATTCACAATTGCTTCAAAGAGAATAAAATACCTAGGAATCCAACTTACAAGGGATGTAAAGGACCTCTTCAAGGAGAACTACAAACCACTGCTCAGTGAAATAAAAGAGGACACAAACAAATGGAAGAACATACCATGCTCATGGATAGGAAGAATCAATAGCATGAAAATAGCCATACTGCCCAAGGTAATTTATAGATTCAATGACATCCCCATCAAGCTACCAATGAGTTTCTTCACAGAATTGGAAAGAACTGCTTTAAAGTTCATATGGAACCAAAAAAGAGCCCGCATCTCCAAGACAATCCTAAGTCAAAAGAACAAAGCTGGAGGCATCATGCTACCTGACTTCAAACTATACTAAAAGGCTACAGTAACCAAAACAGCATGGTACTGGTACCAAAACAGAGATATAGACCAATGGAACAGAACAGAGTCCTCAGAAATTATACCACACATCTACAGCCATCTAATCTTTGACAAACCTGAGAGAAACAAGAAATGGGGAAAGGATTCCCTATTTAATAAATGGTGCTGGGAAAATTGGCTAGCCATAAGTAGAAAGCTGAAACTGGATCCTTTCCTTACTCCTTATACGAAAATTAATTCAAGATGGATTAGAGACTTAAATGTTAGACCTAATACCATAAAAATCCTAGAGGAAAACCTAGGTAGTACCATTCAGGACATAGGCATGGGCAAAGACTTCATGTCTAAAACACCAAAAGCAACGGCAGCAAAAGCCAAAATTGACAAATGGGATCTCATTAAACTAAAGAGCTTCTGCACAGCAAAAGAAACTACCATCAGAGTGAACAGGCAACCTACAGAATGGGAGAACATTTTTGCAATCTACTCATCTGACAAAGGGCTCATATCCAGAACCTACAAAGAACTCCAACAAATTTACAAGAAAAAAACAAACAACCCCATCAAAAAGTGGGCAAAGGATATGAACAGACATTTCTCAAAAGAAGACATTCATACAGCCAACAGACACATGAAAAAATGCTCATCATCACTGGCCATCAGAGAAATGCAAATCAAAACCACAATGAGATACCATCTCACACCAGTTAGAATGACAATCATTAAAAAGTCAGGAAACAACAGGTGCTGGAGAGGATGTGGAGAAATAGGAACACTTTTACACTGTTGGTGGGATTGTAAACCAGTTCAACCATTATGGAAAACAGTATGGCGATTCCTCAAGGATCTAGAACTAGATGTACCATATGACCCAGCCATCCCATTACTGGGTATATACCCAAAGGATTATAAATTATGCTGCTATAAAGACACATGCACACGTATGTTTATTGCGGCACTATTCACAATAGCAAAGACTTGGAATCAACCCAAATGTCCATCAGTGACAGATTGGATTAAGAAAATGTGGCACATATACACCATGGAATACTATGCAGCCATAAAAAAGGATGAGTTTGTGTCCTTTGTAGGGACATGGATGCAGCTGGAAACCATCATTCTTAGCAAACTATCACAAGAACAGAAAACCAAACACCACATGTTCTCACTCATAGGTGGGAACTGAACAATGAGATCACTTGGACTCGGAAAGGGGAACATCACACACCGGGGCCTATCATGGGGAGGGGGGAGGGGGGAGGGATTGCACTGGGAGTTATACCTGATGTAAATGACGAGTTGATGGGTGCAGCACACCAACATGGCACAAGTATACATATGTAATAAACCTGCACGTTATGCACATGTACCCTACAACTTAAAGTATAATAATAATAAATAAATTTTAAAAAAATAAAAAGATTGGTAGGAGGTAGTAAATGCACAGCTCTGACCTTTTAGGATAACCCAAAGGTTTTCTAGTCAGCAATTTCCTGAAGTAGGAGAAATAGACACTAATGATGAAGACATATATTTTAATGCAGAGCACTTTACCATTTATGCCCTCTTCATCACCTCTCTAGTGTGGGCGTTCTGTATCACTTGCCTGGACCACTGTAATGTGCCCTAATGGGGCTGCCTAACTTCACTGTAATGCCTAACACACTGTAATGTGCCCTAATGGGCGCTCCCAGGCATACCCACACAAGCTTGTTCCAGTGACCTTTATGTTTCATTAAAATAAACAGATAACCATAGTAACTTCTTCCTCGAAATAATTTAATGGCTCTAAAGCCTTTAATTGCAAAGGGACTAGAATCCACCTCCTCAGCCTAGCACTTCAAGCCCTGCACAGTCTGAATAAATAGTTCTAAAAATGATTCAATTCCTATCTTACTTTTCTTATTTCTTCTGATGCACTTTTGATATTTCCAGCACATTAGAATAATTTCTAGTCGTCAAACCTACCTTGGCACTGTAGCCTAACACCTTTTATGCCTGCTCTCACTTCCTCTTGAATTACCTAAGCTATCATTCCCACATCTGTCTAGCCATTCCAAGTAGAGCTCTGTATTCTCCAAATTTATAATAATTTCCCATATCTTCTTTGAGTTCCACAAACCTCAAGGATGACTGTTTTATTTCTCACTAGCACAATGAATAGCAACACAGATTTCAGATTAAACAATCATAGTAGATATTTATTGCATGTGGGAATTTGTGAAACGAAATTATTATAAACCACAGATTATTTCCTCTTCAAAACATTTTGTAAAATGGATATTATAATTTATATTTTACACATAGGAAAGTTGAGATTTCAGTAAAGCTAAATAACCTTTTCCAGAAATACACAGAAGCTTATTTTCTAAATAATAATTGCCACAATTTTTGTGACATTTATAAACAAGGGTAAATGAATAAGTGCTCACAAATACACCATATAATGAAGATCTAAATTAAGCCTAGTTCATGTTAAGAAAATACAAAAGGATGAAATTTTTGTTAACTGTACATTTAACATCATTAAGAGTTGAGACATGATCACCAACAAATAAAAAACCGCGGACTGTGGTACAGAGGCACTGTGTACAGGAAAAAATAGTCCCAGATTCTCTGCACTGGCTAATCTATATCTATAAGAGGCATGTGTTCATCATTTTGATTTCAACCTTACTAAAATATTATACTTTCTAATGATGGTGATGAAGAGGAAGGATCTGAAAACAAAGCATTATGGAGGAATTATTAAAGGAATTGTAGATTTTGGCCTAGGGTGGAGGTGGAAGAGGACTTACAGAAGTCCTCCAGCTATGACAGAAAACTGAACCAATAAATGAAGCAATGGGATAATAGTTTTAACAACACAAATACAAAAAGCCATTCAATTACAGCTCACTGAAGTGGGAAAAGGCAAGCCTTCCCTTGGCTCCAGAGATGCTGCTCTTCCCTGGCTTCCTCCCATAGCTTGAGATGACGTTACATAAGAGCTTACCCTAAACTGAAAGTCTCATGCTGCTTCCTTCCAGGGGAAAATCTTGCTACATACAAAATATTAGCCAAACTAAATGATATTCCTAATGACCCAGTACATTTACATTTTGGCAAAAGCACTTTATCTCACAGAGGGCTGTAAAAAACAGGAGCCAATCTGTTGACCATAGAGATTCTCATTCCAAGGGTCTGTGTTTCTTCCTTTGTCTCTCCCACAAGCTCTGGTACACAATCTTCAAAGTCCTTTCAACTTCTAAGTAAAGTGATGATATACATCCAGGATATTATGGACAATTCTAATTTAAAATATTCTATCCTTCTTTCCACAAAGTATAATGACAAGGTATCAGAACAGGCATACTGATATTTCTTTCCTCAAAAATAAGGCCAGGTGCAGTGGCTCATGCCTGTAATCCCAGCACTTTGAGAGGCCAAGGTAGGTGGATCACCTGAGATCAGGAGTTTGAGACCAGCCTTGCCAACATGGTGAAACCACATCTCTACTAAAACTACAAAAATTAGCTGGGCATGGTGGTGGGCGCCTGTAATCCCAGTTACTCAGGAGGCTGAAGCAGGAGAACCGCTTTAATCTGGGAGGCAGAGGTTGCAGTGAGCCGAGATTGTGCCACTGCACTCCAGACTGGGCAACAGGGTGGGACTCTGTCTCAAAAAAATAAATAAATAAAAATGGGATATAAATGAGTTATCCTTTTGACTTCCCACTAAAACATAAAAGAAAAGCATACACACACACACACACACACACACACACACACACACACACACACACAGAGTATATTTTTCATGCAACTAAAAATGCCCTCCCACTAATACTCCTCTGATTTCTTCTCAGAACTTGAATAAAGGCTCCACGTTCTGTTATCATGAACAAGACGTCAATTTTAGAAACACGGTGTTCCTTGGATCTAAACTTATGCACACACTTAACAACAACAACAAAGAGAAAGTGCTTATTCAAGGCCTGGAACATGCATTTCTAGAGAAGGAAACAGACCCATAATCTTGCATATATTTCCTTTAAATTTCATTTGATAGAAGCGCTAAAATGTGATAGGTCTATCAGTCTGATAAAACTTGCAGAGTTCAGAATACTAGAGTCAATTATGTAAAGTGCCTGCTAATGAAATGTAACCTTTAAACATGTCTAAAGAAAGAAAAGTCTAGCCAATGCTAGTTTCATCTCAAATTCGTCTCTGATATCTGGCTCCCAAGTACTTCCAGTTATTAAGAAGCACTGGAGGGCTATTTGAAAGAAAGAGAGGAGAGGACAAAGTATTTCTTCCATTCTCTTTGCCTCCAGTGGTATCGTTCTGCAGTGACTGTATCTCTTCCATGGCTCCTTAATAAACAGATCCCCTCTGTAACAGCTCCCAACAGCCAAACCCAGCACACCTTCTGGCTCTCACAGGATAGCCCTTGTTTCCATATTCTGGAAACAAGTGTTCTCCTAACCCTAGAAGTTGTAGCTGCTTCCTGCTAGTGCTAATCTCTGAGAAACTTCAGTATCCTATTTCAGTTCTCTATTCTGTGATCATTTATGTAATCAATCCCCTGTTTTAAACATCCTTCTATTAAAATATACAGAATACCTCTAATATCCTGGCTGAACCCTGACTGATACAGATTGTCAACAACAACAACAAAAAAGCCTTGAAAAATGAAAGCGAAAAAAGATCAGTACAGGAGAAATCAACAGTGGAGTGATCACGTGATCATGTAGGCCAGTTTTCAGGGATGTCACCTCTCTTGTTCTAATGGCAGCTTTATCTGTGAGGAAATGGGTGAAGCAGGCATTTATACTTTGCCTGTCTGGATCCAATAATGCTCTTCAAGCTACCTTCCAATTGTAATTGTGAAGCTCCTGTAGCTTTGTCTACAAAAAGACAGTGGACTAACTAGAGAATATGAGTGCCCTGTTCTGGTAGTACTTTATTTTTATTTAAACTTCAAAAATTCCTTCTAGATTCAATGATCAGATACTGAAAAACTAATAAATGTGAGACTGCCTGTGAGATTTTGATACTCCTCTTCATTTATGGGAACACCAGAATTCTTAACCTAAAGCCTGACATGTAGAGAATTCTCCCCAGCAAAAAAATGCCACCATGCGTCTAACTGACCAGCCAGCCTTTCCCAGATCTCAACTAGCTGCCAGAATGCAACCTTTTCCTTAACTAGAAATTCTATAAGTAAAATTTGCCCTATTTTATTCAGAGGGTAGTTTTGAAAATGAAATGTGGTTTTACATATAAAAACACTTCCTGAGTTATCAAAGCAGTAATAGAAAATATCATAAACAAGTACATTGACCATTGACTTTTTATTCATTAATTTAAAACTCTTAGCTTGGTAAATAAGAAGGAATGTCTGAAAGATGTGGATATTCTATAAAAAGTAGACTATTAGCTCACTGACCTAATTAAATTTCACTCCAACATCGCTTGATTTGTTAAGTGAGAACACTAATTTTTGCATTAAGCTATCTACCAGGAAGCATACATATTAAAGTTCAAATTGGGGTCCTAGGGAATACAGATAACTTAGCACAGGACGGGAGCATATGAAACATATTATTAAGGTTCCTTGGAGAATAAAGAGTTTCCTAGAACAAAATAAATAAACTGAACAGAAAATATAAATCAATATTAATTAATTGCTAAATTACAAATATTTATTAATTATTACAGTTCAAGAATTTGGTGAGGCAACTGGAAATAGAAGCATAATAAACATGATATTTACCTTTAAGGAACTCAGTATAAGAAGAAAAACAAATGTATACACAATTGATAATCTGGCAATATAGAAAGACAATAATAGAAATACATACAAGATTTAGAAGGATAGAAAATGAATGATTCATTCTAATTTGGAGATTCAGGGAAGATCTTCAGAGGAGATAATGCCAAGTCATCAGTTTCATGAACTGATTGGCTTTCTCCAGTGAGTAAGTAATGGAAGAGAAAAGTGGAATTCCAGGTAGAGAAAACAGGTATGCAAAGGAATAAAAGTATGAATTCATATGAGACCTTCATGGAATCATAAATAGATTCAAAATGTGATGAGAAAAGGGGGAAAATAAGCAAGATATAAGACTGGAGAAGTTGTGAGGGTAACAATATGGGTGGCCTAATATACCAAGCTGGCAAACTTTGCCCTTTACATTTAGACAATCAGATGCCACAAGAAGGTTTTAAACAGTTGTATTATTCAGAATTATCTAGAGAGACAGAACTAATAAGATAGATAGATATATAAATGGGAGTTTATTATGTAATATTAACTCACACAATCACAAGGTCCCACAATAGGTCATCTGCAAGCTGAGGAGCAAGGAAGCCAATTCAAGTCCCAAAGCTGAAGAACTTGGAGTCTGATGTTTGACAGCAGGAAGCATCCAGCATGGGAGAAAAATTTAGACTGGGAGGCTAAGCCAGTCTATCCTTTTCACACTTTTCTACCTGCTTTTTATTCTGGCCATGTTGGCAACTGATTAGATGGTACCCACCCAGATTAAGGGTGGGTCTCCTTTCCCCAGCCCACTGACTCAAATGTTAATCTCATTTGGCAACACCCTCACAGACACATCCAGGATCAATACATTGCCTCCTTCAAACCAATGAAGTTGACACTCAGGATTAACCATCACAAGTTCACCCCTTGTCAACTTGAACCCATACACATCTCCTGAGATCATACATAATCTTTAAATAAAGACAATAATAAGGTCATAATTGTGTCTAACATAATACAACTATCCTTCGTATAACCAGAATTGCACCAATCCCCAATCCAAATGCTATTACATGAAGTTAACAATACTGAAATGCTGATATGAAATCAATAAATCTTATGTCACATGATAAAGGAGAAACGAAATTAAGATATTTTCTTAGTACAAGTGTATACATGCACAAACATGTTTCTAATAAAAAGAAGGAGGGAATCCTCGTGACAATTACAGTCCTCGTTTCTGCAACTGGTCATATGGTCTGAGCTGGTATTGATGACTACCTTCTTCTACCACCCATTCTGTATTCCCTTTGCCTTCAGCAAGTACCTTGGCAGGTTGTGGTTGTTTCCCTGTTGGAGTGACCTAAACCTTCATTCCTGAAGGGTCTAGGCCATTTGTAGCCCTGCCTGGATTGGGCTGTTGTATTTTCCCACTTACCTTAAATCACGGTGCATGGTAATAATAAGAGATACCCTAATGTATCTCCTGTATTCCATGCATATTATTCCTTCCCTCTGTTATGGAGTACTAGACTGATTTCATTTTGATAGTCTGGGTCAATCACCCCAGCCAACACTGTAACTCCCTTCTTAGCCTGTTGACTTAAAAGCTAGGAGGAGCCCAAAGTGTCCAGGTGGCAATCTTAATTTCCAGTATAATGGAATCGTTGTTATGTCTCCTGGTGGCAGCATTCCTCCCTCTGGAACTAATACTTTAGGCCAGCAGAACGTAATGTTGCAGGAATAGGTAGCAAAAATTTTGCTAGTGGATCACTAGGGGTGATGGTAAGTGGTGCCACTTCCACTTCCTCTCCTTGATTCCTTGACCCGTAAATCCTGGCTATGGGAGAAAGAGTACCATATATTGGATGCTGATTCAGAGCATACATGGTCTTTTGGAGACCTTTGCCCCAGCCCTGCAAAGTATTGTCACCTAGTTGGCATTGTAATTGTGACTTCAAAAGGCCATTCTGCCATTCTATCAATCCAGCTGCTTCCAGATGATAGGAAACATGGCTAAGACCAGCAAATTTCATAAGCATGAGCCAACTGCCACAATTCTTTAGCCATAAAGTGAGTGCCTTGGTCAGAAGCAAGGCTGTGTGGAATACCACGAAGTGAATAAGGCATTCAATAAGTCCATAGATGGTAGTCTTGGCATAAGCATTGCATACAGGATAGACAAACCCATATCCAGAGTAAGTATCTATTCCAGTGAGAACAAACCTTAGCCCTTTCCATGACGGAAGAGGTCCAATATAATCAACCTGCCACCAGGTAGCTGGCTGATCACCCTGAGGAATGGTGCCATATGAAGGGCTCAGTGTTGGTCTCTGCTGCTGGCAAATTGGACACTCAGTAGTGGCTGTAGCCAGTTCATCCTTGATGAGTGGAAGTCCATGTTGCTGAGCCCATATGTAACCTCCATCCCTGCTATCATGGCTACTTTGTTCATGAGCCCACTGGGCTATGACAAGGGTGGCTGGGGAAAGAGGCTGAGTGGTGTTTACAGAATGGGTCATCCTATCCACTTGATTATTAAAATCCTCCTCTGCTGAGGTCACCCATTTGTGAGCACTTACATGGGACACAAATATCTTCACAGATTTTGACAATTCAGAGAGGTCCATCCACATACATTTTCCCCAAAT
This sequence comes from Macaca nemestrina, assembly GCF_043159975.1. Lineage (NCBI taxonomy): Eukaryota > Metazoa > Chordata > Mammalia > Primates > Cercopithecidae > Macaca > Macaca nemestrina. Next base: position 56,968,835 of record NC_092137.1, on the reverse strand, counting down.
TTGTCACCAATTTTCCAATCATGCTTCTTCCAAGTCCCTGATCATCCAGCCAAAACCATTTGATAGAGCCATGAATCAGTACATAATCACACATTGGCCAATTGTCCTTCTGTGCAAAGTGCACAGAAAAGGGGCACTGCTCAAAGTTCTGCACACTGGGAAAACTTCCCTTCACTGCTGTCCTTCAGGGATATCCTAAAAAGAGGCTGTAGTGTTACAGCTACCCACTTTTGGGTGGTGCCTGCATATCCTGGAGAACCATCTGTGAACCAGACCCTAGTCTTCTCTTCCTCTGTCAACTAATCCTAGGGAACTCCCCATGAGTCCATCGGTGCAGGCTGGGGGAGAGAAGGAAGGGTTGCAAGAGTGGTGTAACTTCCTTGTGCCTTCAGGACCTGCTTGAGCCCAATCATGTATATACCACTTCCATTTGATGATGGAATGCTGCTGTGCATATCCCACTTTATGGCTAGATGGGTCAGAAAGCACCCAGTTCATAATAGGCAATTCAGGTTGCATGGCGACTTGATGACCCGTAGTCAAATGTTCAGTTTCCACCAAAGCCCATTACCAGACAAAGAGCTATCTCTCAAAAGGATAGTTATCTGCAGAAGATGACAGGGCCTTGCTCCAAAATGCTAGCAGCCTCCACTGTGATTCACCTATGGGAGTCTGCCAAAATCTCCAAACAGCATCCCTATCTGCCACCGACACCTCAAGCACCATTGGATCTGCTGGGTCATATAGCCCAAGTGGCAGATCAGCTTGCACAGCAGCTGGGACCTGTTGCAGAGACTTCTTCTCTTCTGGACCCCACTCAAAACTGGAAGCCTGAAGCCTTTTGGGTCAATGAATAAATGGGCCGAAGTAACATACCTAAATGAAGAATGTGTTGTCTCCAAAATCCAAATAGACCCACTAGGCGTTGTGCCTCTTTCTTGGTTGTAGGAGGGTCCAAATGTAGCAACTTACTCTTTACCTTAAAAGGAATATCTTGACAGGCCCCCCACCACTGGACCCCTAGAATTTTTTCTGAGGTAGAAGTTCCCTTAATTTTAGTCAGATTTATCTCCCATTCTCTGACACACAAATGTCTCACCAATAAGTCCAGTGTGTTTGCTACTTCTTGCTCACTGGATCCAATCAGCATAATGTCATCAATGTAATGGACCAGTGTGATATCTTGTGGAAGCGAAAAGCAATTAAGTTCTCTCCAAATAAGATTATGACACAAAGCCTGAGAGTTGATATACCCCTGAGGTAGGAGAGCAAAGGTATATTGCTGGCTTTGCCAGCTGAAGGCTTCTGGTGGGCTTTATGGACAGGAATGGAGAGAAAGGCATTTTCCAAGTCAATGGCTGCATACCAGGTACCAGGAGATGTGTTAATTTGCTCAAGCACTGAAACCACATCTGGTACAGGAGCTGCAACTGGAGTCACCACTTGGTTAAGCTTATGATGATCCACTGACATTCTTCAAGATTTGTCTTCTGCACAGGCCAAATAGGAGAGTTGAATGCTGATGTGGTGGGAATTACCACCCCTGCGTCTTTCAAGTCCTTGGTGGTGGCACCAATTTCTGCAATCCCTCCAGGGATGCAGTATTGTTTTTGATTTATTATTTTTCGAGGTAGAGGCAGTTTTAATGGCTTCCATTTGCCCTTTCCCACCATGATAGCCCCCACCCTACCAGTCAGGAAGCCAATGTGAGGGTTCTGCCAGCTGCTAAGTATGTCTATGCCAATTATGCATTCTGGCACTAGGGAAATGACCACAGGATGAGACCAGGAACCCCCTGGTCCCACTGTAAGGCATACCTGAGCTAAAACTCCATTAATTACCTGACCTCCATAAGCCTCTACTTTAACTGGAGAACAACAATGATGTTTTGGGTCCCCTGGAATCAACGTCAGCTCTGAGCGAGTGTCCAGTAGTCCCTGACATGTCTGATCATTTGCCTTTCCCCAATGCAGTTACCCTGGTAAAAAGGCCAGCGGTCTCCTTGGGGAAGTATGGGAGAAAGATTAACAGCATAAATTGTTGATAGTGTGGTGGGGTCCTTCCTCAAGGAGACCCAGCCTCCCCTTCATTCTGGGGTTCTGGGTCTGGAAACTGGCTCAAGTCTGGAAATTGATTGAGGGGCCATGATTCTGTTTTTTATAATTCAAATTAGTCTTTTTTCCATTCAACCTGAAAGTTTTCTTCTAATATAAATTAAGTAGGAATGCAGTAGGCTTCCTATCAATTTCACTTCTAGGAATACTGTGATTAATTAGCCAATGCCAGAGCTCTGCATGAGTCAGACTATTCTGATTGCTGCCTTGCCTCTGCTGTCCATTACGGTAGCTATGACCACCTTGCTTTTGACAGTTGAGTGCCACCACTTGGCCCCTACCTCCTTGCAATCCAATTATTCCCATTGTATTTAAATTTTGTAGTTAAGTGACCTCAGTTCCCACTGTTAGATCTGACATACAGAGAAGAGTAATTACAGGGATCTTCAAAGGTGCAGGTGCTGCCCTCACAAATCTATTTTGCATAGCATTGGTCAAGTGTATATTTTCTGGACCTTCCCAGCTGGGATGAATAGGTCTAAAGTGACTAATCCACTCCACCATCCCAATCTCCCTAAGCCTTTGGATCCCTTCCTCTACATTAAAACAAGGGAGATCAGTCATTTCCAGCTTGCTCACAGTGGGCCATCTTTTAATCCATATTTCAGCTAACCAAGCAAAAAAACTATTAGAACCTTTTCCAACTCCCCGAGCTGTAACATTAAATGCAGAATCCCTACTTAGTGAGCTCAAATCAATAAATTCTGTCTGATCCAACTCTATATCCCTTCCACCATTAACCCACACCCTTCATATCCATTCCCATGCCTGATCTTCAGATTTCTGTTTATATAAATTACAGAACTCAAGTAGTTCTTTTCGGGTGTAGGGCACCTCCTCATGGGTCATACTCTGAACTTCACCTCTGGGAGCCTGCCAGTATTTTAGTCTAGTTACAGGTCTAGAAGCAAATAGGGGTGTTGGGGGCAGTTCCCGAAGAGAATCAACATTATCTTGCCTGGCAACTGCCTCAGGGGAGGACATCACTATTGCCTCAGGCAATACAGGGCTTATCTCCTCAGACAAAGATGGAAAGGCTGATGACAGCATACTTCAGGCAGGGGATGTTGCCACTGCTGGGGATGGGGAAGCTGTTCCTTCTGGCAAGAATGGTTCATCAGAGTTTACAAGCTCAGTGTCCCCAGCTTCAACAGGGTCCTCCCACATGTCCTCATTCCAAGTTGCAGGGTCCCATTCTTTTCCAATCAATGCCCTCACTTTAACAGTAGACACCTGGTGAGGCTGCGCATGCACCTTTCATCACAGGTCAGCCACTTGCATGATACAAGCTTGTATCTGGTTTTCCACAATTTCAGCTCTTTCTTTACAGGAGATAAGACTCTGACTCAGGGCAATCTTAGAAGATTTGAGGCTCAGTATCTGTTTCTGAACCTGGGAGTTGGAATCCGTGAGTTGATAATTTTCTTTCATCACTTTGTCCTGTGAACTTAGGAGCAACCAACCAACCAGCTTCATTTTGTTCCTTGGTTCTCCACATATGGTCAAAGTTATCATGTACAGAGTCACCAAACTGCTTGCTTCTCACAAGTGGTGAATCAGGAATGTCAAATGCATTTATTAACTCTCTAAACAGTTCAGGCCAGGGACTATCAGTGTTCTCTATACTATTAGAAGTAGAATCCTTAGCATTTTGAGGTCTAATCATAATAAGCAGCCAACTCCAGAAACCCCCAAACCAATGAAAGAACTCCATCTTTAATATTCTGTTTCTCTAGAACCACTCCTGGTACCAAAATCTGTTTTAGGGTTCTCTAGAGGGACAGAACTAATAGGATAGATATATATATTCAGATATATCTCTCTATATATATATAGATATATATCCTAATATATATCTCTATCGATATATATATATATGGAGTTTATTAAGAAGTATTCATTGACACAATCACAAGGTCCCACAATAGGCTGTCTGCAAGCTGAGGAGAAAGGAAGCCAATCCAAGTCCCAAAGTTGAAGAACTTAGAGTCCGATGTTCGAGGGCATGAAGCTTCCAGCATAGGAGAAAGATGTAGGCTGGGAGGCTAAGCCAGTCTAGCTTTTTCATGCTCTTCTGCCTGCTTTATATTCACTGGCAGCTGATTAGATGTTGCCTACCCAGATTAGGGGTGGGTCTGTCTTCCACAGCCCACTGACTCAAATGTAAATCTCCTTTGACAACACCCTCACAGACACACCCAGGACCAACACATTGCATCCTTCAATCCAATCAAGTTGACACTCAGTATTAACCATCACAGTAGTGGAAAAGCATAATCAGATTTTTATGTTAGAAAGATGATTTTAAATGACTATATAGAAAATGGACCACAAGAGCAATAAGAGTGACTAATGATAAGGGACAACATAACCAGTCACATGTAATTTTTAAAATATATACCCAACACTTTTACTCCTGCTAGGACACTTACAATCTCAGGTAACTGGGCAGTCAACCAGTGACTACAATAGGTTAAAAGGTAGAAATGCTGCCTCCTCAGCGTCACCCTACAGGACTGAATCCCAAGCCCCTCCCTCTCTTTTTCATTATATCTTCCATTAAACTTGGATCTGATTTCACTGCTCTGAAGCAAAAGGAAAGTCCTAATCTAGCTATTTGTTATTTCCAGTGGTATCAGACAGGATAAACCCAACCAGGTGCACCCAGCACTTTGGCATAAATCAGCCATGCCCATGGGGAGAACAGGAGACAGAACATGGGCAGACTGGTGTTGGAAAAAAAATGATACAAGAAAGTTTCATATTTCATGATTAAAATGAATAGCAAGAGGTCAATGTGTGCCCCTCACAGGCAAGGGATGTTTCTGTATGCCTAGTCACACCCATGGTGTCTGGCACATAGCATTATTTCAGTAAATGTTGAAAGGGATAAAATACTGAAGAAAAGGAAGAAAGAGGGGATGAAAGTGAAAGGAAAGAAGGAAGGAGGAGAGGAAAGGAAGAGGAGAGGAAGCAAAACAAAATATAAATTTCATTGTGGGGACTGACAATCATTTAGCAAATTATATTAAGTAAACTCACAAAGGGGCAAATTCAGAAAGCTGTAAGTTCTAAAGAGGCTCCATTTTACATATAAAATCATGATTAAAATCAGATTATTTTTCTGTAGTTTAAGGTTTCCATGATGAACATAGATGTTGACAGTTTAGCCCTCAAGGGAAATTCAGGGAGCCAGAAATTGCTCGCTCAGCTGTGACACCACTGACAAAGATCTAAAAAGAGTAGAACATTTGGTGAAGGAAAAATCACTGGATTCACAAACGCTCTGATGTGATCAACAGTATTTTCTGATATGCAGAGAGCACATGTCCAAGAGATGGACAAGATGAGCTCCCACAAGGCTGAAGATATCATCTCTGAAATCTCCCAGTCACTTCACCTTGGCTTGCCTTGACTGCTAGTTAGCAATCCCCAAGGAATATATCATTAAAGTTGATAGACGCATAGTTTGTATTGGTATATACTAAGGAAAATATTAAACTGAACTGCTTCTTCTTCACTTCAGGTTGCTGCATCAGCAGCAGAATCCTTTTCAGCTGCCTGAAATTTGAAACGGTGATTTTAGTGTTGTTTGTATTTCCAGAGAGTTTGTGGCCTTTGTGAAGAAAGTTAAAAGCATTTGAGTAAATGTGCTGAAATTGTATTGTCATTTAAAAATTCAATACATAAGGAGATCAGAGTTGTACAATATATGTCAACTTGACAGGAGCTAAATTTGCAGTTCTCTGGCCAGCCAGTACAGCTCTTTCACAAGTCTACAAGCCCATTCTATCAAGCTCATTAACCTTTTAGCTAGTTTTAAAACCTACAAAAAAAACTCGTTTACAAAATTGAATAGGCTAGGTACTGAAAGCTCTGGTCTTGTATTGTCTGGAACTTATTTTAGGGGAGGATGGTTTTATATACTGTCCTTTCTAAAAATAAATTTGGAGCAGTCAATTCTTGCTTTCCTTTTCAATGTTTCAATCTCCTTTAAAAGGGAAGCAATTTACTATAATGTTAAGAGCATAAGTTTTATAGTTGGAGAACCTAGGTATGATTCCCAAATTTGCCACTCACTAAGCTAAAAGATGTTGGTCGAGTTGCTGAGCATATCTGTACCTTTCTTCTCTCATTAGTAAAATAGAAATAGCAATACTACCTACATAACATAAAAAGCATCATTGGGAACATTAAGTGCATTAGCCCATGGAAATTTCTTATAACATAGCCAGGCTGACGGTAAGCACTCAAGTCAAGAAACATCAAGTATAATGATTGTATTTAACACTAGTGATAATATTCAATACCATTTTTGCCAATCATTAGATGCTAATGTCCCTAGCTTCCTATACACTAAGTCATCTATTTGCTTCCACATTTTCTTGACTCTCCCTCAGTTCCATACTAATTTACTTGTCATTTCCAAAACTTTTAGAGCAATCGATTTAAGTCTTATTTGACAATAGCCTGCAATAAGAAATACATTTTATATTTCAATGTAGTAAATATACATATGACTCTACCTTCCACCCCCCACACACATATATACACCACAAAACCCCACACATTTTCACAAAACAATATTTATCATTAATATATATGATACACTTGATATGTTCCATTTATGCACTTCTATGTAAAAAGAAATACTGGGTATGGTTTATCAAACTGATTTCATAATCCATAACTAAATGATGGCCCAAAGTTTGAAAACCAATTTTCTAGAGGAAAAGGGCTAATCAGATGAACTGCTATGATCAAAGGGTAATGTTAAGTAATGAATTCGCCTAGCCCTGGAAGAACAGATTTGCCTGTTAGCAGAGTTCTAAAATAATTTACCTAAAAGAAATGTGTGGGAATGATGGCTAAGTAGGAGAAATATTACACTGAAAAAGGTCCACTTCTATTTCCTAAACTTATGTTAAATGTGTGTCATATTCCTGAGTCTTATAGGTTCCTCTATCAACAGCTACCTCTGCAACATCTGTTTGTGATTACACTGACCACTGAAATAGGAGATTCAAATATGTCTATGACAAGTCAATCAACAATTTAAAACAAACACATAATTTTGGTGTGGTGGTAGGTACTTAGTCTCAGGAATAGGTGACCACAAATTACCCACTTAGAAAAGAATTGACAATGCCAGAAATGCCTCCATTGGTGGTCTTGTGACCTGTAAATGGAAGGCTTCTTATTGATGGAGCTTTCTGAATATTCTACTAGAGCATTACAAAATAAGACTGCATTGACAAGATAAAAGTAGACAATTAGCTTAGTCAATTCTATTTGAAAAATAAGTTAATACATTATTTGCTTCCATGACATTCAAAACAGATTTTTAATTTTGTCGCTCATATATGCTAACAGCTTTTTTTTTCTATGCATAATGAACCTCTTTGGCAGTCTGAAGAAGTCTATAGACCCACTCTCAGAAAAATGTTTTTAAATAAATAAGACAGTAAAATGGCAAAGGAAACCAATTATATTAAAATATTGATCTATTTTTGGGGTCCTTGAGGGACCCTGGAACTCAGGTAAAGAACTCTATGGCTATGACTTAAAAAACAAACAAACAAAAATACCATAATTCTTTAGTTTTCTACTCTGCTTAAGACATCTCTCTTAATCCAGTCTGTCACTGATGAACATTTGGGTTGATTCCAAGTCTTTGCTATTGTGAATAGTGCCGCAATAAACATACGTGTGCATGTGTCTTTATAGCAGCATGATTTATAATCCTTTGGGTATATACCCAGTAATGGGATGGCTGGGTCATATGGTACATCTAGTTCTAGATCCTTGAGGAATCGCCATACTGTTTTCCATAATGGTTGAACTAGTTTACAATCCCACCAACAGTGTAAAAGTGTTCCTATTTCTCCACATCCTCTCCAGCACCTGTTGTTTCCTGACTTTTTAATGATTGCCATTCTAACTGGTGTGAGATGGTATCTCATTGTGGTTTTGATTTGCATTTCTCTGATGGCCAGTTGATGGGTGCAGCACACCAACATGGCACAAGTATACATATGTAACAAACCTGCACGTTATGCACCTGTACCCTAGAACTTAAAGTATAATAATAATAATTAATAAATAAATAAATAAATAAAAGGAAAAAAAATTAAAAAGAGAAAAAAAAAAGACATCCCTCACTTGCACTGTCTCCAAAAAAGTGAAAGAGGATGTGAACTTGGACTGTCATGAGTAAGAAACAACTGTGGTTACAACTGGAAGTACACCTGCACTCAAATGAAATAACTGCTACTATTATTAGAGGTATTGCCTGACACTATGACCCAAAAGTAGAGGAGATTTGAAGGCTTCCTAAATTAGTCTTTTGGTCTTCTATGTTCAAATAAGCTTTTTCACCTCTTCAGGGTTATTTGTATCTTGTCTTTATATTATTTTGATCATTCACTGCCAGAAAATTTTCTAACATTATGACTTACACGTTGATATAATCTTGTTTCTGAAATGTCAATCATAAATGTTGCTCGAAGGAAGTTCTTTCTACTATTGATGAATCTTTCCTGTGTTATCAATCTTGCTAATTTCCCGTATAGAGATGAGTGAGTGACAGATAATTCTGAGTGTTGGAGATTAGAAATGAACTAAACAAAATCAGACATTAAAACATGAAAAATAATACAAATTTAAAATATTATTCAACTGCCCAGTCACTGTATGAAGCAATCCAACCCATTTATTTTCATGATATTCCTAAGGGAAGCTGTATAATCGGAAGTTGCAGATTTGTTTCGGACTGAGAAAAATCAACCCAACATTCTCTCTACTTTCATATTTACAGTCAATTACATGAAATATTCAAACAGGAAATTGCCCCAGGATCTAAACCATCCATAAATAATTCAAATTGTCAACTTTCGGCAGATACCCTAAAAGCACTGTTTTTTTGTGTGAAAAAATTGAGAAGTTTAATACAGAAGAAGATATGTATATGGGGAATCCACCCACAGTGTTTTACAATAAAGCATGCCATGCTCTCATGTTACTGGATGACATTCCTGGAATACAAGTTCAGAAACTGACATTCTACTTAGACCTAATTATTAGCAGGACAGAGGAGATTCTCTATATAACATAAAGACATCTAACAGAGTTTCAAATTTTAGCATTTACAGCAATATTGTTATGCAACTATTCAAAAAAGAGCAGAAATAATTTATTTCAAACATTAACCTAAGTGATAATGTCCATGTATACAGTGACTCATTAAGTGTCTAATATCCTCCTGTCACTCTACTTGGTGCTTTAGAGAATGACTGGATAAAATACAGCCCTTACCAGAAAGAACCCTTATTACACTTAAGGAGAAATGTATATAAATTTTAAAATGAGCCTTACATAAAACCATATAATATAAACAGCTTTCATTATAAATTATATTAAAATTAAATGTCATATTTCAAATACAAATGTATTTATATACAGTGTAAATGTATACAAATGTATACCATATCTTTTTCAAAGCTACTTGTGTTGATCAAATCTTCCATTTTACGATATTTTTCAATCACAGCTGACTATCACCTAAGGTGGGAGAAAGAGCAGGAACATAAGTTCAGTTGTCCTTCTGGCAAGTGTTTGCAATAACCTACAGCAGTTATCTACGTAGCTGTAAGGTTTAAGCTGAAAGGAAAACAGATAGCCAAGTGAATAAAGTTTGTTCATACAATATTGGTTATGGTTAACTAGACCAAAAATCATGAAGAGGCTGGTTCCATTCTTACAAAATTAAGCCTTATAACTTGTAATGATCAATTTATCTATTAAAAACTATTTGTTGAAAGTATATTGGGTATTAGCATGTTTCCTAAACACTTGAAACACAGAGGTGAATTAAATACACAGGTCACAAGGAAAGATACAAGTATATATAGAAGTAAAAAGGTAGTATAGTAAATACAGTATTTAAGATATCTTGAAAGCTACAGGAAAGCAAAATTAACCTTTTTAGACTGCAGGGCGGGCAGACAAATAGAAGATATTCCACTGAGGTGATATTTGAGGTGAGTTTTTTTGTTTGCTTTTTTTGAGACAGAGTTTTGCTCTTGTCGCCCAGGCTGGAGTACAGTGGCACGATCTTGTCTCACTGCAAACTCCACCTGCCATGTTCAAGTGATTCTCCTACCTCAGCCTCCCGAGTAGCTGGGATTACAGACACACACAACCATGCCCAGTTAATTTTGTATTTTTAGTAGAGACAGCGTTTCACCATGTTGTTCAGGCTGGTCTCGAACTCCTGACCTCAGGTGATCCACCTGCCTCGGCCCCCAAAAGTTCTGGGATAACAGACATGAGCCACCACGCCCAGCCTTGAGGTGAGTTCTAAAGGGTAAGTTGGAAATGGCATTATAGGATGAGGTAGAAAATATATCCAAAGGCACAATGGTACAAATGGCATGACAGGACATCAGATTTCAACATGTAAAAAGCTTTAAACTAATTGCTTCCATTCTTATAACAGAAAAGAAAAAAAAAAAACTGGGAAAACTGAGAATCAGTGACTTTTCTTAGACCCATCAGAAATCTCAGGCCTTAGATCAAATCACCACCCTCAAATCTGGAGACACAGGGGGATCCAGAGAGTCAGAGGTGAGATTTGTTCACCTGAGGAAGCAGCCACTGGCGCCATAACCTGGTAGGAAGACTAAAATAGTAATTTTGATGAATTACAGGAAGCTGAATGTGGACTAGCTTTGGAGTGAAAATCTTGGTGCTGCAATCTTGAGGGAATCTTTATACTTTCATGGGCTTTACCTTCAGGAATCCCACTAGCTTCTCACAGTAAATATCCAGTAAAAATTTCCTGTGGCTCTGGTGGGTTGGAAGGTGGGCAAAGAAGAGAATAGTCGTGAAATAAGCCCAGAGTCTACTCTATAAGTCCATAATCAAGACCTGCTCTCCAGGTTAAAAATGCTTTGCCAGAACCTTATCCAGGATGAGAGGAGGGAATTCCTCCTAATTCAGCCCCTTCCGTTCTCCTGTCTCAGCTAAGGGAAAAATCACTCAACAGGGGTCAGAGCTTCAAGTAAATAGATTAGAAATGTTTCTGGCAGGAAAAGAAGCAGAGGGATAGAAGATGGGGTTGGGGTGCTGTACTCTTTGAAAATCACTTGTGAAGGGTACAGCCTTGAGAGCCCACTAAATGCTGAGATATAACCAGAAGATTATAGAACATTTCTATTCTCCAACACAGTACTATTCAACAGGGACCCAGAATAATAATAATGGGTTATAGCTAAAAGAGTAGTAAGACATGGATTTTCTCTGAGGGAGAGTAGTTAGGGAAGCCAAACTCAAGTCAAGATAAAAATGAGAACACAAGAGAAGTCAAAGCCCCTGGCACCTACAGCTACAGCAAACATTAAACCCAGACCAATTCTTAGCCAGATTGGCATAAACTCTCATACTAAAGACTCGTTTACCTCAGCTCCTGTAATCATAAAACATGCCAACATTTCAACCAAAAAAAAATTGCAAGACATGGCAAAAGGCAAGAAAAACACAATCTGAATAGACAAATTAATCATCAGAACTAGAAGCAGATTTCACTTAGATGTTGGAATTATCAGAAATTAATTTAAAATAACTGTTATTAAAGGATTAAGGAACCTTGTGGAAAAAATGAAAATGCAAGACCAGATGGGTAACATAAGAGAGAGATAGCAAAGACTGGAATCAACCCAAATGTCTATCAGTGACAGACTGGATTAAGAAAATGTGGCACATATACACCATGGAATACTATGCAGCCATAAAAAAGGATGAGTTTGTGTCCTTTGTAGAGACATGGATGCAGCTGGAAACCATCATTCTCAGCAAACTATCGCAAGAACAGAAAACCAAACACCTCATGTTCTCACTCATAGGTGGGAATTGAACAATGAGATCACTTGGACACAGGAAGGGGAACATCACACACTGGGGCCTACAGGGCCTATTGTGGGGAGTGGGGAGGGGAGAAGGATAACATTAGGAGATATACCTAATGTAAATGACGAGTTAATGGGTGCAGCACACCAACATGGCACATGTATACATATGTAACAAACTTGCACATTGTGCACATGTACCCTAGAATGTAAAGTAGAACTAAAAAAAAAAAAAAAAGAGAGAGAGAGAGAGATAAAAACCCTTTCTCAGACAAACATGCATTAAGGGAATTCATATACAGCAGACCTGCCCTGCAAGAAATTTTTAAAGAAGTTCTTTAGGCAGAACATAAATAATGCAGATCAGGAGCTTGGATCTACATAAATAAAAAGTATGAGAAATAGAATAAATGAATGTAATAAATTTTTTAATTCTTAATTGACCTAAAAGATAACTCTTTGTTAAAAGCGATAATAGCAACAATGTAATGGGTCATTATAGCATATGGATAGGTGAAATGAATTGCAGCAAGTTCACAGGAACTGAAAGGAGGAACTGGGAATACTTTCTTATAAAGTACCTACACAACATGTGAAGTTGTACAGTGTTATTTGAAAGTGGATTAGGCTATAGGTTTTTAAAGCTGCATATTGTAAACTCCAAGGCAGCCACTAAATGTTTTTAAATGTTTCATGAATATTGATGCAAAACTTCTCAATAAAATATTAGCAAATTAAACTCAACAATGTACAAAAAGAATTATATGCCACAATCTTGCATGTTCTACTCCAGGCATATAAGGCTGATTCAACAGCGTTTAAACATTTAAAAAATAAATATAATTCATCACGCCAGCACACAAAAGAATAAAACCATGTGATCACATAAACAGATGCAGAAAAAAGCATGTGTAAAATTCCACTCCTATCCGTGATAAAAACTCCCAACAAACTAGAAATAGAGCTGAACTTCCACAACTTGTTCTAAAATTTTGTTTTTTAAACCTACATCTATTATAACACCCAATAGTGACAAACTGGCACATTCCTTTTAAGATTGGGAATAAGGCAAGAATATCCCCTCTCACAATTATTATTCATCATTTTACTGGAAATCCTAACTAACGCAATAAGAAAAGAAAAGGAAATAAGATGTACAGATTAGGATACATGACTGACTATGTAGAAAATCTAAATGAATTAACAACAACAATAAAATTTCCTGGAACCAATAAACAATGATAGCAAGGGTCCTGGACAATGAGATTAATAAACAAAATTCAATTGTTTTCCTGTATACTAGCAGTGAACGAGTGAAATTTGACATGAAAAACAGCATTTACATAAGCACCCATAAAAAAAATTAAATACTTATTTATAAAGCTAACAATAAGATCTGTATTATGAAAACTATAAAACTATGATGAAAGCAATCAACAAAAAAGATCTAAAAAAAAATGTGCACACAAATGTTTATAACAGTTTTATTCATAATTACCCAAAATTGAAAGTAATAAAGATGTGTTTCTTTACATCAAATTTCAATTACACACTTCTGGTACATTCACAAAATTTAATATGATTTGCTGATAAAAATAAATGTGTTAGCAAGCTATGAAAAAACTTAAAGAAGTTAAGAAGGACTTGAAGTGCATGTTGATAAGTAAAAGATGTGAGTTTGAAAAGCCTGCACCCTGTATGATTCCAACTATATGATATTGTATAAAAGGCAAAACTATACAGACAATAAAAGGATTTGAAGTTGCCAGGAGTTCCATTATGGGCAGGAGAAAGAGGGGAGAGATAAATAGATGAATCACAGGGGATTTTTAGGGCACTAAAATTATTCTGTATGATACTATGATGGTGGATATATGACATTATGCATTTGTCAAAACTCATAGAATGTACAACCCAAAATTGGACCCTATAATAAACTGTGAAATGTAGTTAATAATGTCTGTAAAAGCTAATAAAGTCTCTAAAACTAATAAAATAAGATACAGATATTGTCAGATTGGATTAAATAAAAAATGAGATTCAACTGCATGTTGTCTATAAGAAACATAAGAAATATCTTAAATATAAAGATTCAGATGGGTTCAAAGTACAGATACGGAGAAAAATATATCATGCTAATTCCAATCAAAAGAAATTTGGGGTAATTATATTACTTAAAGACAAATCAGACACTGAAACAAAGACAATTATCAGAATAGAGACAGTACAGAATGATTAAGGGATCAATTCTCAAAAAAGACATAATCCTGTGTATGTAGTTTTCACAAAAGCATAAAAACACAAGAAGCAAAACCAGATAAAACTGCAAAAAGAAATAGATGAATCTACTCTTCCAGCTGGAGACTTCAACATATCTGTCAGTAATTGATAGAGCAAGCAGGCAGAAAATCAGTAAAGATATAGATGACCTGAATAGCACTATCAATGTGATCTACTTGACATTCATAGAATACTGCTTCCAATGTCAAAATACACATTGTTTTCAGGCAAACATGAAACATGCATCAAAACAAACCACATTCTGGGCCATAAAGCATACACTGACAAATTTAAAAGAATAAAATCCATGCAAAGTATATTCTCAGGACTCAATGAATTAATCTAGAAATCAGTAACAGAAAGGTAGCTGGAAAATCACTGAATATTTGAAAAGTAGACAACACACATCTATTAACTCATGAATCAAAAATGAAACCTCAAAAAAATTTCACTTGTCCAAAATGGCATGAAAAGTGCATTGAACTCTAGTGTATGTTGTCATATAAGAATGATAGGAAGTAGGGCTGGGGAATGGACAGAGCTCATAATATAAAAGGTCTTCCAGATCATAAGGAAAATGTTAGTCTTTATTCTCTAAGTGAAATTGTATCATTGATGTCACTGAGATTATATATGCAGTTTATAACAATATCTACCAGATATACACACCAACCTATAACATCTGCTATAGAGTAGGCCAGATATTATAATTCTGAACTAAGGCTGAGGCAGTATGATTGGAAAGAAAGAATGCCAAATGATAACCAGGAGGTATAACCAACAGAACCTCACACTCGAATATGGGTTGGAGATAAAGAAAATGGAAAGTGATTCTCTGGTTTAGGCCACTAGACAGATGATGCTATTTACTGACAGAGGAAGTGAAAACATTTGTTTTTAACACAAAGATATTAATTTTTAATAACTTAAGTAAAAAATGGCTATTGTATTGATCAGCTGGTAATCAATTTATTCTCATTGTAAGGATTCTAAAAGACTTATTTTGAAATTCTCAGGGGTCCCTTCCAAGATGGCCAAATAGCAACAGCTCTGGTCTGCAGCTCCCAGTGAGATCAACACAGAAGAAGGGTGATTTCTGCATTCCCAACTGAGGTATCTGGTTCATTGCACTGGGACTGGTTGGACAGTGGGTGCAGCCCACGGAGGGTGAACTGAAGCAGGATGGGGCATGCCTCACTCGGGAAGTGCAAGGGATTGGGGGGATTTCCCTTTCCCGGCCAAGGGAAGCCATGACAGACCGTACCTGGAGAAACAGTATACTCCTGACCAAATACTGCACTTTTCCCACAGTCTTAGCAACCAGCAGACCAGGAGATACCCTCCCATGCCTGGTTCAGTGGGTCCCATGCCAATGGAGGCTTGCTCACTGATAGCACAGCAGTCTGAGATCTACCTGCAATGCTGCAGCTTGACAGGGGTAGGGGCATCTGCCATTGCTGAAGCTTGAGTAACTCACAGTGTAAACAAAGTGGCCTGGAAGCATGAACTGGGCAGAGCCCAGCACAGCTCAGCAAGGCCTACTGTCTCTATAGATTCCACCTCTGGGCACAGGGCATAGTAGAACAAAAAGCAGCAGACAGTTTCTGCAGACTTAAATGTCCCTGACAGCTCTGAAGAGAGCAGTGGTTCTCTCAGCATGGCATTTAAGCTCTGAGAACAGACAGACTGCCTCCTAAGTGGGTCCCTGACCCCCGTGTAGCCTGACTGGGAAACACCTCCCAGTAGGGGCTGAGAGACACCTCAAACAGGTGGGTACCCCTCTGGGACGAAGCTTCCAGAGGAAGGATCAGGCAGCAATATTTACTATTCTACAGCCTCCACTGGTGATATCCAGGCAAACGGTCTGGAGTGGATATCCAGCAAACTCCAACAAACCTGCAGCTCAGGGGTCTATTAGAAGGAAAACAAACAAACAGAAAGGAATAGCATCAACATCAACAAAAAGGACATCCACACCAAAACCCCATCTGTAGGTCACCAAAATCAAAGACCAAAGGTAAATAAAACCACAAAGATGGGGAGAAACCAGAGCAGAAAAGCTGAAAATTCCAAAAAACAGAACACCTCTTCTCCTCCAAAGGATCGCAGCTCCTCACCAGCAATAGAACAAAGCTGGACAGAGAATGAGTGTGACGACTTGACAGAAGTAAGCTTCAGAAGGTCATTAATATCAAACTTCTCCAAGCTAAATGAGCATGTTCTAACCCATCACAAGGAAACTAAAAACCTTGAAAAAATGTTAGATGAATTGTTAACTAGAATTAACAGTGTAGAGAAGACCTTAAATGACCTGATGGAGCTGAAAACCACAGCAAGAGAACTTTGTGACTCATGAACAAGCTTCAATAGCCAATTTGATCAAGTGGAAGAAAGGATATCAGTGATTGAAGACCAAATTATTGAAATAAAGTGAGAAGACAAGATTAAAGAAAAAAGAGTGAAAAGGAATGAACAAAGCCTCCAAGAAATATGGGACTACATGAAAAGACCAAATATACGTTTGATTGGTGTACTGGAAAGTGATGGGGACAATGGAACCAAGTTAGAAAACACTCTGCAGGATATTATCCAGGAGAATTTCCCTAACCTAGCAAGGCAGACCAACATGCAAAATCAGGAAATACAAAGATACTTCTTGAGAGGAGCAACCTCAAGACACATAATTGTCAGATTCACCAAGGTTGAAATGAAGAAAAAAATGTTAAGGGCAGCCAGAGAGAAAGGTCTGGTTACCCACAAAGGGAAGCCCATCAGACTAACTGCAGGTCTCTCCACAGAAACCCTGCAAGCCAGAAGAGAGTGGGAGTCAATATTCAACATTCTTAAAGAGAAGAATTTTCAACCCAGAATCTCATATCCAGCCAAACTACGCTTCACAAGTGAAGGAGAAATAAAATACTTTACAGACAAGCAAATGCTGAGAGATTTTATCACCACGAGGCCTGCCTTATGAGAGCTCCTGAAGGAAGCACTAAACATGGAAAGGAACAACCAGTACCAGCCACTGCAAAAAAAAAATGCCAAATTGTAAAGACTATTGATGCTATGAAAAAACTGCATCAATTAATGGGCAAAATAACCAGCTAATATCATAATGACAGGATCAAATTTACACATAACAATATTAACCTTAAATGTAAATGGGCTAAATGCCCCAATTAAAAGACACAGGCTGACCAACTGGATAAAGAGTCAAGACCCATCAGTGTGCTGTATTCAGGAGACCCATCTCATGTGCAAACATGCACATAGGCTCAAAATAAAGGGACAGAGGAAGATCTACCAAGCAAATGGAAAACAAAAAAAAGCAGGGGTTACAATCCTAGTCTCTGATAAAACAGACTTTAAACCAACAAAGATCAAAAGAGACAAAGAAGGCCATTAAATAATGGTAAAAGGATCAATTCAACAAGAAGACCTAACTATCCTAAATATATATGCACCCAATACAGGAGCACCCAGATTCATCAAGCAAGTCCTTAGAGATGTACAAAGAAACTTAGACTCCCACACAATAACAATGGGAGATATTAACACCCCACTGTCAATATTAGACAGATCAACGAGACAGAAGGTTAACAAAGATATCCAGGACTTGAACTCAGCTCTGGACCAAGCAGACCTAATAGACATCTATAGAACTCCCCACCCCAAATCAACAGAATATACATTCTTCTCAGCACCACACTGCATGTATTCTAAAATTGACCACATAATTGGTAGAAAAACACTCCCCAGTAAATGTAAATAATATAAATCACAACAAACTGTCTCTCAGACCACAGTGCAATCAAATTAGAATTCAAGATTAAGACTATCACTCAGAACTACACAACTACATGGAAACTGAAAAATCTGCTCCAGAATGACTACTGGGTAAATAATGAAATGAAGGCAGAAATAAAGATGATCTTTGCAACCAATTAGAGCAAAGACACAATGTACCAGGATCTCTGGGACACATTCAAAGCAGTGTGTAGAGGGAAAGTTATAGCACTAAACGCCCATGACAGAAAGCAGGAATGATCTAAAATTGACCCCTAACATCACAATAAAAGAACTAGAGAAGCAAGAGCAAACAAAATCAAAAGCTGGCAGAAGGCAAGAAATAACTAAGATAAGAGAAGAACTGAAGGAGATAGACACACAAATAACCCTTCAAAAAATCAATGAGTCCAGGAGCTGGATTTTTGAAAAGATCAACAAAATAGATAGACTTCTAGCAAGAATAAGAAAGAAGAAAAGAGAGAAAAAACAAATAGATGCAATAAAAAATAATAAAGGGGATATCACCACCAATCCCACAGAAATACAAACTACCATCAGAGAACACTATAAACACCTCTATGCAAATAAACTAGAAAATCTAGACACGATGGATAAATTCCTGGACACATACACCATCCCAAGACTAAACCAGGAAGAAGTTGAATCTCTGAATAGACCACTAACAGGTTCTGAAACTGGGGCAATAATTGATAGCCTACCAACTAAAAAAAAGTCCAGTACCAGATAGAATCACAGCCGAATTCTACCAGAGGTACGAAGAGGAACTGGTACAATTTCTTCTGAAACTATTTCAATCAATAGAAAAAGAGGGAGTCCTCCCTAACTCATTTTATCAGGCTAGCATCATCCTGATACCAAAGCCTGGCAGAGACACAACAAAAAAAGAGAATTTTAGGCCAATATCCGTGATGAACATTGATGTGAAAATCCTCAACAAAATACTGCAAACCAAATCTAGCAGTACATCAAAAAGCTTATCCACCATGATCAAGTTGGCTTCATCCCTGGGATGCAAGGCTGGTTCAACATAAGCAAATCAATAAATGTAATCCATAACATAAACAGAACCGAAGACAAAAACCACAGGATTATCTCAATAGATGCAGAAAAGGCCTTCGACAAAATTCAACAGCCCTTCATGCTAAAAACTCTCAATTAACTAGGTATTGGTGGAATGTATCTCAAAATAATAAGAGCTATTTATGACAAATGCACAGCCAATATCATACTGAATAGTCAAAAACTGGAAGCATTCCCTTTGAAAACTGGTACAAGGCAATGATGCCCTCTAATACCACTCCTATTCAACATAGTGTTGGAAGTTCTGAACAGGGCAATCAGGCAAGATAAAGAAATAAAGGGCATTCATTTAGGAAAAGAGGAGATCAAACTGTCTCTGTTTGCAGATGACATGATTGTATATTTAGAAAACCCCATCATCTCAGCCCAAAAACTCCTTAAGCTGATAAGTAACTTCAGCAAAGTCTCAGGATACAAAATCAATGTGCAAAAATCACATGCATTCCTACACACCAATAATAGAGAGCCAAATCATGAATGAACTCACATTCACAATTACTACAAAGACAATAAAATACCTAGGAATCCAACTTACAAGGGATGTGAAGGACTGCTTCAAAGAGAACTACAAACCACTGCTCAACGAAATAAAGAGGACACAAACATATGGAAGAACACTCCATTCTCATGGATAGGAAGAATCAATATTGTGAAAATGGCCATATTGCCCCATGTAATTTATAGATTCAATGCTATCCCCATCAAGCTACCACTAACTTTCTTCACAGAATTGGAAAAACTACTTTAAACTTCATATGGAACCAAAAAAGAGCCCGCATAGCCAAGACAATCCTAAGCCAAAAGAACAAAGCTGAAGGCATCATGCTACCTGACTTCAAACTATACTACAAAGCTACAGTAACCAAAACAGCATGGTACTAATACAAAAACAAACAGATAGATCAATGGAACAGAAGAGAAGCCTCAGAAATAACCCCACACATCTACAGCCATCTGATCTTTGACAAACCTGACAAAAACAAGCAATGAAGAAAGGATTCCCTGTTTAATAAATAGTGCTGGGAAAACTGAGTAGCCATATGTAGAAAGCTGAAGCTGCATCCCTTCCTTACACCTCATACAAAAATTAACTCAAGATGGATTAAAGACTTAAATGTAAGACCTACCACCATAAAAACCCTAGAATAAATCTTAGGCAATACCAATCAGGACATAGGCATGGGCAAAGACATCATGACTAAAACACAAAAAGCAATGGCAACCAAAGCCAAAATACGCAAATGGGGTCTAATTAAACTAAAGAGCTTCTGCACAGCAAAAGAAACTATCATCAGAGTGAACAGGCAGCATACAGAATGGGAGAAAATCTTTGCAATCTACCCATCTGACAAAGAGTTAATATCCCGAATCTACAAAGAACTTAAACAAATTTACAAGAAAAAAACAACCCCATCAAAAAGTGGGCAAAGGATATGAACAGACACTTCTCAAAAGAAGACATTTATACAGCCAACAGACATATGAAAAAATGCTCACCATCACTGCTTATCAGAGAAATACAAATCAAAACCACAATGAGATACCATCTGACACCAGTTAGAATGACAATCATTAAAAAGTCAGGAAACAACAGGTGCTGGAGAGGATGTGCAAAAATAGGAACACTTACACTGTTGGTGGGAGTGTAAATTAGTTCGACCATTGTGGAATACAGTGTGGTAATTCCTCA
Organism: Macaca nemestrina; assembly: GCF_043159975.1. NCBI lineage: Eukaryota > Metazoa > Chordata > Mammalia > Primates > Cercopithecidae > Macaca > Macaca nemestrina. The sequence continues at coordinate 56,947,956 of NC_092137.1, read as the reverse complement.
AGGACCTAGAACTAGAAATACCATTTGACCCAGCCATCCCATTACTGGGTATATACCCAAAGGATTATAAATCATGCTACTGTAAAGACACATGCACACGTATGTTTACTGCAGCACTATTCACAATAGCAAAGACTTGGAACCAACCCAAATGTCCATTAATGATAGACTGGATTAAGAAAATGTGGCACACATATACCATGGAATACTATGCAGCTACAAAAAAGGATGAGTTCATGTCCTTTGCAGGGACATGGATGAAGCTGGAAACCATCATTATAAGCAAACCATAACAAGGACAGAAAACCAAACACCGCATGTTCTCACTCATAAGTAGGAGTTGAATAAGGAGAACACATGGACACATGGTGGGGAACATCACACACTGGGGCCTGTCAGGGGGTGGGGGACTAGGAGAGGGATAGCGTTAGGATAAATACCTAATGTAAATGACAAGTTGATGGGTGTAGCAAACTAACATGGCACATGTATACCTATGTAACAAACCTGCACGTTGTGCACATGTACCCTAGAACCTAAGGTATAATAATAAAAAGAAGAAATTGTCATTTTTATTATTTGGTAAACTATTAAAGAAGAAAATCCTATTTTTTTAATAAATATATAGTTTTGTTCCCTTTTTTCAAACAGCTTTATTGAGATATAACTCATACACTATAAAATTTATCCTATGAATGTTTACAGTTCATGGTTCTCTTTTGCAGCACATATACTAAAAAAAGTTTACAATTCAATTTTTTAGGATATTCGCTGATATGCTTTGACTGTGACCCCACCCATATCTCAGCTTGAACTGTAGTTCCCCTAATCCCCACTTGTTGTGGGAGGGACCTAGTGAGAGGGAATTTAATCATGGGGGTGATTACACTAATGCTGTTCTCCTGATAATAAGTGAGTTCTCATGAGATCTGATGGTTTTATGAGGAGTTTTTCCCCCTTTTGCTCGGCACTTCTTGCTGTCACCATGTGAAGAAGGATGTGTTTGCTTCCTCTACCGCCATGATTGTAAGTTTCCTGAGGCCTCCCCATCCATGCTGAACTGTGAGTCAATTAAATCTCCTTCCTTTATAAATTATCCAGTTTCTGGTATATCTTTATTAGCAGTGTGAGAACAAACAAATACATTCACAAAGCCATGTGACAACCAGTTATCTAATTTTAGAATCTTTTCACCACCCGCTCCACAAAAATTATACCCTTTAGTGTTATACCCCATTTCCCTCTCTTCCTAGCCCTAGGCAACTACTAATCTGCTTTGTCTCCATTGACTTGCCTATTCCAGCAATTTTATATAAACAAAATTATATGATGTGTAGTCATGTTTTTTTAATTTCTTTTTCACTTAGCATGCTCTCAAATTTCATCCATGTTATAACATATGTCAATACATTATTGACTTTTATTGCCAAACAATATTTCACATAAAATAATTTACTTTTATTGTCAAACGATATTTCATTACATGTGAAATATCATTTGGCAATAAAACAATACCACATGTTGTTTATCCATTATTCAGTTAACGGACATTTGGATTGTTTTCTCTTTTCGCTATTATGGATAAAGCTAATAGGAACATTATTTTCAAAATTTTGCATGATGTTTTTTACTTACTATTGGTCATGTATCTAGGAGTGGAATAACCTAATTTTAGAATGGGCAAGAAATTTGAATAGATATAGAAATGATGAAAAAGTACATGAAAAGATGCTCAACATCATTAGTCATGACGCAGTGTAAATCAAAATCACAATGAGATACCTCCTCATATACACTATATACCACCATAAGGGACAGAGACCTAATGTCTACATTGTTACTGATGTTACTATATTGTTACAGAATTATTTTTTCTAAGAATGTTCATAGTAGCAAGTTTCTATCCCTTGAAGTTATACTGAACATATATCATAAGAAGACAATATTCTATTGAGCAATACTGGCTTTATTGTAGCAAAAATATTTTAACATGCAATTTCACTTTTACAAAATTAATTTATTTGAAAACAAAACAAAAATACCTAGAACAGTTTAACAAACCCCATGTGCCCACTTCCCAGAATTGAAACAATAATATTCAATTATATTTTTTTAAAAATCTTATTGGTGGATGTAAAAACAATGCTAAAGGTATTTTCTTTATATAAATCTCAAAATATATTCCTTTAGAGACAGAAAGGAATCAAATTCTAGTTGAACACGTGGGTCATACAACTTACCTGTGTCCAATTGCACTTGTGATATGCATGTGAATCTCCAAATGTCATAATATATCAGGGACCATTAAAACAACCCTTAAAACTGACATACAAACTTTTGGCTATGAAGAAAAGATTATTATAGTCTTCTGTATCCCTGACTTTAAAATGCATAATAATATGATCAGAAAAGACAACCCCGAAGTTCATATAGAGAGGTCATGTGCAAGAAAACCAATACCAATAGATAAGGAATTAGTAGTTCTTTATTATGCCTATTCTATCTGAGAGGCCTTTTGTAGGTCTATTAATCTACCTTAATTTCAGTATCCACGTAAGTAAAATGAAAGCTTTGTGTTGAATTACTCATAAAATCACTCTCTCTTCTAAAAAATATGATTCTACCTATGCTTTTATTTCAGAGTATTCAAAGAATTCTAAAAATACATGCCTCAAAAATCTTTTAAAAATATTATATTTTTAAGGAGTATTGTCCATAAGCTTTATTAAAAAAAAAAAAACTTACCAAGTTTCTACTTTAGATGGCTTTTTCTGAAATAGTTGGAGGAATGACAAGCAGAACAAATCTGAGCAATGCAAATGTATGTCATGCATCAGTACAACTGGTTTTTATTACTATTCTATTCTTTATTATTTTACTTCACAAAAAAGCCTGAAAGTTCAGCCAGTATTAGAAGCATTCTAATTTATTTGATTGGACAATAAATGATTATATGGCTGATATTTTAAACACCAGCACACACATCACAAGCTACAACCAGCTCACTCCTGATAAGCAGAATAACATTTTCTTAATTTGTGCAAGCCACTGAAAAAACTGAAAGATGCCAATTAAGAAATCATTTCAACCTTGTAGCTGCACAGTATATTAAAATATATGGAACTTTGAATCAAATAAGAGCATTTGTGAATAATAAAGGTTTGGAATATCCTAAGGTAGGAAACACCTTATTAAAATAAGGACTCCTCTCTACAAATTCAGCAATGAAAAAAAATACATATGTAAAACAAAGTGATAATAGATTGGATTGTTTTAAGCTAAAGCTTAACAATTAACCCTGTGTCTCATAAAGCAAAGCATTTTGTAAATGCTAGCCACCAGTAATGCATCATGTCAAGTCCTAGAAAAGCATTAAACTAATTTAAATCCTTGGCATTTGGCCTTCTTAATTGAACATTTCATTTATTCATATTCCAATTAAGTAGCTTTAACCACCTCTCTGGGTATTATTCATCCTTTAATAATGATACAAGAAGAGTAGAGCAAGGAAGATTCTTATTCATAGGAATAAATATACACACATATGATGTCTTTCATTAATGAATGCCAGTAGTAATATTCATCACTGATACAGGGTACACAGTTAATGCTGATCTATGTTAAGTTTCATTTTGGTCAAGGATTTACATAAAGTCCCAGGAGTGCCTTCTGTTTCAGAGAAGAAACTGTTTTTCATTCATGGCAGTATTTTCAGCCTCCAGCATGGAAAAGTGGTTCACATATTGATACTGCTGTCAGAGTCAGAACATAGAAGGTGAGTCCTGTGACAGAATACTTCTGTTAAAAAAGTCCCTACATCATGAGTTTTTTAGTATAACCCCAAATATATTTATATGCATAAAAATCTAATCCAAATATTAGTGAGGTTGCAGAATTAGAGTTTGTTCACCATTTTTCCCCTTAGTGGTCCATGTAAGCATCTCTTTAGAACAGTTATTCTCAACCAGAAGCAATTTTGCCCTCCCCGGGGACAGTTGGCAATATTTGGAGACATTTTGGGTTTGAGTTGTCACAACTGTGTGGGTGGATACTACTGGCATCTAATGGATCAAGGCAAGCACAAGACAGGCCCAGAAACAAAGAATTACCCAGCCCAAAATCAATAGCACCAATGTTGGGAAATCCTGCTCTGGAAGAATAAACTGTGTATAAGTATGTAACAGGCAAGCAGAAGGGCCTGGAAGGTGCAAGATTGTCTGTCATTTTAGAAGGGAAATGGGGAGGGGCTCAAGAGGTTATTTTTTGTAAGGCTGTACTTTTTCCAGAAGTACAAGCAAATTTTAGACTACTTGAATGTACCCAAGAATGTGTTTGATTCAATAGATGATAAAAGCAAAAGTCTTCAATAATAAATGGAATAACAACAAATGACCTTCAAGGCTCCCTCACGACCTTGATAATCTGTGATCAAAGTACTATACTATTCATATAAAGATAAATTCTTTCTGCAATTTCCCCTGTATCAAACAAGATACTGGTTGTGCTTGCTAAAAATGCATATCAGAAATACCCTGAAATGTCTGATTATAATTTTGCAAACATCCGTATAAAATTTATGAAAGGTATACTTTCATACAAGGAAAGGATAATCACACCTTTGAATCTTTCCCTCCTCTACTATTAAGCTCTCATTTGCTTTTTGTTTGGTTTGTTTTTTATTTATATTTCAACGGATGAATTCTTGAAACCTACCTCATAAAACATAATTTGTGTCTGATCTCAATGAATAAAACATATTAGTAAAATCTTAAATCTTGACTCAAGTTATCACAGATAGCTATTTTCTCCATAGGTCTCAAAAAAAATTGCTCAAAACTAAAATTATATTTACTTTAGTTTTAAACATATATTCACCCTTGATGATTTGGAACAAGAGATGGGGTTATAAATATCAAAACTGGCCAAGTATAGTGGTGCCCACATGCCTGCAATTCTAGCTACTTGGGAAGCCAAGGTGGGAGGATAACTTGTGTCCAGGAGTTCAAGACCAGCCTAGGCAACAAAGCAAGACCCTGTTTTAAAATTTAAAAAAATATATAACAAAACTGGAAAAAAGGCACAACTCCAATAAGATTGATTCAGAGTTGAGTCTCAAATGTCCTATAAGGTGAACCTTTTTTTCTAAAGCAGTCTCATTTGCTCTCTTTACTAATATTTAGTGGTATCCACTAATCTGTTCATACTCTGTTATATGAATAGGTTCAGCAATACAAGAATGAAAGCAGCAGCTTCTGTTACGTGCTAGGAATTTGATCAGGCAGAAATAAGTAGTACTATGGCAAAGTCTTAAGTAATTTTGGGTTACGAAGGTGGGAAAGACTGTTTGCTGTGCCTTCCTGCTATGACTAAAGATACATAAGAAATGAAAAACAAAAAGAAACCCCTACATCTAGAATTACCACAGAAATAAAATGACCACAAAGCAACCTGCAGCAAGTTCTGATCAGTTAGCAGCATCCACAGATGTCATCTTAGGGTAAAAAGTGCCTGTAATACACATTTTTCACTTGGATTCTTATCAATAACAAAAGCATTGCCCATCACCCCCTTTACAGCCCTCTCCAATATGCACATCAGCAAATTCTGTAACCTCTCTTTGGCATCTTTAGGCAACATCTTTTTTCTAACAGATGATTCTCGCTGCAAGCCTTGTTTCAATCCAATCAGCATTTCCACAGCTCAAAGCCCATGCTGCCACAGGAAGAATCAAGTAATGGATCTTTCCTACGCACTTCATGCAAGCCAGTTCATTATATTAATAATTTGTACAGACCATTTGAAAGAGCCTACATGTTTTATAAACAGAAAATTTTACCTTGGGATCTTCAGGAGACAAGCCACAAATACCTTCTCATGAACTCTGTAACAAAGGTTTCAGAGTGCACTTAGTAGGACATACATCAAGGAATGTTTCAAGAAATATAAACTATGAATATTAAAACTCAGAGAAATAGGGGCTCACCTTGCCCCCACCATCAGCCTGAGCCTTTCCGCATGTGTTTTCTGGCAATAGAAATCATTTATTTCCTTATTCCCTCAGAGACTCACGGCAGAAACATGATGTATCAGCCTTTTCCTAAATGTTTACTTTCAGTTTCTACAGACATCCATACAACTTTCAAAATTTCTTCAGATTCACTATTTTCATTCATATGCTACTGTAATAAGACTCAGTGGCATCTCACATCCCGTATTATCCCCTGAGGCATTATCCAGACAGCAGCAAGCATAACTGTTTAGAAAATCAAACGTTTAAAATATTTAGCAAAGTAGAGAGAATAACATAATACTTATAGATCTATTATCTATTTTGACATATGTGCATCAGATAGGTAGATAAGTTGATGTAGGGAAGGAGGGAAAGATAATAGATCCTTGTGAAACACTTCAGGGATACAAAATCTCAAATGATTTGATAAAAATCCAAGTAACACACTCTCGGCTTAAATAAAATGTTTCAGATAATTGAAGTTTCTATACATTTCTCCCCAGTTCTCTTCCTTTATTTTTCCCCAGAGAGAACATTGTCTTGAAGCTGGTATTCATCATTCTCATGCATGTTTTCAATCTATGATTATTCATGTATATATGCAGAAACATTATACAGAAGGGCTCTTCCTGCTTCCAAACTTTACATAAATAGCATAAGTTGCCCATCATTAGGACACTTGATTTTTCTGCTCAGTGTTGTATTTTTGAGGTGTAATAACATAGTTCTAGTTCATTCATTTGAACCACTTATAGTATTCTGTGAAGTCATAACATTTATCTGTTCTTTTTAATGGACATTTAGGTATTTTTTAGTCTTCACTATGACAAGCAAGGTTGCCATGAACATCTTACTTGCTATCCTGTGCTATAAGAACTTTCTGTAGGATGTATAAATAATGTGAGGGTTAAGGCCAGAACTCACATTGCTGTATTGTGCTAAATTCTACTGCAATGTCTTCAGTGAACATTCCTACTAGCACAAATAAGAATTGTCATCATTCCATATCCTTATCAACTCATTGAACTGTAAAACTAGACTTTAATTTTTCAAATTCCATGGTTTCGAATGGAATTTCATTTTTTTTATTTGCATTTCCCCCAAACAATCAGTGAGACTGAGAATATTCATATGTGTAGACTTAGTTTCTCTTTCTGGTCCCTCTTTGTGTCCTTTGCTCACTTACTGGTGTATTATTACTTATATCCTCCCTCATTTGTAGGAATCCTTCATTAGCTCTAGATCCTAATTCTTTGTCAGATATATTTTAGATACTTTAAGACATTTCAGATATTTTTCTCTCAACCTATATCATGTATTCTATTTTTGGTAATGGTGTGTCTTGAAGAGCAGAAATTTAATTTTAACAAAGTTAATTTAACCATCTTTTTTCTTTAGTATTTATTCTGTTTTGTAACTTAATAAATTATTCCTTAGCCCAAGACTATGAAAATCGTTTCTCATAATTTCTGTTAAAAAGGTCAAAAGTCAGCCTTTCCATTTTTAGCTTTTCAGCCACCTTATCGTTTATTCTGGATGAAATGGGATTCCAGTTGTTTTTCATATGGATAACTAATTTTCCCACAACTATTTATACATTTGTTCATTCTTTCCCAACAGTTTTAATGACACCTCTGAAATATATTAAGTTTCCACATAGATGTTTAGATTTCCTTAAAATTTCCCAATTTTTCTATTTGCTTAACTTCAAGCAATTTCTATATTATATGATCATAATTAATAAGTTGCTAAACAAGTGTGATAAAGTCCCTCTATCTCATCTGTCTCAAGATTGTCTCAGCTATTCTTGGTCTTTTATACCATCATATGAGTTTCATGAGGAGCTATCAAGACCCTGAATAAATCCATTTAGGTCTTGAGTAGAGGTTGTGTTGAAAATATATATTTATTTGAAATAAATTGGTGCTTCTTTAAGAGTTTTTAATTCCTAAACTTTGTGTAGTTCTCCTTTTATTCAAGTCTTATGTACTTCAGGAATATTTTGAAAATATCCCCTTAAAAGTATTGAGACATTTTAGAGCTATTCATGAGTACTTCATCACCATTATGTAATAATATTATATTTATCAATTTCTTTTTAGCAGTGGATAGTAGTTATGTAATTTTTTTTAGTTTACCTAAAAATCTAGTAAAATTTCAAAATTCTCTTAGTAGTTATATTATATATATCTTTCAGTTTTTTATAAAAGCAATCATATTGTAGAAAATTAAAGACTTGTTTCTGTTCCTTCATAATTTGTACAACTTTCTTTATCTTACTAGACAAACTTGCACTTGTAGTATTACATTGAGTAGAAAAAGTTATAAATGGCATCATTTTCATTCCTGAGTTTAAGTGGTAAACTTCTAACCTATTATCAATAAGTATGATACTTGTGGGAGAATTTGAATAGACACTTTTCTTACATTAAGGAAATTTCATTCTGTATCAATTAGAAATGCTTTTGACCAAAAGTAAGAATATCTAACATTTAGGTTTGCAATAAAAATATTTAATTATGTTATACAGAAATAATTTGAAGATTGGTGGTTCCAGGGGTGGGAGTTTCCCTGGATCAAGATGTCTGACATTCCTTTATGGCATATTCCAAGCATCATATCCACATACAATTATGGTCATAGGGAGGAAACAGGCTGTAAGCAGGGCACATAAAAATGAATCACCTGTCTCTTCTTTTATTAGGGAGGAAAGTCGTTTCTTTGCCATCAGAATTCTCCTTATACCTCATTGGCCTGGCCTGAGTCATCTGCCCATTGTTACACAAGAGAAGCTGGAAAAGTGGGTAGTTGGCTTTTTCAGTCGTTTGTGTCCATATCCCCCATTTGATTCACCGAGCTTTTGCAGTCTCAATACTGAGAAGTGGGTAAGGAAAAGGGGATTTAAGAATGAGTATGAGGTAGACATAGAAAACAACAGAAGTAGCATATTTTATTTGCTATGCTATCTGCTAAGAGCTTTCAGTTTTAATATATAAAACTGTGTTGAATCATATTTACTTTTGCTGTTTCTACTGAGATAATCATGTAGATTTATTAATCTATTAATCACATATTATTATTATAACAGCATTTCTAACATTGAAGCATTCTGGCTTTGTAAGATTAATTATGCATGGTCATAATGTATTTTTTAATGTACTGCTTAGTTAAATATATTAGTATTTGGGGGAAATTTTCTGCATCTAATTCATAAGTAAAATTCATCTATCATTTTCTTTCTTACACTTTTATTGCCTCGTTTTGGTGTCAGTATTATACTGGATTCATCAGAATGAATTTGGACATTTTCCCTCTTCTATTCTCTAGAGGATAATTCACAAACATTCTTGATTTGGTAGGATAATTTGGCAATATATGCCTTCCTGTGTTCTAGAATTGAGGCAGGAAGACATCCAAGGGAGCCTCCAGACAGCCCTTGGCCCCAAGCAATGAGCCTGGCTGTGGTTCCCCATGAATTCACCACAAGCAGTCCCTATTACCCTCCAGGAGCCAGTTCCTGGCCCCCACTGACAATGCCCTGCTTCACATACTACCAAGCTTATGGCTTCAGCTTCATTCACTGATTTGTCTTTCTGCTCTGTTTTTGGTCTTCAGAAATATTTAGCTTGTTTTGGAGCCCAACCATTTTTGGTTTGTTGCTATGTTTTTAATGTTACATTTTATGTATCATTAGTTATTTGTTTAGAATTCAAGGGCTGAATATAAACTCATATGCAGTCTTGATCAGAAGCCTAAAAACACTCTGAAAATATGGTCTTGAACAGAATCCCAAAAACACTCTTTGTAAGTGTGGTCTAGCATAGTCTTCAAGATTGAGCTTTTGCCTGACTCTATATCCTGGGCTCCTACTTCTTTCCATCTTATTCCTTATGGTACATTCAAATGGACTGACATTTGGTTCCTAAACTGAAACTCTTCCCAGCCTGAGGATTTTTGAATATTTTCTTACCTTGCTGACAGCCATACCTCTAACAGGTGAACAAGCCAACATGCAGAGAAAATCAGAGTCAAATGTTGAGGAAATTCTGAGAGCATCTAAACCCAGACTCCAGCCACTCTTGTGCCATCTCCAACACTGTTCTTGAAATTTGGTTATATGGCTCAAACATCCCTGGTTTGCCTAAGGTGCTTCAATTTCAATCTCTATTACTTGCAAACAGAATCCTAATGAATGCACATTTTTATAATAGTAATATACATTAGTCTACTTTTTCTCAATTGAACCTATAACATATTATCTGAATTAGAAGGAGCATTTCTAAGAACTATGACTTACTCTCCCCTTTCTAATAACAGGGCTGGAAAAGTGGCTGTGATTGCAGACAAACTACAGGAGAAGGGGCCACTAGGGTATCTCCTCTCAACAGCTCTACCTGATGTGACACACTCTCTCAAGAATTATTAAAATTACTGATATGGGTAATAAATGTACTTATGTCTATGGTTTTAAAATATCTTTCATACTTAATTCCCAAAGATACTCACAATGATCTTGTAAAGAGTTGAAAACAGATTAGCAAACCAAAACAAAAGGTCCTGTCTTGAAACCTATTTTTCCCCACCATCCATTCAGACATTCTTTTCCACAAAAGGCTGCTTCTGATTACTACCCTCATAGAGATTCAAAACACTGACTGCTCTTCAGGACAATAGATGGAGGTATTTCATTTCCTGTACAACTCAAATAGCAATAGCTTATTTTTAAAGCAAGCACATTTCTGTTCTCTTTGGTTGTCTAGACTTCTTATGTATTTTGGTATCTCCAAACTCTAATGCATACAAATTTTAAATAGTAATATGACTTTTGTTTTCCCTCAAAGATGGAAATAAAAGCTTAAATAAATATAACCCAAGAGATACTTGAAATTTAGATAAAAACCAGCTTTTAAACCTTTCAGAGAGACTAACCCCATGGTTACACTTATTCCACAGACAATTAATTTGGCTAAAACAAATATTCTTTGATGACTACCAAGAATAAAGTAGAGTGATTTCAGTATGATAGAATTATTATTGACTGGGGAATATCATGCAAAATTGGTATAACCAAGAAAAGATCAAAAAGGCTCTCTGATTATAAAACATCAAAGGTTTCAGGCAAGTTCTTCCTCAGAGACAAGCCTAAAATATTGGAGAATCCATTTATACCATTACATTAAGGAATTATTTTAATGACGGTCCTCCTGAGATGATAGACTGGGGTAACATTTCAGAAATGCATTGCATTAATTCCATAAACTGCTTAATTAGAGAAATGATTCCTTCACTAAGCATCTGTCACCGAAGCATGTACATATAATTTTTAAATGTGTGGTATTGGAGAAAGTATAATTTGGAAGTAATTCCAGTTTGGGCAATTACTAGCCATTTGACCCCAGGTTATTCTCAGTATCTCAGAACATTTAAAATATACTTTTTAAAAGAACAGCATATACAGAGATCATACAAGTTTATAACTACATGATAAGTACATAAGTTCTCTTTTCAATTAGTGAGAGATAAAAAGAAACCAAAGCATGGAATATGACGTAGATTATATGTTTCTGTTTCATTTTGTAATAAACAAATGCACTATTTCAAGAAATTAATGTTTAGTTGACTCCTCGTTAGTGGATATTCAATATTATTTCTTCAAGTAAACGACAAGTTAATGGGTGCAGCACACCAACATGGCACATGTATGCATATGTAACAAACCTGCACATTGTGCACATGTATCCTAGAACTTAAAGTATAATAATAATAAAAAAAAATCCTCAATGGGATGATGTTAACAGAAACAGCAAAGTAAGGAAGGCCAAAAGTTTATCCCTCCAGAAAACATTGGCGATATATGTTATAGTCAACATTTTTGAAATTCTGGAAATTAGCCAGAAGCTTGTGCAGCCAAGGGAATTCTTAAGAAAAAGCTGGTGAACTCTTGGTAAAGAAAGAGCTTTGTGGTGTTTTAAATCACTCTGTTCCCATTATTCAACATCTGACTCAAATATAGCCTTAATGACAAAAGCTCACTTTCAAAGTGTTGTACAAATAGCAATGTCAGAGGGAACAGAAGAGATCTCATTTTCACAAAGAATGTGGTTGTTCAGTTGACCTGTCTGGTGGATCCTCGAGTCAAAGGGCTTGCCATTATCTTATCTAACTTAGAAATTTTCATTGCTTAGGTGAATATCTGAGGAAGGATTTTTGTCAAATTACATAACAAATGTTATTAATCATGGCTCCCTACTGGTAATCGATAACAGGACATACAACTAATTTAAAAACTTGGGAAGAAAGGCTAAAGGAGATACTTTGAGGAACAAGGGTTTTGAAGAGCTCCAACATCTTATTGAAAACTGAGAAAGCCATATTCATGACCAGGATTGTCCGCATACTCAGGAAAGACATGCGAAGGCCCTAAATTCTCACTCCTGGCTAATCTTAAGGCTCTTCACAAGCAGTAATGAGAGACAAGACAGTTGTAAACTCCTTTGCTTAGTGTTGAAGGCATTCCCAAAACACACACAGAGAGCCCGTGAGAGATTTTGTTTTAGCTTCAGCCACCTAAGAAAATATCTGTCCAATCACCAGCTGGTCATGACATTAATAGCACAGAAAATTAAGTGGCCAAACATGACAAGATCGTTTCAATATATACAGAAAAAGTGTCAATATTTTAACATTTTTATGATAAAAACACTCAACAAACTAAGAAAAGGTAACTTCCTTAGTTTGATAAAGGGCCTCTATGAAGAATGTATAGCTAGCATCATACTTAATTGTGAAAGACTGAAAGTTCTCTCCCTAAGTTCTGGAGTAAAACAAGGATGACACTTTCCACAATTCAATTCAACATCATACTATAAGTTCTAGTCAAGGTAATTAGTAAAGAAAAAGAGAACATATCTAGATTGAAAAGGAGGAAGTATAACTACATTCACAGATAACATAATTTTATATAATAAAAAACTGAAATATTCACAAAATAATTATTAGAGGTAGATAATAAGTTCAGCAAGATTCCAGAATATAAGATTAACACAAAATCAGTTGAATTTCTATAAATTAGTACTGAACAATCCTGAAATGCAATCAAGAAAATAATTTTATTTACTAAATCAAAAGGAATAAAATACTTAAATGAATTTAACCAAGGAAGTACCAGATGTGTACACTGAAAACTTTGAAATATTGTTGAAAAAATTTAAAGAAGTCCTAAATAAATGGAAAGGTATTCCATGTGTACAAATTGAAAGACTTAACATTGTTAAGATGTCAATAATCCTCAAATCGATCCACAGGTTCAATGTAACCTCTATTGATTTTCCAACTTCCTTTTTCTTTTGCAGATTTGGATAAGCTAGTCCTAAAATTCACATGGATTTGCAAAGGACACAGAGTAGCCAAGATAATCTTTAAAAAGAACAAACTTGGAGGAGTCACATTTTCTAATTTCAACACTTACTACAAGCTACTCTTACAAATCAACAACAAAAAGACCACCTGATTTACAACTGAGCAGCAGTCGTGAATAAACATTTCTCTGAAGAATATGGATGGCTATTCACAAAGTGTTGAGAGTGATGCAGATAAAATGGAACCGTCATGTATTGCTGGTAGAAATGCAAAATGGTGCAACTGCTGTGAAAAAAAAAATGGCAGTTCTTTAAAAAGCAAAATACTCATGCCTGTAACCCAGCACTTTGAGCGGCCAAGGAAGGTGGTTCATGAGGTCAGGAGTTCGAGACCAGCCTAGCCAACATGGTGAAACCCTATCTCTACTAAAAATACAAAAAATTAGCTGGGCGTGGTGGCAGGTGCCTGTAATTCCAGCTAAGGTTAACATATTATCCCGCAATTCTAGGTAAATAACTGAAAGAAATGAAAATATATGTCTAAGCAAAAACCTGTATATGAGTAAATATAGCAGCATTATTCATAATAACCAAAACATGAAAACAACCTAAATGTCTATCAGCCAATGAACAGATCAACAAGATGTGGTTTATCCATACAGTGAAACACTATCAGCTACAGAAAGGATTGAAGAATTGGTATATGCTACAACCTGAGTGAAATTTGAAGACATTATGCTAAGCGAAAGAAGCCAAACACATAATATTACATATATTATGTATTTAAAATATTCAGAATAAACAAATCCATTGAAACAGAAAGCAGATTAGTGCTTGCCATCATGAGCTTGGCAGGAGGGAAGAATGGGAGGGACTGCTAATAAATATATGACTTCTTTTTGGGATAATGAAAATAAACTAAAATTATTTTTAGTGGTGATAATTATACAAACTTGTTAGTATACTAAAAACACTGAGTTGTGACAAACCCAAAGCCAATATCATACTGAATGGGCAAAAACTGGAAAAATTCCCTTTGAAAACTGGCACAAGACAGGGATGCCCTCTCTCACCACTCCTATTCAACATAGTGTTGGAAGTTCTGGCTAGGGCAATCAGGCAAGAGAAAGAAATCAAGGGTATTCAGTTAGGAAAAGAAGAAGTCAAATTGTCCCTCTTTGTAGATGACATGATTGTATATTTAGAAAACCCCATTGTCTCAGCCCAAAATCTCCTTAAGCTGATAAGCAACTTCAGCAAAGTCTCAGGATACAAAATTAATGTGCAAAAATCACAAGCATTCTTATACACCAGTAACAGACAAACAGAGAGCCAAATCAGGAATGAACTTCCATTCACAATTGCTTCAAAGTGAATAAAATACCTAGGAATCCAACTGACAAGGGATGTAAAGGACCTCTTCAAGGAGAACTACAAACCATTGCTCAGTGAAATAAAAGAGGCCACAAACAAATAGAAGAACATACCATGCTCATGGATAGGAAGAATCAATATCGTTAAAATGGCCATACTGTCCAAGGTTATTTATAGATTCAATGCCATCCCCATCAAGCTACCAACGAGTTTCTTCACAGAATTGGAAAAAACTGATTTAAAGTTCATATGGAACCAAAAAAGAGCCCGCATCTCCAAGACAATCCTAAGTCAAAAGAACAAAGCTGGAGGCATCACGCTACCTGACTTCAAACTATACTACAAGGCTACAGTAACCAAAACAGCATGGTACTGGGACCAAAACAGAGATATAGACCAATGGAACAGAACAGAGTCCTCAGAAATAATACCACACATCTACAGCCATCTGATCTTTGACAAACCTGAGAGAAACAAGAAATGGGGAAAGGATTCCCTATTTAATAAATGGTGCTGGGAAAATTGGCTAGCCATAAGTAGAAAGCTGAAACTGGATCCTTTCCTTACTCCTTATACGAAAATTAATTCAAGATGGATTAGAGACTTAAATGTTAGACCTAATACCATAAAAACCCTAGAGGAAAACCTAGGTAGTACCATTCAGGACATAGGCATGGGCAAAGACTTCATGTCTAAAACACCAAAAGCAACGGCAGCAAAAGCCAAAATTGACAAATGGGATCTCATTAAACTAAAGAGCTTCTGCACAGCAAAAGAAACTACCATCAGAGTGAACAGGCAACCTACAGAATGGGAGAACATTTTTGCAATCTACTCATCTGACAAAGGGCTCATATCCAGAACCTACAAAGAACTCGAACAAATTTACAAGAAAAAAACAAACAACCCCATCAAAAAGTGGGCAAAGGATATGAACAGACATTTCTCAAAAGAAGACATTCATACAGCCAACAGACACATGAAAAAATGCTCATCATCACTGGCCATCAGAGAAATGCAAATCAAAACCACAATGAGATACCATCTCACACCAGTTAGAATGGCGATCATTAAAAAGTCAGGAAACAACAGGTGCTGGAGAGGATGTGGAGAAATAGGAACACTTTTACACTGTTGGTGGGATTGTAAACTAGTTCAACCATTATGGAAAACAGTATGGCGATTCCTCAAGGATCTAGAACTAGATGTACCATATGACCCAGCCATCCCATTACTGGGTATATACCCAAAGGATTATAAATTATGCTGCTATAAATACACATGCACACGTATGTTTATTGCGGCACTATTCACAATAGCAAAGACTTGGAATCAACCCAAATGTCCATCAGTGACAGATTGGATTAAGAAAATGTGGCCCATATACACCATGGAATATTATGCAGCCATAAAAAAGGATGAGTTTGTGTCCTTTGTAGGGACATGGATGCAGCTGGAAACCATCATTCTTAGCAAACTATCACAAGAACAGAAAACCAAACACCGCATGTTCTCACTCATAGGTGGGAACTGAACAATGAGATCACTTGGACTTGGGAAGGGGAACATCACACACCGGGGCCTATCATGGGGAAGGGGGAGGGGGGAGGAGGGAGGGGGGAGGGATTGCATTGGGAGTTATACCTGATGTAAATGACGAGTTGATGGGTGCTGACGAGTTGATGGGAGCAGCACAGCAACATGGCACAACTATACATATGTAACAAACCTGCACGTTATGCACATGTACCCTAGAACTTAAAGTATAATAAAAAAAAAAAAAACACTGAGTTGTATGCTTTAAGTTTTTAAAATTTTGAACTTTATGTTATATTATTATTATCTCAGTTTTAATAACCCTAATATTCATTGTTTAAAAATTAAACATTAAACTTAAATTAAATGTAAATAATTAAGTTTAATATTAATGAGAAAGAAGCACACAAGTTCTGAAATATTTTTAATAATATGTTTAGACAGATAGCATTCTGGAGAGTTTTTACAAAATACTACTTTTATATACATTTTGAAGATGTTTTTACGGAAACTTATTATATAGGCCAATTATTATATTGTATATTTATTTTTGCCCTACCTTATTCTAAGGAGGATTTTTAAAAAACAGGAGAAGTGGGAATTACCATTCCACTATGTTATTAGATTCAGCTCTTCATCAACAATTTGTTGTTAAATAAAAGTTTAAATTATAGCTCATACTTACTGTTATATAAACTAATCTAAGAATTTTAGCTTCATTATAACTCTGATGCAGTAATAGTATATTTGGTAATGTCATGTTAGATGGCTTCAGTGTTTCTGTCACAAAACTATTACATCAGGAAGTCACAAATTTTCTAGAAAAGGACCCTATATAATGGGAATTAATCTGAAGCAATAAGTATTTATTCATTCTAACCTTTACTTTAAAAAATCTATGGCATGTTTAAACCAAACTATCAATGCCCTCCTTATGATGATCATATTTTTTTATCCTTCTCTGAGTAGAAAACTGTTTATTTCCTTATCTTACTTAATTAAAGGTAATCATTCATGTAAGTTGAAATTTTCTACTAAGAATAATGCCCAAGAACATCTCTTCAAAATGCCATTTACCCAAGGTCATTACAGTTCATTTCATAGGCACTGAACATCTTTGATTCTTAGACATCTCCCTAGAATATGATCTCTATCTTTCAAAAACATCAAAGGATCTACTTAATACAACTCTTGCCAGATTCCTCTTTCTTAATAGTGAAGCTTATCCAAAGGCCCTCTTGACCTGTTTCAAATACTCTATACACCCGAGCAAAAGCTAAAACAGTTGTTACTGCACATGTACTTATCATTTGTAAAAAATGTTGTGGCTTCTCTTTGGTCAGAATTTTTGCTTATTGCCCGGTTCCCCCAAAACATCAGGTGACTGATTGCTAGGCAACCAAGCAATACCATCCAGAGAATTCTCCCATCCATCTCAACAGATGCTATCTAATTTAGATACAAAGGGGTTCAAAGCCTCAAAATTTGTTTATGTGACTCAATAAGTCATTATTTGGTGGTGTATTTCTGATGAGTAAATTATAAAGACAGGCTGCATTGAAAATACTCATATTGAGAAATTTTATCATCAAGACTCCACAATTGTATGGTACACACTAATAAAAATTTTTGAAAACAAGTAATAAAACATCTTAGATTTCAAATGCTGCTTTATTCAATCCTGACACAAAAGTTAATACCATGTAAGTTGTTG
The DNA here is from genome assembly GCF_043159975.1 of Macaca nemestrina. Taxonomy (NCBI): domain Eukaryota; kingdom Metazoa; phylum Chordata; class Mammalia; order Primates; family Cercopithecidae; genus Macaca; species Macaca nemestrina. Next base: position 56,929,964 of record NC_092137.1, on the reverse strand, counting down.
TTTTACTTGTTTAGAAAGTTTTTATTTTAGAATCAATTAATTGAGAAAAATGATAGTTTGTTCTGTAAGACTTAATACAGTGCAGCAAAAGCATTTTTCAAACATTATTATCAGCTTTAGAGACCTCAAGATGCCTATTATATTTCAATAAAAATGTAATTTTTCCCAACTGCTTCTAAATTTATCAGATTCAGATTCAGCTGTTACCTTTAATTCCATTCTTTATGTAATCTAAGGCTAGTTTCTGTACACAGTTTATCAACTGTTCTACAGGTTTGTTGTTTTTTTTTTTTTTGGCATATCAGGTCTCATTATAGACATCAACCGATCTTCAGATCAAAGAGAATTCCATACAAAGTTTCTTTGTGTGGCAACCTTTTAGTAAGTTATTTATAGCAATCCTTTACAAAAATTGTTAAGATCTCTTAATGTATGGCAGAATCTTTTACCACATCAAATAAGCAACCATAAAATATTATAATAAATGATGGCAACTGACTGAAAGATAGCAAGCTCAAATATTTAATTTGTCCTCTTCTGACTTTGAGATTTTGTTCCAAATCTGTAAGGAATGTGTGCGTTAAAGCAGTTGGTTGTACTTAACATAGCTTTCGACACCCCTAGAAGTTACTCATGTAGATGAGCGAGGCTAGGGTTTTGTCCAAAAGAAGGGATTGTCAGCAGTGCCCCACTGTGAAAAGCTGACTGTTAGTCTACACATAAATAAATAAACCAGGTCTGGAAAACTTACTCAGGAGTCAAACAAGAGAAAAGCTGCTTATGAAGAGGAAAATAGAAATGACTTTCTGGTGGAACAAAGTTTAAGCTCATAATTAAATATTTATTATAAAAATTACTACAATGACTAACACTTGTGTAATAAGGGTAATTTTTTTTTTTTTTTTTTTCTGAGACGGAGTCTCACGCTGTTGCCCAGGCTGGAGTGCAGTGGCGCGATCTCGGCTCACTGCAAGCTCCGCCTCCCGGGTTCCCGCCATTCTCCTGCCTCAGCCTCCTGAGTAGCTGGGACTACAGGCGCCCGCCACCGGGCCCGGCTAATTTTTTGTATTTTTAGTAGAGACGGGGTTTCACTGTGGTCTCGATCTCCTGACCTTGTGATCCGCCCGCCTCGGCCTCCCAAAGTGCTGGGATTACAGGCTTGAGCCACCGCGCCCGGCCGAATAAGGGTAATTTGTAATGCTCTTTGACATAATTCTTTTTCACTTAATCCTTAAAAGAGCCATGCTATATAGGTATGTTTCTCTATTTTGTGAAATAATAAATGAATGTTCAGAGAGGTAAAGACAGCAGGATTAAAAAGGACCATGGTCATGTGACTCATGATTTAGTGGTTTGGTATCTACACTTGTATCCTGACGGGTGAAGACTTCTGCTTTAGAAATTCGTACGGCTGAGCTCTTTTTTTATTTGAAAACTCCGAAACAGTGTGTCATTTTTTGAATGGTTAATATGATCTGGGTGCTAGAGAAATTAAATTGCATATTACCACAGATTTGGGAGTCAATCAGGCAATCATCACCCTATCAAAAATGTACTAAGATATTTTGGAAAGTAACAAATTGGTCACATCAGGGCTTCTTATTTCTCTGTAAATAGATTTGCATAGACTTGCAAAGAGAAAATCAAACCAGAAATACTCAAAATTAACTCTGTCAGTCAAGCAGCTTCATAAAATCATAAAACTGAATGTGCACTTTTTGCTTGAGCAATTTGTGCCTCCCCTATTTAAATATTGCTGTAAACAAGTCACTTTATGAGACTGAGACTTAATTCTCTTCTGCCTTATTCCTCTCTCTCTCTCTCTCTCTCTCTATATATATATATATATATAAAACAGTCATTATGATCTTTATATAAAACCATCCAAATTCAGTTTCCTCTGGACAGATCTACCTTGAATCATAAATATTTACAGAGCATAAATATTCATGAAACCAATATGCCTGGACTTAAAGGTTACCTATATTTCAAAATTGCTAATTCTTTGGGAAAGTTGGGGTCAAAATTATCCCTACTGAGGTTATTCTTTCAGTAAATAATCCCTAAGAGGACTCCCAAACAAAATTTTCTTTTTTATCTTTCTATACAAATCCTGATGTAAGCTACAACTAAAGTAGTGATAATTTACATTGAAATGGGGAGGGGAAAATATGCAACTGATTTTCTCAAAAGTGTCTTCTTATAATCAAGGAAAATCATCATTACACAACTTCAATTTTATATACTCATGTGATCCCATCATAAATCTCCAGATTTCTATTCATTCAGACTAAATGCAGCTACTTCTGAATTTTGCGAACTTCTGAGGTTCTATGAAAGAAAAGGTTTAAAATAGGGGGAAATTGAAGAAGTATTATAAGAACAGATACAAAGAGCTGTCCTTTATATATTATGGCCAGAAATTGATTATACCACATGGCTATCTGATTGGAACACATTTGAAAGATACTTAGAATATTTTTAGTCCAACCCACTTCGCAAAAATTTAACAGAAGCTTTGTTTCGTTGCATAAGTAGGTGGCTAATGTGTTTACATATGCCAAAATAGCATCAGTTTGTGGATATATTGCAAAAGAGTGAAAAATTATCCAGTACCTTTAAAAAAATAAGCGCAGCAAAAATAAATTGACTAAATTTGCATGAATCTCTATTTTGCCATCAAAATAAAGTTACGGATGGTGGTGTTCTTGTTTTGTCTTTACAGAGGATAGTGCAGTCTTAAAATACTATAAGGTGACAAGATAAACCCAAAGAGTTTGGTTTTACCTTTTTTTTTTTTTTTTTTTTTTTGAGACAGAGTCTCGCTCTGTCACCCAGGCTGGAGTGCAGTGGCCGGATCTCAGCTCGCTGCAAGCTCCGCCTTGTTTTTACTATTTTTTTACAATACAAAATATTTTACACATTTATGGGGCACATGTGAGCATTTGTTACATGCATACAATGTGTAGAGGCCAAGCCAAAGTATTTGTACTATCCATCAACTTGAGAATTCATCATTTCTATGTGTTGAGAGCTTATCAAGTCCTCTCTTCTATCTACTTTGAAATATACAATACATTGTTGCTAAAATAATGACCCTATTGAGCTACTGAAAACTGGAGCTATTTCTACTGCCTAACTGTGTTTGTACCCACTAGCCAACCTCTCTTTGTCTTCCCCTCTCACCAACACACACTTCTTAGCCTCTGAGAGTTTATCAATCTATTCTTTATCTCCATGAGATCAACTTTTTAAGCTCCTACATATGAGTGAGAACATGTAGTATTTGTATTTCTTTGCCTGGGTTATTATTGCTTTTATTATACTTAACATAATAACCTCAGTTCCATACATGTTGCTGCAAATAATATTATTTCATTCTTTATTATGGCTAAATAATATTCCAGTACGTATTGTACACCACGTTTTCTGATGTGATGATCTGCCAACAGACACTTAAGTTGATTTTTTTTCTTTTCTATTGTGAAGATGCTGCAAAAAAAACACAAATGCAGGTATCTCTTTGATATACCAATTTCTTTTCCTTTTGATAAATACCTAATAGTGAAATTTCTGGGTCATATGATAGTTCATTTTTAGTTATTTGAGAAATCCACACACTGTTTTCTGTAGTGGTTGTACTAATTTACGTTCCCAACAACAATGTTTAAGAGTTCCCTTTTCCCTACATCCAAAACAGCATCTGTCATTTTTTGCCTTTTTAATAACATACCTTCTAACTTGAGTAAGATGATATCTTATTGTGGTTATGATTTCCTTTCCCTTGATGAAACGCTGCACATTTTTTCATGTGCCTTTTGGCTATTTGGATGTCTTTTGAGAAATGTCTATCCATGCCCTTTGCTCACTTTTTAATGGGATTATTTGGTTTTTCACATTGTTTGTGTTTCTTGTATATTCTGGATATTAGTCCCTTTTTGGATTAATAGTTTGCAAATATTTTCTCCCATGTAACAGGTTGTTTCTTCACTCTGTTGATTGTTTTCTTTGCTGGGCAGAAGTTGTTTAGATTAATGTAGTCCCATCTGTCTACTTTTGTTAGGTTTGTCCATGCTTTTGAGCTCTTAGCCATGAAATATTTGCTTACACTAATGTCTTGAAGTGTTATCTCTATCTCTAGTTTTTTTTCCTCCTACTAGTTTTATCGTGTTTGATGTTACATTTAATTCTCTAATCCATTTTTAGTTGATTTTTGCATATTGGGAGATATGTGAGTCCAGTTTAATCTCCTGCATATGGATATTCAATTTTCCCAGCACCATTTATTGAAGAGGGTGACCTTTGTCCAGTGTCTGTTCTTGGCACCATTCTCAAAAATCAGTTGGGTATAAATACTCAGATTTACTTCTGGACTCTGTATTCTGTTCCATTAATCTATGTGTCTGTCTTTATACCAATACCATGTTCTTTGGGTTACTATAGCCTTGTAATATATTTTGAAGTGAGAAGCCTCTAAGCTTTGTTCTTTATGCTCAGGATTGCTTTTGGCTATTTGGGTTTTTGTTGTTTTTTTGTTTTTTTTGTTGTTGTTGTTGTTGTTGTTGTTGTTTGCTTCTAAATGAACTTTAGGTTTTGGGGTTTTTCTGCTAATCTTGTAAAATATAATGTGGGTATTTTAATAGAGATTGCATTTATATTGCTTTGGGTAGTGTGATCATTTAAATGATATTAATTATTCAGATCCATGAGTATGGGACATCATTTCATTTATTCATGTCCACTTCGATGTCTTTTGTCAGTTTTCCTTATAGAAATCTTTCACCTCCTTGGTTAAATTTATTCCTAGGATATTTTTTTTGTAGTTACTGGAATGGGATCACCTTCTCAATTTCTTTCTTAGTTCACTATCATGAATAGAAATGCTACTGATTTTTGTACATTGATTTTGTATCCTGCAACATTATTGAAGTTATTTATCAAACTAGGAGGTTTTGGTGAGGTCTTCAAGGTTTTCTAGATATAATATGATATTATCAGCAAAGAGGGACAAACTGACTTCCTTTTTTTCAAATTGGATGCCTTTTATTTATTCTCTGGCCTAATTTCTCTGGGTAGAACTTTCAATACTGTGTTGAATAGGAGTGGTGACAGCAGGCATCCTTGTCCTGTTCCAGATCTTAGAAGGCATGTTTTCAGCTTTTCATCATTCAATATGACGTTAGCTGTGGGATTGCCAAATATTGCATTATGTTGAGTTATGTTCCTTCTATTCCTAGCTTGTTGAGAGTATTTTTTTAAATCGGGAATCAACGTTGAATTTTATCAAATGATGTTTCTGTATCTATTGAGATGATGATGTGGTTTTTGTCCTTCATTCTTTTAGCATGATATATCACATTTATTGATTTGCATATGTTGAACCATCTTTGCACCCCTGGCACAAATCCCACTTGGTCATGGTATATTATCTTTTCAATATGCTATTGAATTTGGTTTGCTAGCATTTTGTTGAAGACTTTTGTGTCTAGGTTAAGGATATTGGCCTGTAGTTTTCTTTATTTGTTGTATCCTTGTGCAGCTTTAGTATCAGCGTAATGCTGACCTAATATAATAATTTAAAGATATTTCCCTCCCCTATAATTTTTTGGAATAGTTTATGGAAGATTGGTATTAGTTTTTGTTTAATTGTGAAATTTAACTGTGAATCCATCCAGTCCTGGGCTTTTCTTTATTGGGAGACTTTATATTACTGATTCAATCTCACTAGTCATAATTGGTCATTTAGGTTTCCTATTTCTTCCTGAATCAATCTTATATATTTCCAGAAAATTATCCATTTCCTATAGGTTTTTCACTTTTGTCAGAACATAGTTGTCCATACAAGATCATCAGAGACTTGTGGTGTCATTATCATCTGTGGTATCATTTTTAATGATGTCTCCTTTTTCATTTCTGATTGTTTATTTGAGTCATCTCTCATCTTTTCTTATTTTAGTTAGTGATTCATCAATCTTGTTTATCCTTTAAAAGAACCAACTTTTAGATTTGTTGACTTTCTATATATTTAGTCTCTATCTAATTTAGTTCCATCGGGTCTTTATTATTTCTTTCTTTCTGCTAATTTGGATTTTGATTTGTTCTTGCTTTTTTAGTTTCTTAAGGTGTATCATTAGATTGGTTATTTGAAATCTTTCTAATTTTTTCATGTAAGCATTTATTACTACAAACTTCTCTCTTGTCATTGTTTTTGCTGTATCTCACAGGTTTTGGTATGTTTTATTTCCATTTTCATTTGTTTTAAGAAATTGAGTTTCATCTTAATTTCTTCATTGATGCAGTAATTGTTTAGGAGCAAGTTGTCTAATTTCCACATATTTCTATAATTTAAAGATTCCTCTTGGTGTTGATTTCTAGTTTTGTTTCAGAGAAGATACAAAGAGAGGTGCTTGATATGATATCTTGATATGATAAGAGAAGATCCTTGATATGATTTCAATTTCTTACAATTTATTGAGATTTATTTTTTTGGCCTAATATATGGTCTATCTTGGAGAATGTTCCATGTGCTATTGAAAAGAATGTATATTCTTCAGTTGTTAGGTAGAATGTTCTGTTAATGTCTATTAGGTACATTTGGTCTAGCATCTAGTGTAAATCCAATTTATCTTTGTTGATATTTTTGTCTAGATGATCTATCTAATGCTGAGAGTTAGGGACTGAAGCCTATCACTATTATTCTATTGCAATCTCACTGTTTACCTATTTATTTATTTATTTATTTACTATTTATATATTTTATTATTTATTTATAGGCAGAGTTTTGCTCTGTCACCCAGGCTGCAGTACAGGGGCACAATCTCTGCTCCCTGCAACCTCTGCCTCCTGGGTTCAAGCAATTCTCCTGGCTCAGCCTCCCGAGTAGCTGGGACTACAGGTGCCCACTACAACACCTAGCTAATTTGTGTATTTTTAGTAGAGATGGGATTTCACCATGTTGACCAGGCTGTTCTCCGACTCCTGACCTCAAGTGATCCACCCGCCTCAGCCTCCTAAAGTGCTGTGATTACAGGTGTGAGCCACTGAGCCTGGCAGAAATCTCTCTCTTTAGATGTAGTGTTACTTGTTTTACCAATCTGGATGCTCCAGTATTGAGGGCATATAATTTAGAAGTGCTATATTCTTTTGCTGGATTGATCTCTTTGTTATTATATAATTACTCCAAGTCACCAAGGAAGTCACAGACACCACTGACATCATTTATAGCAGAAGAAATATCATACACAGGCTACACTACTGCATGCACCCCAAATCAAAGCCAAAATACCTGACCCAACCAACAACATCTTCAGGAAAGGGTTTTCCAACACACAAGAAAATTCAAAAGAATTGTAGAAGTGACTGCCACACAAACTGTACAGATATAAAATTAAGGGCATAGGGAACATTAAAAAGCAAGAAAACATGACACCCCTAAAGGAACACAATAATTCTCCAACAACAGTTCCCAATCAAAAAGAAACTCATGAAATTCAGAGTACTGAATTCAAAATACTGATTTTAAAGAAGGTCCGGGGGATACAAGAAAATTCCAAAAAACAATATGGAGAAGTCAAACAATATGGAGAAATCATATTTAAATTATATTTTAAATAATTAAAAATATGAATGAGAAATTTATCAGAGATATAGATATTGTTTAAAGGAACCAAACAGAAATTCTGGAACTGAATAATTCATTGAATGAAATACAAAATACATTTGAAAGCTCTGACAATAGACAAGATCTAGCAAAAAAAAAAAAAAAGAATTTCATCACTTGAATACAGATTATTTGAAATAACTCAGGAAAAAACACAGAATAAGGCATAAAAAAGAATGAGTAAAGTCTTTATGACATTTGAGACACCATAAAGAGACTGAATAATCCTGTTATTGGTGTTCCCAAGGGAGAAGAGAGACTAAAAGGGTTAGAAAACCCTATTTAATGAAACAATAGATGAAAAGTTTCCAATATAGACATTCAGCCACAGGATCCCAAGGCCACCAGTGGAACAGCTGCACTGTGGACCTACCACCAGAGAGGACAGGACCATTCTCAGTGGAAGCAGTATAATCAGGCAGCTGTAGAAGGAATGGTTTGCTTATGCTTCAGTCCCACACCAGCTCACATCAGTGGCAGTGGTATTTGTCCTTGAAGCTCATAGAAGTGCCTGGCCTCCCCTCTCTGGTTTGGCAGTGGCATCAGCTCTAGGGCAGGACATAGTCCTTTGGGGGCTGGGCTCTCAAACTGGCACACATTGCCATTCTTTTGTTAGTTAATCATGTACTTCCCACAATATTTCTTGGCTGTTATATTGAATTATGATTTAGTTAACATGCTTTTGAACTGTTCACACTTTTTATTTCTGATGCTTAGGGAAACAATAGGCTGTGGTGGTAAAGAGAACAAGTTCTAGTGTCAGACTGTCTGGATAGATATTCCAGCTTTATTACTTAATAGTTGTTTGACTTGGAATATTTGTTAATGTTTTCAGGCCCTAGTTTTCCTTTTGAACAAAGAAGGGTGATCTACACCTACCACATAATTTTTTTCATTCTGATTAAATTTAATAATGGCTTTAAATGTCTTGGCTCAGTGTTTGACACATTAACACTTAGTATGATTGTTGGTAGTAGTCTCAAAATAAAGAGAAGTAATTATAGTATTGTCTTAACACCAAACTATAAGCATATCAAAAGCAGAGAATCTTTCTATTTCATCCCTCTCAAGGATATGGCACAGAGTAGGTAGTCAAAACAGTTGTTTGATTTTTTGAGCCAAATGATATTCCTATTGTAACTCTTCAGAAGCAAGGATTACAAATCCAATCTATAAAATATGAAAGCAAAAAGATATCTGCTTAAATGATACAATTTGTTTACTACCTAATAGCACTCCATTCTAAATTCAATTTTAGATCTTGATATAACCAAATTAAGAGGTCAAATAATCTCTGAGCAAGGGGTAATTCTCGGATATTTTAATTCATCTCTTTTTATCCAAGATTTCTTGCTTAAGAATTTCATTACTGACCATGTTTTCATCACATCTTCAAGAAAATTTATAGTGGATAAAATCTCAACAGTCTCAAGTACAGAGTTACATTTTATGTACAGAGGCATTTCTCTATAGCTAAAGATTGATAGCCAGTTCATATGTCTACCATTACTTTAAAGAAGAATATATAATGTATATATAAACAGTTAAATTTATATATACCTATGAGCTATGTGTACTATAATGCTAGCAAATTTAGGAAAAGAATTTACTGGTAAGTTTAATACTTTGAAAATGAAGAAATTTCACAATACTTGGTATATTTTCTACATCTGGATAATTTGAATAAATTTTAAAAGTTGATCCTTCTTGTATTAGGCCACTTTTGTGTTGTTATAGAGAAATACCTCAGACTGGGTAATTTATAAAGAAAAGAAGTTAAATTGGCTTATAGTTCCGTAGGCTATACTATTATGGTACCAGCCTCTGCTCACTTTCTTAAGCTTCCCACCAATCTTTTTGTGAGTACGCAGTGAGGTCCATGGAGGACAGTATATATCAGTGGGTGCAAATTCCCTAGCAACTTTGGACCTCAGGGATTCTATATTCTCTTCTGGTCCATACTTAGTCCTTTCCAATTCCTTAACAATTTTAGCTAAATTCCTCTTATAGCATCTGGTGACTCTTCTGGTGACAAGCAAACACTTGTGTCCTATATCTCCTGCAGACACCCATATTTGCTTAGATTTCAGAGAAATCAGTTGCTCTGAAATATCAGCTCTCTGATGGATTTGAGAAAAGGTGCAAATTTGTAGATCATCTGACTTTTTTGCTATTGTGAGCATGAGAGCAATGCTTTTTCCAGCTTTCTACATTCCAGTGTACAACAGAAGTCCCAGTAAGGCTATGCCATTCTTCAGCCCACAGTTTTACACCATATACCCTATCACCCAATCTTATCGACTCCATTGTAAAACTATCCATATTATGACCACTTCTTGCCAACTCTACCATCACCACTCCTGTCCAAGCCAACTTCAACTCTCCCTAGGATTTTGTGATGGTCTTCTAATTAATCTGCCTGCTTCTGCCCTCACCTTCATGGCCTTTGGAGAACCCAGAGAAGCTACCACACAGAAGCTAGAGGATATTGATAAAAACCAAGTCAGATTACATCTTCCCCTGCTCATACTCCTCCAATGGCTCCCTTTCTCACTTAGAATCAAAGCTAAAGTCCATATAATTGGCTACAATTGGCTACAAAGCCCTGCATGATCTGTGCCACCTCCTCCTATTATTCTTTCACCGATTGTTCATGCCACTTTCACTGCCACATTCTTTACACATGGTAGGCATGTGCCTCTCTTAAGATCTTCATACTATTACCTCTCATAAAATTCTCTTTCTCCAGATCTGTGTGCTTTATATTCTTACCTCCATGGTACAACTATCTTTCTGCAAAATCATCTTCTCAGTGAAGTCTTTTCAGACCACCATATTATGAACCCCTCAATAGTACCTATCACCATCTGCTTTATTTCTATTTATTTATCTTGCCCTCCCCCGGCCAGAATATAACTGTTTATTTATTCATTATTCTATCTTTAGTGCCTAGAAAGGAGCCCATCCCTGTGTAGATTAGTATGTATTTGTTGAGTGAATGAATTTTTATAAATTGAAAAAAAAAAAGCCAGTGAAAAGAGATGGATTAATGACAAAGAAGAAAGTGAATGGTTACAGATGGAATAAGAAAACTGAGGTGGGAGGAGAGAATGGGATACAGAGCACCAGAAAATGAATCAGCCTTGATGCTTCTCCCTTTGTAACTGGAGTACACAGAAGTAGGTAAATTTATGGAGAGTGGGGCAAAAAGTTGAGAGAATTTGTATTGGACTACTCCTATTTTTTTGCTGATGTCATGTCATTTGCTGAGATTTGGGCAGGGTGTGTGACTGGTAACGAGCAGGGTTGAAAGGGACAACACTCAAAGGGCCAAGATCATCTTTGGTTTTCCCAAGTCTACCTAAATTCTCCTCAATGAGAGCTAAGCAAAAGTTTAAGGAATTTAGTTCCTAGGTACTACCCATGGAGCATTAAAGGTAAAACTCTGGAATAATTGGCAGTTTTATTTTTATGCTCTCTATAACCTGAAAAATAAAAAGCAATTTATTTTTGTGTTCCTTATCTTGAGATATTAACTAAGATTATTTTGAAGGTTTTTAAGCTTAAATACTGTTTGAAACACTAAATTTACTTGCATTTTCATATAAGAGGTTTGTCTAGTTAAGTTTATGAAATATTTGCTTTATAATACGTACCATTTTCAAATAGAAAATACAAATTACATGACAAATGGGAGGGGGGACAATGACATTAATTTAACTGCCTGCATGTCTGAATTCTCCATTTTCTATGAAAAACTGGATTTGGCCAAGGCTAGAACTGACATTATCAGAATATCTCAAAATTCAGTAATTCTCTTTTTTCCCACTTTCAAATCATTTTAGAGTTGTCATGTTGGTATAGCTGCAGGATTTCTGGTGTTCTGCACTCTCATTGCAAGTCTTTTGGCAGGTGGATGCAGAGATAACAGTAATTCCACTCTTGGGTGCCATATTATTAATACTCCCTGGCATCTATGAATAACTTCATCTTTCAGCCATGTCTGATTCTGCCATAGATAAGCAGAACTTACCTTTGTATAGAATAAAGCTGTATGTGATTTAATGAGAAAAATATTAATAAATATCTGTTATGTTGATGTCTTTTCAAGAGGATATCAAGAAATATAACACTGGTGTTTTGCTTATTAAAATGCACATAAAATGGATGTTTGCTTTTGAAGTCAAACAATAATGCTGCAAAATAACCTGTGTAAATCACATCCCTTCTTACTATACTTGCTAACCAGAAAATCATTAACATGGATTTTCTGACAGTTAAAATAGGCAGATACATATTTATCAGTCTTAAATCAAGCAGGTATATAGCATAATGCAAGCACACAGGCTCAACAGAAGAAGGAATACATTAATCAATAAGAAACAATGAAGATATTTTGGTGACAGCAAACAACACAGACCCAGGAATACAGTATATTCTATCAGAATAGAATTTAGTGTGTGATAATAGACAAAGTAAGCAACCCTTTGGCATTATCAGCCACTAGCTGTGTGACTTAACAAGTTACTTAGCCAGCCTGGGACTCTGTTTTCTTATTTGTTAAATGAAGGTAATAAGACCTACTTAGCACAAGGTATGTGGATTAAATGAGATAAATGTATATAAGAATTGTCCAATATTATACCTCACATACAGTTTCTAATCATTAAAGAACTATTAGTTGTCTTTTTGCTTTATAAATCCTCAAAACCCTTGTTCAGGGACCAATCCTTTTCTGAACAGACATTATGTACCATGCATAGAATCAAGCATTTTTCACGCATTACCTAGGTGATGGTGTTCTAGATAAAACTTAAAACAATGTGGGATATATTATTAACATTTTATAGATGAAGACACATATTTAGAAAATTTCAGTAACTCATACAAGGTCTTACAGCTAAAAAACAACAAAGCTAGGATTTCTGACCTCAAAATCAAATAGTTAAGGCTCAACATAATCTCAGAAATTGATAAAGCATATATTTTTTGGACTTGATCATTTTATATATCATTTCCCTAATCCTTAAAATATGAAAAAGAAAGAAATCTCCAGACCTTCCTCCTCCATGTTCAACTTTTCCTGCTCCCATCATGTAAAATTAACCAGGCAATATTGTCTGAGCAAACTTGTCCAACCTGCAGCCTGCAGGCCACATGCAACCCAGGACAGCTTTCAAAGAGGCCCAACACAAATTCGTACACTTTCTTAAAATATTATGAGATGTTTTTTTCTCAGAAGCTATTGTTGTTAGTGTATTTTATGTGTGATCCAAGACAATTCTTCTTCCAGTGTGGCCCAGTGAAGCCAAAAGATTGGACATACTCCTGGAAGGTAAGCCAAAACTGAATGTCCCAAGATACATTGACCAATGGGGGCACCTGCATGGTTTCCATGCAGTCACAACTTCTCTCGCAGCTACCATCACCATTTTGCTGAGTGCATGACCAACATTTCTCCTAGGCCAGGAGGAAAAAGAAAAAAAAAGTTTCTTCTGTTAAACCATCTAACAAAAATGAGATATAATATGCAAATGCTTGTATCTCTAATCCTTAAGGTTTCTGGTTTTTTTTTTCACCAAGGGAAAAGAATATCTAGCTAACCAAGCATGGAAAAATCACAGAACAAAGACTAAACCCTAACAAAATATTCAACCTGACTTTATCCAAAAATGTTTAACAAAAATGCTGATTGGAATATTGTGACTATTCCAGAAAGATCCTCAGTTACTTGTTGCTAATGATGCTAATGAAAAGAGCTACCACTTATTGTGGAACTATTACAAGCCAGACACACAAAAAAGCAACTTGCCCAAGTAGATACAACTAGTAAGAAGGAGAACTGAGAATTAAAACAAATGCTGTATAACTCCAAAACTTATACTCTAACCAGGAGGCAATGTTGCCTGTGCTCTTCAGTCACATAATAAACTTATAGGAAACCCTCCTGTATCCCTGACACTACCACAACTAACATCTGCAAAAATGAATGATTTTATTTGCTTGTTTTGGTTTACAAATAATTGACATATACTGTCTCACTTTATCTGAAGGTGCCCCAGTTCTTCTTTTCAAGGTAAGCAAGCATCAGGATGTTTTATTCTGTATTCTACTTCCACCAAACTGAAAGCACAGTGCCATGAATCCCTTCACTCCCAGAAATTAAGCATAAATACAAAATATTCTGTAATTTTTGTACCATATCACTTCCCACATAAGCATATTATATCTGTAATAAAGCATCACCAATATTCACCAATTATCCACCCCAGATATTACAAATTAATCAAATGTATTCTAACCCAGGAAGGAAATTTAAAGAACAAAAAGCAACTATCTGACTTGGCATTTGACCAGAATCTTCAGGTTAAATAAATTCAATTAAGAATTTTACTCTTGCAAAATGACCTTGATGTTATAATCATCTTGGTCTATCTTTAAGAGTTTCTGTGAAAATATACTTAAATTTTGAAAAAGAAATTGAGGTTCCTAATGCTAGGCAAATACATTAAAAACAAATAAAACTAACTGCCATTGACATTTGTCAATCAAGGCCTTGTCATCCAGAATCTTTAATGAGGTAGGAAATATTTTATTGAGTTCAGAGTAATTTTCAAAAATCAAGCAGTAGACAAAAAAGCAAATGAACCAGCAACGAGAAAGTAAAACTCCATAATTAATAATTTGGTTACAATATTGATTTAAACTTTAATTCAGATGAGTAGAAAGCCTTATAAATAATTGTTACTGAAGCAAAACAAGTCCCTTCACCACTTTTGTCGTACATTTGATAAACACCAATTTATTTGACCATAAGCTATCCTTATGGGTCATTAAGTCATTTTAAAAGATCAAATTAATTATGCTGTCCAGATATTTTGGAGATGTTTATTCAGTCGCTAAGCACTTCTGAAACTTCTATTTTTCTTCCTAAGAACAAAGTCATACATGTTATGGAGCCTGCCTTTAAAGAACTCATAGTCCAATGATACATATACATATAAATATAGCTCAGTTTTTATCTTCTAACCTGACTAGACGTATCTTACAAACACAAATGAAGAAAACAACGTTTGCAAATTCTAAGACCTATTTTTGTTACCACTCACTGGATGATGTTCTTTTACTCTGTGACCAGAACTCATGGAAATAAACCACTCAGATTCTTGCAATAAGCTTGCTTTGGTCTCAAGAACTTGAAGTATTTTTAATAGTGTGAAGTGAGATAAATCTATTTTAGATATAATACTCTAATTTCTACATCAAAGTCCAAACATGTTGAATTTACATGCAGTCAGTCCTGTTGACAACATGATGCAAACTGCTTTTCTGGGGATAAAGGGCCATCCGCAAATATATATTTAATTCCAGCTTCCAGTTGTAGTTACTGGCAAAGAAGTAAAATATATAGAAATTTTGTTTAAATGGATTTGCTAAATTCTATGCTGTATATGTGGATCCACAATAAATCAACAAAATGAAAGGATTAAGCACATTCTTTTACATATATTGTATCATGTATATGTGTATGCTCAGGTAGATAAATGAGTCTGTGGTAATAAGCAGTCAGAATCATATGCATTTCTGTCTACATTTTATGCTTGATGGAAAATAGGTATGGAGATTTGATATAAGGTGTGTTTAAAACATCTGCATGGCTTCTGAACTTTCTCTTCTCCATTCCTTTTCCACCATATCTACCCGTCTTTGAACTAAGAATTCTTGAATTTCTTCAAAACTGAGTGCTGATCATGTTCTTTGGTGGGGGGGGGGAAATAGGATGAGGGCAAATAGGAGATACAGGTCCTCTTGAACATATACCCTTGAACCTATACCCCCTTGAACCTATATCCCCTTGAACCTATACTCCCAGTACCTTCAATTGGACAGGCAGATGGCCACACATTATGGTTTACCAACACTAACTATAGGGAGATCTAGAGAAATCAACTCGAATTTCCAATATAGAAAACTAGATAATGTTGTCTAAATTTTTAGCATTAAATTTGGAAGAAAATAATAATTATATTATAAATTGCTGACCGACACATCTTTAAATGTATTATTTTTACTGAGGAGTTATTTAAATAATATATTAAAATGTTTCCAATTTACTCATTTATTTTCTGAATATTCAGCTTCCTATGGACATCAACAATAACATAACTTTCTGTAGGAGCAATAAATCAAGAATGAGTATCTTTGCTCATACTAAGGAAATAAACCGGAGAGTACATTGCAAGGTATAAACATAGAAGAATTTCCATTATATGCAATATACCATATAGCTATGATTACCTCAGAGTTACATAACCCTTCCATATTCCTGAAAGTCCAAGGAAGAACTTGATTTTCAATAGAAATTCTGCAGAATCTTAAGCTTCTTTCTGCTCATGGTATTGAAAAGAGCCTAGTGGGTATGCTGACATCCATTTGTCTGACTCCCCAAGATCCATTCCTATATTAAGCCATCAGACAGTAAAGCACATTTACCACATTATCTCAGGCCTTCAAAGAATTGCTTTCACTGAGACACAACTTAATGTAATGTTCTTATCCTCTATTGAGGGTCGATACAGGAACCATTAGTTTGGACAGTGTTTCTTTATGTTTGAAGATTTTATTCCTAGATGTTCTCTGTATAACAACTCAGAAAGCAAATTTATTTTTTCCCAAGAAAAAATATTTCCTTGTATCTTTTTATTGTCAAAAAATTAAAAATAGTAAACTTCCCTGCATTTCTATTTTTATTTTCCTTAACATCTGAAAACTCAAAACCAAATCTCTTTGCTGTTATGATCTTGTTTTGGCTTAACCCAGGAAATAGAATCTATTTAATCAGGGTGCAAAAAAAATTTGTCTACTCTTAACAGATACAATACAATGTACCTCTTAATAAAATGAATTAGCATTTCCTTAAGACACCAGAGTAGTGGCTGAAATGAAGTAATTTTCTTTATCCAGGGATTAAACCATATTATATTTTACTACAACTTTCCACTGATGCATTGTGGAAATAAAATATCAAATTCAACTACTTATTCCCACAATGGCATTTCAAATGTTGTGTCATGTGAGAAATGACTTGCACTTAATAGGCAGGTACTGAACTAAGTTGAGGCAAAGTGCAAAGTGTACTACAGATTCAGGACAATTCAAATAATGAGACAATTTCACTAAATTTATAACCAAAAGTGTTGCATGGTTCCTTGCAAGTTAGGCAATGTGATTCCTAAAAATAGCTGGAATAGGAAAACCTCCACATTCGTCATATGTAAGAAAATTAGAAATATACTCTGACCACTGAAAATAGGTTTTTCCATAGTTCTCCTCTCTTTTCCTAACATTGCCTTGTTGTGTTAGTGTGGTGTAACCTGTTCAGCTGGAGCTTCTCCACTTAAAAGAGCTATTTGGAAGATCCCCAGTGGTTCTCACTGAATTTCAACTCAAGACTAAAAATGAGACAAGATAACTCAAATATTCCTTATTCATCATAGCTAATGTGAAATTTAGTTTAGAAGTGAAAGGTGGAAGAGATAAAAAGTACACTAACTCCAAATTACATTTTATCGGATAATCAAAACAGCATCTATCATATCGTGGCATCTTTGACTTGTTGAATTGAATAAAGATAACAGTCACATGAGCTATCATGATTTAAAAAACGCCTTAAGTGGGGATTAAATATGCAACCCCCCATGTTTGTGGGCAAACAATTCATGACACTAACTGACAAAGCGCCATCAGCTAGACCAGCCCTGGAAGTCAACTCAAAGTTCTTACTGCTGCATTAACCTAGCTACATTAAAATGCACTTTTTCTCCATATACTTGAGGCCATATAAATATTACCTGTGGAAGTTATAACAAATTAATGAGAACCCTGATAAACATGACACATGTTTGACAGATTGGACACATCTATATCTGCAGTTTCCAGGACTATCACTAAAACTAAAATAAATCAATAAACATGGATAAGATACAGGGCAAAGCAAATTAGAGTATTAACCAGAGCACCTAAGGCATATCAATAAAGACATAGAGAAGGTGGAAATATGATTCATGAGTGGTAACTGTTTTAGTAAAGGAAGATAGTTGAAACTTGAAGAACTGCATGGTAAAAACAAAACTGAAGAGGACAATTTTAATCAGAGAATGCCAAGAGACTCAGTAACTGGAAGTGCAGATACTTGTATAGGAGGAAATAAAAAAATGGGTCTCAAAAAGAGAAAATGTGTTCAAAGTCTTTACAAAGAGATTTCAGCCCTCATATATTCTCCTGCAACATGCAGAAATATGGAATAAGTTTCTAGAAAATTTGAAAAATGTTAACCTGTGGATATGAGGCTGCACAGATGAGAGCAAGAATATTACACCATTATGAAAACAAGAAAATTAACTGAATTTTGCATTCTAAAAGTAGACTCCCAGCCCACTTCTCATGCTCTGCTCCTAGAATCCAAACAGCCAAGTTTATACTCCTTTCCTGGGCAATAGATTATAATAGTCAACCAGAGGTACTCTGATCAGAACCAGAAAACAGATTTACAGATACTGACATTGGGCTTATCCAAATGACATAGCCAAGTTCCTACTTGATAATACCACAGAAAAATGACATACTTTGCACAAAAAGAGCTCACAAGTATTTGTTAAGTTCTAAGTCTTATAAAGAAATAGGCTATCAAAACATCACAAGATTTTGAAAAACATCCTTCAATGAAAAACAGAAAAGGAATACAGAAGGAAAATAAAAAATAAAAAAGAGAATACTAATGATAAAGCTGTAGTATTTTCTTCTGCTCTCTCCAGTAGCTTGGAGAGAGAGTACTCTTCCGAGGTACTGGAGAGAGCAAAAGGAAACACTAAAAGTTTATCATTAATGTTGTCAGAGATAATAGAAGTTATTGCAATGACAATATAAAAGTAAATGGCTATAAATTGAAACAGAGAACAAAAAAGAAAATATAACAGGACAGCGGAAATAAGAAATTCAAGAGAAAGGTTGAAGTTTAAATTTAGAAATTATCAGACACTCAGAGCCAAAAAGAAAATAACTAAAAAATATAAAAAAGAAGGAAAATTATAGATCAATCCAGATATTCCAACATTCAAATAATTAGAGCTCTAACATCTAGAAACAAAGCCTTAAAAAAGTAGAGGGCAGTTAATTATCGAAGAAATACTAGAAAAAAATTTCCCAAAAGAAATTGAGTTTCCAAACTGAAAAGATCCCCTGGGCACCCAGGACAATGAATGAAGAAGATCCAAGCCAACATAATTATTATGAAATTTTTAAATAATAAAGATGATGGAAACATTCTAGAAGCATCTAGGGAGATAAATAGATCACAAACAAAGAATCAGGAATCAGAATGATATGTGACTTCTCAGTAGCAACACTGAAACCCAAAAGACAACGAAGGGATAGTTTCAACATTTTAATCTGAGGGAACATAATTTCTAATATCAAATTTTATTCAAAACCAAACTATTAAGTACATGTAGCATGAACTAAAGACATTTTCAGGCTGTGGAATTAAATAGTAACAAATAAAAACAATATATTATTATAAATAAATAAATAAATGTATTCTCACCGTCTTAGGAAGATACAAATTAATATGCTCTACCAACCATAGTAAATAAAAAGACAGAAAGCCTTGGCGTGGCACTACCAACCTCTCACCCAATATCCGCTCCTTCTCTTCCATAGGAGTGCAACTTGAGTTTAGTCCAGATAGCAATGCCCAAACAAAAGGCTGCATCAGAATCCCCTATTTCATTTCACAAGGCATGGGGGATAACATCTAAGCTGAGACTTCCTTTCCTTTCCTTTCCTCTTCCCTTTTCCCTTCCCCTTCCCCTTTCTCTTCCCCTTCCTTTTTTTGAGACGGAGTCTCACTCTGTAGCCCAGGCTGGAGTGCAGTGGCGCCATCTTGGCTCACTGCAACCTCCGCCTCCCGGGTTTAAGCAATTTTCTGCCTCCGCCTCCCGAGTAGCTGGGATAACAGGCACCCGCCACCATGCCCGGCTAATTTTTTGGTGTATTTTTAGTAGAGACGGGGTTTCACCATCTTTCCGGCTGGTCTTGAGCGCCTGACTTCATGATCCACCCGCCTCGGCCTCCCTAAGTGCTGAGATTACAGGCGTGAGCCACCGTGCCTGGCCTAAGCTGACACTTTCAAATAGTTCCTTCAAAGAGAGACCAACAGCTGACAAGAACTGTTTGACTTATCTCTACCTCTTCTCCCACTTCCTGCTTTGAATATACAAGTGACATCTAAGATCCAGCAAACATTTCAAGACTTTCAGAAGAGAAGCCATTCCTGAGTATTCTGTCACAGAGAAAGGGAAGGAGCCAGACTCCCTGATGACTTTTTGGAGCTATTGTAACTGCATAGAACTAGCTCTCTACTACTTCTATATCAGCCAAAAGTCAATATATTACTTGTTTAAGCCATTGCTGTTTTGGTGTCTCTTAGGAGCAGTCAAGTACAATTTATAACCAATACATTTGAATCCAGGAAGTGGGCTTTATCAGATCAGTGAGTCAAAGAAAATTCTTAGAATGACAGGGAGAAAATTTGCAAGATGACAATAGTATACCTGAGCACATTGGAGCAAGTTCCTCCCAGGGAAAATTGAACGCATAGATTGACTGATGCTTCTGACATATTAAGAGGTGTTTGTTGCTATCAGTGAATTTATGTATAAAACTAAGCAAACAAACACACAATGCAATTAACGCCAATAAAAACAAAATGTGGACCAGGTATGGTGTCTCACGCCTGTAATCCCAGCACTTTGGGAGGCTGAGCGGGTAGATCACTGAGGTCCAGAGTTCAAGACCAGCCTGGCCAACATGATTAAACACCGTCTCTACTAAAAATACAAAAAACAAATAAATAAAATAAAAATAAAAATAGCCGGGCGTCATGGCATATGCCTGTAATCCCAGCTATTTGGGAGGCTGAGGCAGGAGAATCACTGGAACCCAGGAAGTGGAGGCTGGGATGAGCCAAGATTGCGCCAAAAAATTTGTGTGGAAAATAAAATAATTGTATGATGTGTAATTTCATTGTGAACAATACTTAATAACAAGAGTCATCATCTATAAAATTAAGGTTGTGTTTCTCAACTGGAGGTAATTTTGCACCCCAAGGGATATTTGGTGATGTCTAGAGACATTTTTTGTTATCACAATGTGGGAATGTGCTGCTAGCATCTAGTGGGTAGATGCTAGGAAGGCTGATAAACATTCTACAATGCATAACCACAGTCCTTCACAACAACGAACTATCCAGCTCAAAATGTCAGTAGTGCAGACACTGAGAAACCCTGGAAAATGGATATACATTAGAAACTCAGAGCAATTATTTAAACAAAAATTACAGTTTTGAGAAGATATAGAAGTGTAGGCATGTGGGAGTGTGTATGTATGTATAAAACAGAGTTAGAGTAAGAGAGTTAAAGCTCATCTTTCTTAGCACAAAAATCAATTTGTATCTTAAATTTGAAAATCAAAAATCTCATGTACCCCATAAATATATACACCTACTATGTACCTACAAAAATTAAAAAAAATTAAAAAGTGAAAAAAAATGTTTAAGTGTATTGCTTAAAAATATGAAGGCAAATAACTATTCAAACAGCTAAAAGGGATGAATGTGGCTGCTTCCATGCAGTGGGAGTACAGAGTGGGGAGGAATAGGGCAAGGTGTGCTATTGCAGTTTATTGCAAACTACTTAATAATATTTGAATTTTTTAACCAAAATAATTAGGTTTATATTTTTAATAAACTGTATTAGTGTATTAAGAAGAAAATTTGGAAAAAAAACAATATGAATTATAAAGGCAGTTTTTTTATTCAAAAGCAGTGCAAATGTAATTGTCTTGGTTAAAGAAGTTTCTCAGGTGTGAAGAACAACATTCTTTATCTTTTATCACCTTTGGCTTGGTCATTTAATGAGACACTCAGCTCAGCCATCTTGTCTATTTTGCTTATCATGTCTCTTCAGTGCCCTCCATAGGGCCAAAAACAGAGCATTGATCAATACATAGTTTGTAAAATTGAGGCAAAGTTTTAATATTTTTTCCATATAAGGTACACTCATAAATAAGGACAGGTTGAACACACCAAACAAGAAGAGTGAAATTATATGAATAAATAATTCACAAATAAATGCACATATGCATAAATATATGAAAGCTTATCTAAAATTATTTATAGTCATGAACATTAAAACAATAATTTTTGTAGGTTTTCATTGAGATTGGCAATTTGGTAAAGGGTAAAAAAGAATATTGGCAGTGAATTGGGGAATTCACCCCTTTATTTTGAAATCAGTAATTCTGCTTTGCCTAATATGTTTTAAGGTAATAAATGGACAAGATTTTAAAGATTTATATAAAAGTATGCTTACCTCAGGATTTTATGGAAGTAAAAACATCTTAGATATCTAAGAATATGAAATAAATTTAGGTTAATATATTATGGTATATGCATATACCAAGACAATCTTAGATTTGTATTGACATGTATAGATGTTCACAATAAATTAAAAGAGAAATAAAATACACAAAGTGTTTGTGTATGTATGTGTATAAATATACATAATCGCATGTCTAGAAACATATATGCAAAAGCATACTATAGTAGTTTTTCTCTGGGTAGGGAATTTTAGGCAATTATCATTCTCTCCATACTTCATTAGCTTTTTGGTTACTCATAATAAAAATCCGCTAGGGGCCATGGCTCATGCCTGTAATCCCACCACCTTGGATTGCTTGAATACAGAAGTTAGAGACCAGCCTGTACAACACAGTGAGACCCTGTCTACAAAATTTTTTTAAAACAATTAGCTGGTGATATGGTTTGGCTGCATTCCCACCCAAATCTCCTCTTGAATTGTAACTCTCACAATTCCCACATGTCCCAGGAGGAACTCGGTGGGAGGTGATTGAACTGTGGGGGCAGATCTTTCCTGCGCCCTTCTTGTGATAGTAAATGAGTCTCACATGATCTGATGGTTTTAAAAACGGGAGTTTCCCTGCACAAGCTCGCTGTCTCTCTCTCTCTCTTTGCCATAAGTCCAATTAAATCTCTTTCTTCTTTAAATTGCCCAGTCTCAGGTATATCTTTATCAGCAGCATGAAAACGGACGAGTACAGCTGGATTAGCTGGGTGTGGTGGTGCAAGCCTGCAGTCCCAGCTACTGGTGAGGCTGAGGTGGGAAGAACACTTGAGCCTAGAAGGCTGAGGCTACAGTGAGCTATAATTGCACCTCTGCACTCAGCCTGGGGCACAGAAAGAGACTCTGTCTCAAAAACCAAACAAAGATATGTTTGTGTAAAATTTTTTAGAATACTATTGTTTCGAAAAATATAAAAATCTGTATTTCACAGAGGGCCCACCACCAAATTTTCAAAGTGAGAGACTCTTATTGGTTCTCAACTAAAATACGGCACAGAGGCAACTGATACACCCTGAGCCCAAAGAGCACATCCTCCAGCTCTCCTGCCCATTTCCCCAGGTCTCTGTCTGATTTCCTCTCCTGCCTGTACATGGCCTGTGGAATCACTTTGTGGAATTTAACCTATTGCAATTTTGCAACACTATAACTTATACATTTAATAACAAAAAAGTTTTAAAAGTGGTGTCCTGTTACCAAGATAATAAATAATACTGAGTGAAGTGTATTTTCATTCACTAAAGGTACTTTTGCTAGGAGAGCACAGATCTATATAATTCACACACACACACACACACACACACACGAAGTGTTCTCTATTCAACAAATTTTTAAGAAAATAGGTAGTGAACAAAACTGCCCCTAAAACTGGCCTATTAAATTATCTGAACTTTGTATTAGAAGTTTGGTGTATAGAGAATTCCATTGCCTAAGGAAAAAAAAATACAATCAAGAATGTATTCACATTAGATCCACCTCTAAAATTTGTGGGACCCAGAGCAAGAATATAAATTTAAGCCTATGTATCATAGGTCTAAATATTTAAAAGTTATAAACCAAGCTAACATATTGTTAAATAAAAAATGATTTTTCTTCTAGTTTGACAAATTCACTTTCACAATTTTTAAATGAAAATATATGTATACACTATGTTCTTTGTGTGACTGAAAAGACAAAATATCACAGATGATTTAACCAAAACCACAAATTGTTTTTATAAGCTACTAGAACATTATTTTCTTCCACTGACAATATCGAAGAATTAAAACATAAAATGTAATTGTACTCAAAGAATTCAAGCATTGAATATATTTTCATCAAACACATAAATTAAAGTAAATATCAATAATTTAAAAATTCATATAGTAATTCAGTGTGTTTAATGTTACAAATTGTTTCTCAGCTACCAGGTAAGTGACACAAATTTTATTTTAATCATGAGTGTCTCCAGAATTAGATCTCTCAGATATTTGTGGAGGGGGGTTGGTGGATCAATACAAAGCATTTTTTACATTACTTTTTAGTATGTATTTTTGAAAGTTTCTGTTTTCCCCTCTGTCATTGCCTAAGCACTATTTAATAGAGTGCATATAAAGGACATTGATATTTGCATATTCATAATAACTTCAGTGAGAAAGAATTTTAGAAAGAATTCTTCTTCTTTAGGCAAAGGAATTATCTAATTACACAACTGAATTTATAACTATTTTCAGATAATTTGATTAAGATGCCAAATAAATTATTGTACTATGAAGTGTTTTTGTTTTAAACCTATAGTTTTTCATTACTTGGTTTTACATTTAGGATTTTTCTAGTGCTTATTAAAATATTTTATTATTCTATTATAAGCATCATGAGAATACAATTTATGCTACTGAAATGCATTGGTGATCTATTATAGAATTGCCTGCTACTAAGCCCCGGTTTTATAGGATCATAATAAAACACACAAAAAGATACACAGAGAACATATTTATTGATAACATTGAAATTCTGTATTCACCCTCTCTCTTCTCCCTTCTTCTTATTCTACCTCTAACTAACCAGACTTCGTAATTAAGAGGGAAAGGAATGATTAGAAAACAGAAATTGTTTCAGAGCATCTGTTTCCCCATATTGTTTCTAATTTTTGATCAATACTCTTTCAGTATCCTCTTTCCTATTTTCTTACAAGAATTTCACATTGCCATCAAAGCTCAAAGATATCAGCAACAACCTAGGATTTTTTTTCTTTAAAGAATAGTAAAAACTCCCTTAGATCAATGAGTCAAATGCTTGGAGACATGTGGCTTTGTCTCTACCCTCCTCCCCACCCATCATTCCCACCCACCCTAATACAACGGCATCTACTTTGAAATCTGGCATTCAAAGACTTTATCAAAGCACCTAAGGCAGTAAGCAATTTGCCTATACAGTGCTATATATCGCTGTATTAAAGTAGTAACTAGAAAGGATAGAAACTTTGACATTATTGAGGCTTTGTCTAAAACTCACAGGGACCATCAATGGAAAACTACAAAATTAATTAAATCAATTACTCATTTCCTCTTCTACGACAACAAATAATTGATTTGACCTTTGGTTTACTAAATTGGCTTAATCTATGTTTCTATGATGTTGAAATATCAGCTCATCAAGAAAAATTAAATTGGTTAACAGTACACAGTTAAAAGTTTCAGTCGAAGTTTAGGGCTGAAGTAACTAAATAAGCCGTGTTCTCTGTGCTTTTTTTGTTTGTTTTTCCTTATAGGGCTCACTGTTTGAGTGGTCTCAGACAGTTTGAGTTGTCAGTTGGAGTACAGTTCCAAGAACCTGGAAAACTTCAAAACAATGTTCAGTTCTATCTGGCCACATTTGAGTCATAACTTCAAAAAAAAATTCATATCAGAGGTTTTTTTTCTATTATTTACTTTTCTTACATTCCATAGCCCTCTGTATTTAGCATTCTTTGCCATAGATTTAAATCTATCTCAGGTCTATACACATTCTTCTACACATAAGTATATACCTAATGTGTTTAATTCATTAAAAGAAAACTCACACACCAAAGAAAGTTATCTTATTCTATTCCAGATATATAAAAAGAAGAGTAAACTGTATTCTGTATCATTATGACTAACCAACATTAGTTGAGCTTGTTACACTCAACTCATTTAATCATCAAAGCGACACCAGGAGGTGGGTTTATTTGTTATCTCCGTTTCACAGTAAGGAACCCAATGCACAGAGAAATTAGGTAGCTCCTTTGTATAGTCCACTAGAGTTGCTGTAACAAACAACAGACTACATGGCATAAACAACAGAAATTTATTTTTTCACAGTTCTGGAGGCTAGAAGTCCAAGATAAAAGTTCCGGCTAATTCAGTGTCTGGTAAAGGATCCCTGCCTAGCTTAACAGAGAGCTGCTAGCTTGCTGAGTCTTAACATGGCTCTTCCTCTGTGGTGTGTGGAGAGAAAGAGAGAGAGCAGGCAAGCTCTCTCTTACAGACACACTAATCCTATCAGACCAGGGCCCCACACTTGTGACCGTATTTAACCTTAATCACTTCCTTAAAGACCCAATCTTCAAGTACAGCCACCCTGGGGGTTAGGGCTTCAATATGAATTTGGGGGCAGGGAAACACAAAGATTCAGTTTATAACACTCCTTAAGGTTACACAGTTAATGAGCTGTAGATCATGATTGAAACCCCAGCAGTCAGACACCACAGCCTGAGCTATTAACCATATTTGATATGGTTTGGCTGTGTTCCCACCCAAATTTCATCCTTCACTGTAGCTCCTATAATCTCCAAGTGTCCTGGGAAGGACCCCATGGTAGGTAATTGAATCATGGGAGTTTTGTTGTTTTTTTGTTTTGTTTTGTTTTGTTTTACTGTGCTCGTCTCATGATAGAGAATAAGTGTCATGAGAGCTGATGGTTTTATAAAAGGGCAGTTCCCCTGCACATGCTTTATTGCCTGCCACCATGTAGAATGTGACTTTGCTCCTCCTTTGCCTTCCACCATGATTATGAGACCTCCCCTGCCATGTGAAACTGTGAGTCCATCAAACCTCTTTTTCTCTGTAAATTACTCAGTCTTGGGTATGTCTTTATTAGCAGCATGATAACAGACTAATATAATATTTATCCAACTTTTATTGAGCTCTTTACAGCCAAGCCTTCACTAGATGTTAAGTAGATTGAGTCAGTCATCAATAGCATAAAAGTATGAGATGAGTGCAAATACATCTTGTTATGTTTCTCTCTTTACAGTTTTATTATCCTAAAGAATAAATTATTCCCATGACTATTTTCCTCCATTTCAAAACTTTCACTTTTTTCATAAATATGCAAAGTTGTCAAAAGGGTTTCAATCAAGATTTAATCCAGTATCTAAAATATGTTATATCCCATTAGCAACCTACTACTGAATGGTGCCATAGATTATGCCTGACTGGATACTTCATTTTCTATTGTAGTGAACGTTGCACCATAGTTTCTCAAATTCCTTTTAATTGTCATTAACAATTGCATTTCTATTCGCAGAGCATTTGATTGACCTTTTTTCTGCCAGTTCTCAAACTTTTAAAATAAAAGGCTATTTCTCCAAGTAATATATATGTCAATTCTCTCGTTAGCAAAAATCATTTAAGAACACAGAAATAAGTTTATTTTTCATACCATCTAGAAAAAGCCTATGAGCCAATCACCATTATTGTATGGTTAAACCAAATTGTCCTTCGTGCTTCATAAATACTATTGCCAATCTTCATTTCCTTTGTTGATTCTGACCTTCCTATTTTTCAGTCATGTTCTCTAACTGGCATTGACATTAATTCTACAAAAAGAACTAGCTCATGTAAAACAGCTGAAATCCTAACATAATTTTGAGACCATTTTATTATACCCTGAAAAACAAGTGTATGGTACTAGAGAAAGCAATAGAATTGTATTTCAGCACAAATAATAATGGGTAAACATAATATTTCCTGATGGACATTATTTTAAAATTTAAGTTATAAAAACTATGAAGTCTTCTCTCATGGAACTATTAAAAGCTTTCATTTTCATTAGTACGTAGCCATATGCATAGTGACACCCACTGTTCACACTATGCTTATGGCTATGTACTAATGAAAATGAAAGCTTTTAATATTCCCATGAGAGAAGACTTCGTAGTTTTTATAAATTATTCAATGCCTTACCATGGCATGAATGATCTGATAGTCTCTAACTCTTCAAACTGCTTTCCTTTAGCTCCTCTTCTCTCTTGTTCTCTTTATCCACATCGAATTCTTGCTCTTTCTCCACAAATTCCTCCTCAGGGCCTTGGTACTTACCATTCCTTCAGCCTAGAAGGCTCTTCCCAAGACTGATTCATTCCCCACATCCTCCAGGACCCTGCCCAAATATCACGTAATCAGAGAACCCCTTCCTCACCACTGCTATTGAAAACCACACCTCTACCAATATGTCTCCCATGCCTGGTTTTATTTTCTTCATGATGAAGAACAGCAAGCTCTCCACACTGCCTCCAACCAGAACACTGCTCCATGCTTGTATGTATTTTGTTCCTTCGTTCACTTCAGAAGCTCCCTCTTGAAAATTTCCCTAACCTCATAAATACCTAATAAAATCCTATTCATCCTTAGAAAACTAGATCAAATGCTCCCTCTTCCAGAACATGTTCATTGTTGGTATTGTATAAAAGTTATTTGTGTACAGATCTATCTTCCTGATGAGATAGCAAACTCCTGAAGAATGGGAACAGCTTCATTCATTGCTTCTTCATTTTGTTTTTGTTGCTTAAATAAAACCTTAAAGATGTATTCAATACATAGCAAAGTTAACATTGGTCTTGCCTATTATTTTTTGGTTTGTTAAGACTCTTACTGGTTCAATCATGATATAAAGTAATGTAAACAAATACGGGAAAATGTGATATTGAAAGGCAAATGATTTGGCTTCTAAACTCTTCTCTATGCCTGATGTCCTTAGGCAAGTCATTTAGTGTTTCCATGCCATAGCTTACTCTTATATCATTTAGTGATAGAAACTGTTCCCAACTATTCCACAGTAATATTCCTAAGATAAAATTAAATAAGCCGGGCGCGGTGGCTCACACCTGTAATCCCAGCACTTTGGGAGACCGAGGCGGGCGGATCACAAGGTCAGGAGATCGAGACCATCCTGGCTAACACTGTGAAACCCCGTCTCTACTAAAAATGCAAAAAATTAGCCGGACGAGGCGGCGGGCGCCCGTAGTCCCAGCTACTCGGGAGGCTGAGGCAGGAGAATGGCGTGAACCCGGGAGGCGGAGCTTGCAGTGAGCCTAGATCGCACCACTGCACTCCAGCCTGGGCGACTAAGCGAGACTCTGTCTCAAAAAAAAAAAAAAAAAAAAAAAAAAAAAAAAAAAAAAAAAAAAAAAAAAATTAAATAAGATTGTATAAGTGCTTCAAAATACTTTTAAAGAAGTATATAAATAAAAGTCACTACTATTTAAACTTCACCTGCACTTTAAAAAAATTAATCCCTGATGATGAAAGGTAGTAGACATGCTTCTTGCTTGCAAATACCTGAAGTCTACTCTAGCTGATTAAACAGAAAGTAATTTTACTGAAAGACTCATTGGTAGCTCGAGAAACACTGGAAAGATGTAAAAAAATGGGAGAAATCAAGAAACCAAAGTATAGCCAAGATCGTCTGAATGGATGCTGCCATCTCTAGACACTCACCCACTTAGCAGTGGACACTTTTACCTCTGAAAACACCATGACAAGTCTGTGCATAAACTCTCCTCCCATTCTTAGAATGATTCCCCTATATTAAAATTTTTATTTGTAATATCCAATTAGCCAAGGCTATGGGACTTGTCTACAAGCCTAACAAGTCAAATAATTATTTGCTTCCTTCACTTTTGTTGTGAGAGGGTCCTGCTTACCTCCATTGTTAGGGTTAGCCCATAATAAGAAAGATGTTCAAAAGTCTTTTCTGCATCTATTGAGATAACCATGTGGTTCTTGTCTTTGGTTCTGTTTATATGCTGGATTATGTTTATTGATTTGCGAATGTTGAACCAGCCTTGCATCCCAGGGATGAAGCCCACTTGATCATGGTGAATAAGCTTTTTGATATGCTGCTGAATCCGGTTTGCCAGTATTTTATTGAGGATTTTTGCATCGATGTTCATCAGGGATTTTGGTCTGAAATTCTCTTTTTTTGTTGTGTCTCTGCCAGGCTTTGGTATCAGGATGATGTTGGCCTCATAAAATGAGTTAGGGAGGATTCCCTCTTTTTCTATTGATTGGAATAGTTTCAGAAGGAATGCTACCAGCTCCTCCTTGTACCTCTGGTAGAATTCAGCTGTGAATCAATCTGGTCCTGGACTTTTTTTGGTTGGTAGGCTACTAATTATTGCCTCAATTTCAGAGCCTGCTATTGGTCTATTCAGGGATTCAACTTCTTCCTGGTTTAGTCTTGGAAGAGTGTAAGTGTCCAGGAAATTATCCATTTCTTCTAGATTTTCTAGTTTATTTGCATAGAGGTGTTTATAGTATTCTCTGATGGTAGTTTGTATTTCTGTGGGGTCGGTAGTGATATCCCCTTTATCATTTTTTATTGCGTCTATTTGATTCTTCTCTCTTTTCTTCTTTATTAGTCTTGCTAGCGGTCTGTCAATTTTGTTGATCTTTTCAAAAAACCGACTCCTGGATTCATTGATTTTTTGGAGGGTTTTTTGTGTCTCTATCTCCTTCAGTTCTGCTCTGATCTTAGTTATTTCTTGCCTTCTGCTAGCTTTCGAATGTGTTTGCTCTTGCTTCTCTAGTTCTTTAATTGTGATGTTAGAGTGTCAATTTTAGATCTTTCCTGCTTTCTCTTGTGGGCATTTAGTGCTATAAATTTCCCTCTACACACTGCTTTAAATGTGTCCCAGAGATTCTGGTATGTTGTATCTTTGTTCTCATTGGTTTCAAAGAACATCTTTATTTCTGCCTTCATTTCATTATGTACCCAGTAGTCATTTAGGAGCAGGTAAAATTCAAGGGTTTTTAGCCCTTCATACTAAAAACGCTCAATAAATTCGGTATTGATGGAACGTACCTCAAAATAATAAGAGCTATTTATGACAAACCCACAGCCAATATCATACTGAATGGGCAAAAACTGGAAAAATTCCCTTTGAAAACTGGCACAAGACAGGGATGCCCTCTCTCACCACTCCTATTCAACATAGTGTTGGAAGTTCTGGCTAGGGCAATTAGGCAAGAGAAAGAAATCAAGGGTATTCAGTTAGGAAAAGAAGAAGTCAAATTGTCCCTCTTTGCAGATGACATGATTGTATATTTAGAAAACCCCATTGTTTCAGCCCAAAATCTCCTTAAGCTGATAAGCAACTTCAGCAAAGTCTCAGGATACAAAATTAATGTGCAAAAATGACAAAATCACAAGCATTCTTATACACCAGCAACAGACAAACAGAGAGCCAAATCATGAATGAACTTCCATTCACAATTACTTCAAAGAGAATAAAATACCTAGGAATCCAACTTACAAGGGATGTAAAGGACCTCTTCAAGGAGAACTACAAACCACTGCTCAGTGAAATAAAAGGACATAAACAAATGGAAGAACATACCATGCTCATGGATAGGAAGAATCAATATTGCGAAAATGGCCATACTGCCCAAGGTTATTTATAGATTCAATGCCATCCCCATCAAGCCACCAACGAGTTTCTTCACAGAATTGGAAAAACTGCTTTAAAGTTCATATGGAACCAAAAAAGAGCCCGCATCTCCAAGACAATCCTAAGTCAAAAGAACAAAGCTGGAGGCATCACGCTACCTGACTTCAAACTATACTACAAGGCTACAGTAACCAAAACAGCATGGTACTGGGACCAAAACAGAGATATAGACCAATGGAACAGAACAGAGTCCTCAGAAATAATACCACACATCTACAGCCATCTGATCTTTGACAAACCTGAGAGAAACAAGAAATGGGGAAAGGATTCCCTATTTAATAAATGGTGCTGGGAATATTGGCTAGCCATAAGTAGAAAGCTGAAACTGGATCCTTTCCTTACTCCTTATACGAAAATTAATTCAAGATGGATTAGAGACTTAAATGTTAGACCTAATACCATAAAAACCCTAGAAGAAAACCTAGGTAGTACCATTCAGGACATAGGCATGGGCAAAGACTTCATGTCTAAAACACCAAAAGCAATGGCAGCAAAAGCCAAAATTGACAAATGGATCTCATTAAACTAAAGAGCTTCTGCACAGCAAAAGAAACTACCATCAGAGTGAATAGGCAACCTACAGAATGGGAGAACATTTTTGCAATCTACTCATCTGACAAAGGGCTCATATCCAGAACCTACAAAGAACTCAAACAAATTTACAAGAAAAAAACTAACAACCCCATCAAAAAGTGGGCAAAGGATATGAACAGACATTTCTCAAAAGAAGACATTCATACAGCCAACAGACACATGAAAAAATGCTCATCATCACTGGCCATCAGAGAAATGCAAATCAAAACCACAATGAGATACCATCTCACACCAGTTAGAATGGCAATCATTAAAAAGTCAGGAAACAACAGGTGCTGGAGAGGATGTGGAGAAATAGGAACACTTTTACACTGTTGGTGGGATTTTAAACTAGTTCAACCATTATGGAAAACAGTATGGCGATTCCTCAAGGATCTAGAACTAGATGTACCATATGACCCAGCCATCCCATTACTGGGTATATACCCAAAGGATTATAAATTATGCTGCTATAAAGACACATGCACATGTATGTTTATTGCGGCACTATTCACAATAGCAAAGACTTGGAATCAACCCAAATGTCCATCAGTGACAGACTGGATTAAGAAAATGTGGCACATATACACCATGGAATACTATGCAGCCATCAAAAAGGATGAGTTTGTGTCCTTTGTAGGGACATGGATGCAGCTGGAAACCATCATTCTTAGCAAACTATCACAAGCACAGAAAACCAAACACCACATGTTCTCACTCATAGGTGGGAACTGAACAATGAGATCACTTGGACTTGGGAAGGGGAACATCACACACCGGGGCCTATCAGGGGAAGGGGGGAGGGGGGAGGGATTGCATTGGGAGTTATACCTGATGTAAATGACGAGTTGATGGGTGCTGACGAGTTGATGGGTGCAGCACAGCAACATGGCACAAGTATACCTATGTAACAAACCTGCACATTATGCACATGTACCCTAGAACTTAAAGTATAATAATAATAATAAATAAATAAATAAATAAATAAATAACAAAGATGTTCAAATCCTTGGTTGCTAACAAGCCACAAACAACACATGCCCACTTTCAAGATTCGTTTTCCCTATGGAAGCTTTTAAAATCTTGTTAAATTTTCTATTTTGCTTGAAATAATTTGAGCTCCTTTTCGAACTTCCTTAAGTACCTATCAGGTACCCAATAAGTTTACTGGAATGAAAATAAAGAAAACATGTTTGAAAGTTAAAGAAAAAGAGTAAATCTTTAAAAATACGATTATAATAGTATGACAGACAAAGTTTCTACACATATTGGTAGCCAGGACTATGTGGAGAAATAATTTTAAATGATGCAAGATCAGAAAATGTATAAGGAGCAAATCTCCAACTGTATCAGAATCAAATTATAGACTTTTCTTTTTCACCACAATTTGAAGCTCAGTTTAAATCCTAACTGGGAACTTTATTTTGCTTAAACTTAAGAGGGATAAAAAAAAAATAGGAATTTAGCAACATTAAAGATGTCAGAACAAAAAATATCTATATATTCTAATAAATTTATATATCATCTGTGCTATAGAGCCAAAATGCAATTTTCAATATTTTTCAGAGAATCTGAATGGTTTAAATGGATTTATGTGGATCAGGAAGTAATTTTTCAACATTTTTTATTTAATATGGGTATGGCCTAGATTTTTTCCAGAGCTTATAAAAATGTGGAAAAGCGTAAGCTGTCATGTCTCCACTGCAGTGCTGAGGCACAATTTCAGTGTTTGTGAAAACAGAAGAGATGCTGTATCACCCAACACTTAGCTACTAAATAAGCTTAGACACACAGATATGCAAGAATTTGCATCCTCTTTAAAACAATTTCTCTTTTTAAGATGTTCTCTCTATAAAAAGTGAAACTTTTCTTCCAGTTCAGACAACTCAAGACTCGGGTTTGCTAGCTTTCAAAAGTGAAAATACCCAGTCTTAGAAAAAAATTCTGCTAATGCAAACCACTGGAAAGTCTAATAAGTATTATCACTCTCACTTTTTCCCCGAAGAGATTCAGCACAATTATTGCTAGAATTTGCCCTAGATTTTTAGTTAGCCGCTGCAAGAGAAAAATAATACTGTCAACGGAGTTAATTAAAACTCATGTTAATAAACTACAGTAGAGTGAAACAAAAAATATTGCCAATGGTTTTCAATACTTTTCATTAGAGCAATTACATTTATTTTTAAACATATATAACCCCAAGTGACACCATCCCTAATTTCCATTTGAGTTCTTTTTCGAAGAAGACCCATTAATTTATGTCCTGATGTTACACACTATGTCAATCCAAACAGCCTACGAAGATAAACTTACCATGTCAAGACCTGATAATGCCTCCATGGTTGATAGTACACTTCTAGGCATACTATATTTCCCTTCAATTTTCACTTATTAATTTCAGAGATAGGATTCTGTTTTCTACCTCTTTTTGTTCTTCTTACAAATATATACTGGGTTTATTTAAAATTTTAGAGAAATGTTTTCTATATAATAGGAATCCCAAACAAGTTATGTCTCAATTAGAACGATCCCTTTCAGAAATCTAAAATAGTCCTCAGCAGAAACTTAGTAATAGCACAGAATGGTATGTTACTTATTATGTATTATCCAAATTTCAAAAGTTCAAAAATTACTTCCCAATACTTACTGCACAAGATAATAATTTCAGAAATCTGAATGTTTTCTGGAATCTTTCTTCTCCATTCAGAGCTCTTTGTTTCAATATTAAAACAGCTGTTTTATATTTATCTTTATAGCAGAAAGACAAGAAAATAATATTCACCTAATTCCCATGTATCTACAAAATTAAAGTCACATTACTGTACTCAGATTTAAGGCTGCCACATCTAGATGTGTGTGCAATTTTACCTCCCACACAGGGGACTCAGGGTCAGAATTCCTATG
Source organism: Macaca nemestrina (assembly GCF_043159975.1). Taxonomy (NCBI): domain Eukaryota; kingdom Metazoa; phylum Chordata; class Mammalia; order Primates; family Cercopithecidae; genus Macaca; species Macaca nemestrina. Next base: position 56,895,118 of record NC_092137.1, on the reverse strand, counting down.
TTCAAACACCATCTTCATTTATTTTGAGCAGAATAACCTTAGATGAGATACCTAAGTCTCCTTTTTATGCCAAGTCTCCTTCTCATGTTCAACCCATGACCCCCTCAACCTCTCTATCCCAGTCATGCCAGTACATACCTGATTTCTTCCCTTTGCTCCTGTCATCTGCCTGCCCAGAGTGTCTCCTCCTTTCTTCCCAGTTCACCTTATATCAGACTATCATTCCTGAAGCACCAGCTAAGGCTATTCTATACTCCCTGTTTACCCCAGTCTTCTTCAAACAATCTCTAAACATATATTAAACACTGACTAGAAATCCAGAACTCTGATGTCCTCTTGTCAAAATCTGCTCACTTATTTGGGTTCATACCAGCCTGTGTGCTTGTGTATGCTTCATCTTCCCAGTTAGGTCATGAACTATACTCACTTCTTCATCACTCATAGCACCTAGCACAAGGTGAAGTACATGGTAGATGCTCAGTAAATATCTGCTTGTTTTTGTGTGCCATGTGTAGCTTATACACCCAAGTATTTATATTTTAGCTACCCCCCCCACCCTTTCCCAGCTTTCAGCTTTCTGAAAATAAGAATATTCTATTTTTGGACATATTCTATTTTTGGACATTTTAGCATAGTTCCTTGGAAATAACAAACACTCAAAAAAAATTGTGAAATAAAATTTTCATTCCATTATGAGCATCTTAAGCAGCAGGCTAAAGAGACCAGGGAAAATGAGAAAAGGTGGTCAATGAATGGAACCTTGTGCACTTTAAGATGTTTACAAATTCACCAAAATTTGCTCAGTAGACTTTCCTCTGTTGAGGAAATGAGAAAAAAAAAAGAAGTCAGTGATCAAAGGCCTCAAAGGAAGCTGATAAGAAATTATAATATAAGCTGCCAGTTCCATGATTTCTAGTCTCCTAAAAAAAGGCAAAAGTGTATTTACTGCTTAATTGTGAAAAACCTCTAATGAGAAAAGAATTAGAAGTAGTTTAAGGTAAATTATCACATTTAAATGACAATGTTCCTGAATAAAGACTATCACTAATAGGACCAAGCCTATTGTATTTTATGTTATAATTAAGAAATGTGTTTTTATTTGTTTTTCATAGGCATTAATTGATTCCTGGACTTTTAAAAAAAATGTCTGTCAAAGCAGCTCCTGGATTGTTTTAAAAAATTTCTGTCAAAGCAGCTTTCAGAGGACTAGAAGAGTAATGATCCCCATATTTAAGTATAATTAGTTGCCATGTCATCTGAAATATGAATTTTATAGGCATTGTATATGCTATTGTCCTATGAGGGGTAAATTCAAGCAGAAAGAAGAGAAGTACTTAGAAGGATGCCCTCAGGAATAATTATAAAAAGATATGACCTAGTTCTAGATTAAAAAAAAAAAAAAAAAAGAACTGCTACAGTAAGCCCAATCTAGCAATATTTTAGCAACTTCTTCAAGCCATCTAAGAGGCTAATACCAAAACAGCCATAGCTATAGTCACAAAATCAATAGGACCTGCTTTAAACGTGAGCAGTGTGGAAAGATCAGGTTACACATATGTAAAGCTATCATCAAAGCTGACTTGTGAGTACTCTAGCCACCCATTTTTCTTATTTTTTCCAATTGTATGAAACTCTTTTCTCCTTCTACTTAGTGTCCTTTTGTTCTCTTTCTCTTCTTTCAACAAAAAAGAAACTTGAGAGCCTGGTGTGGTAATGTGCACTTATAATCCCAGCTACTCAGCTACTTGAGACGCTGACATGGGAGGATCACTTGAGCCCAGGAGCTCAAGACCAGGATAATGAGATCACATCTCTTAAAAAAAAAAAAAAAAAAACAAAACAAAAAAAAGAAAGAAAAGAAAAGAAAAGATTTCCCTTGGGAAAAGATTATTAGTTATTTATACCTTAGTATGAAATAGAATCAAAACATTCCCTGTCCCAGAGACATATACATGTGCTAGGATTTGAATGGTTGCCCCACCAAAACTCATGTTGAAATGTACTCTCCAATGTAGCAGTATTGAGAGGTGGCTCCTTTAAGTGGTGATTGGGTTGTAAGGACTTTGCCCTTGTAAGTGGTTTAATCCATTCATGGATTAATTGACTAGTGTGTTAATAAATTAATGTATTATTATGAGAGTGGGACTGGTGGCTTTGTAAGAGGAAGACAGACCTGGGCTAGCACGTTCAGGCTCCTCACCCTGTGATTCCCTGCATGGCCTCGGGACTCTGCAGAGAGACCCCACCAGCAAGAAGGCCCTTTCAGATGTGGTCCCTCAATCTTGGACTTATCAACCTTCATAACTACAAAAAATAAATTCATTTTCTTTATAAATTACCCAGTTTCAACAATTCTGTTATAAGCAACAGAAAATGCACTAAGACAGCATGTAGTCCTCCTTTCCCTACTCTAAAATAAAAGATTTGCCATATGACATTATTTCTGCACCAGGCATGAAATGGTGGTATTTTCTCCTCACTAAATAAGTCGATATGCATACTAAGGCTTCAGAAGGAAAATGTCATCCTTTCAAACACTGGTTACAATGAAGAAATACAACATTACCCTCTTCCTTTGTGAAATCTTTCTAGAGAGCCTCAGTCTGCTAACACCACTCAACACACGAAGACTCAGATAGACTCTGGAAGAATAGAAATTTTTTTTATTATATTTTAAGTTCTAGGGTACATGTGCACAATGGGCAGGTTTGTTACGTATGTATACATGGGCCATGTTGGTGTGCTGCACGCGTTAACATGAAGCTGGAAAATTTTTAATGAAATGGAAGTGTAAGCTGTGGATCTAGTCTCCTTTTTCCCCAGGTCAGTGACTCTCCCAAGCACTGGTGCTTTGTTGAAACACTGATACTAGCAGGAAAGGTTAAGAAACCTTCTTGGGTCACTAAGGCTTTTAAAAGGCCTGGAGTCATTTTTCATCTTATCTATGAGAATACACTAAAGGCTCCTTTCTTAAATGCAGTCTTCACAATGTGAATAAACTTGGAAGCATATAAAATTTCCTTTGCAGGATATCACTTAACTACTATGTGTCATAGATTATAGCTGACTGGGTGTTTCATTTTTCATCATAGAAAAGAAATAGGTATCATACTCCTAGAGAAATGATGTAAAGGAGGTTTTGACAAAGAAGATAGCAGATTTGTTTTCTTTAAGCTTACTTTGTTTTTCAGCCCATGTCAAGATAAAACTATACCTGTGACAGAAAAGAAAAGCATGTTAAATGTTTTCCTACTTTCAAGCATAAGAAAATTCATAGCTGAGTCTGGCTCAGAGTCAAAAGAATTAAGTGCTGTGATCATCAACTTAAACCACTGCAGGTTTTCCATTTCTTCATTCTGCACAGGGGTCTATCGTGCCTTTCTAGCTTCCTCCAAGTCTTCTCTATCACAAGTTCAATTGCAAAGAGAAGAATACAAACCCAGATGCTGACTTCAAGGATTGTAAGATTGAACTAAATACCGTATTTATGTATTAAAATATTGTATTTTTAACTTATTTTAAGTTCAGGGGTACATGTGCAGATTTGTTATATAAGTAACCTTGTGTCATGGGGGTTTGTTGTACACATTATTTCATCACCCAGGTATTAGGCCTAGTACCCATTAGTTATTTTTCCTGATCCTCTCCCTCCTCCCACCCTCCATCCTCCAATAGGCCCCTGTGTGCACTGTTTCCCTCTAAGAGTCCAGGTATTCTGTTCATTTATCTCCCACTTGTAAGTGAGGGCATATGTATTTGGTTTTCTGTTCCTGTGTTAGTTTGCTAAGGATGATGGCCTCCAGCTCCATCCATGTCCCTACAAACAACATGATCTTGTTCTTTGTCATGGCTGCATAGTATTCCATTTTGTATATGTACCACATTTTCTCTATCCAGTCTATTATTAATGGGCATTTTGGTTGATTCCGTGTCTTTGCTATTGTGAATAGTGCTGCAATGAACATACGTGTGCATGTGTCTTTTTAATAAAACAATTTATATTCCATTGGATATATACCCAGTAATGGAATTGCTGGGTCTGGTGATATTTCTGCCTTTAGGTCTTTAAGGAATCATCACACTGTCTTCCACAACGATTGAACTAATTTACACTCCCCAAAACAATGTATAAGCATTTTGTTTTCTCCACAACCTCACTAACTTCTGTTATTTTTTCTTTTTAATAACAGCCATTCTAACTGATAAACACTGCATTTCTATAGCAACATGTGAGCATCTGTGTTGTCTTGAACACATTCAACAATACACACACAAAAAAAAATGGTTGTAAACAGTCCTATATAAAAATCACAATGGTGACACTTTTGTAAACAAAAAGACATAGGAAAATGCATTCTCTGCCCTCCCAAGTGCCCTAAGAGTATGTAAGACATGAAATAAATCTGGCTTTCCTCCCTACACACTTTATAGATGCAGTTGTTATTCAGGTGTAAAACATTTAAAAGCCAGTTCAGAGTAAGGATTTCTGTCTCTTAGAGACAATAATACAATCATTTCTCAAAAAACAACACAGTCCACTCAAATATGTCAAGCTTATTGCACTGGAAGTTGCATGAATGTGATTATCCATCAGTTTCTCAATTGAGAAATGTCTGAAGTGTACTAGCTTATAACTTCAGACTGGAAAAGTGTCATCTACTTGTGATATATAGTTTCTATATAAGGAAAAAAGACTTTCAACAGTTAGAGTTTGGTGGATTGTTACTGACTTTATCTAATTAGTTTAAGTTATACTCAAAAGCATACCTGATGCTTAAAGAGAAACTTTAAACTATATATATATATATATATATATATATATATATATATATATATATATATATAATTTAAAACCTTATCTACTGTAAGATTTTGTATAACAGCAACTAGCTTATTTAATTAGAATCATAGAATAAGTTAATATTAAAATAAAGTTTTCTATAGCCATTTCATATCACTACTATAGACTAAATGAAAATAACGTGGCTTTTATCGTTTAGAAATTTTTTAACCCAAGATGCCCCTAGAAAAATGTGTATCTGAGTTTATACAGGAATAAACTCACATTTATACAGGAATAAACTCAGATTTAAAGTAAATTTATTTATAACATAAAAGTTATGGATAAATGCTTGTCATTTATACATAACAGTCATCCTTATTCATAATCCAGTAGATTTTTATAATGAGGCACATTTGAGGAGCAGCAGAACATATTTTCCTCCACCAAAAACAGCCCACTTAGCTTCCATGCATTCATTCAACATTTATTGAATATTAATAATTATGTTGGCTATATACTAAAGACGATGTGACATATAATCACAATACAATATGGGAGTTTGATAACAAATTGTGTGAAATGTTAGAAAGAAAAGAGTGACTAAAGCTGTGTGCACTGGGAATTGGGGACACAGAGAAAAAAAATCAGAGATTCTTTCGGAGTTGGATTAAAAAAATGAGTAAGCATGCTCCTGGTTTAAAAAGAAAGAGAGTATTACAGCATGGGCAACAGCATACACAAAGGCAAAGAGTATAAAGGTTCTGGAAATAGTAATATGATACTAATACAGTGATCAAAGTGGCAAGAGATAAGAATGGAAAGATGGTTGGGGCCAGATTAGGCAGATCTCTGCATACCATGAAAAGGAGTAATCGTTTTATTAATTGGGCAATGGAGAACTGTCAAGAGCTTATTTTGAAGATCTTTACTTGAGTAATTTATGAACTGGAATAGGTTTGATACTGCAAGCAGGAAGACCAGGCCATGGCAATTAGCCTCTTGAAAAACAGCAGAGCTATAAACAATCCAGGGGTAAAAATCACACTGTGAATCAGAGGCAAGTGATAAGGCTAAAATGGTAAGAAACTATAGTATTTTATTCCTAAGTATCTTCTGCTTAGAGGATATTTTTAAATGCTGAAATAAAATGTAATACTAAGGCACTAAAAGATATAAGAAGATGATACATCATCAACTGAGATGATAAAGGAAAAGAGATGACAAAGTAGGATAAAACGCCACCTACAATTTGGGACCTGTAGTATTTATTCAGGTATTCCTGAAAGGACTTTGATACAAAACAATATGGAAACAAGTGGTATCTGAATAAAGTGCATCTTTGTAATTGTTTGATCTCTACATTAATTTTCTTTTTTCCACTTTGCAATGTTTTGTTGATGTTTTATTATTCCCTCAGAGTTTTACATAATCGTGCTGAATAGTCCCTTGATGCCATTTGACGTATTCCTCTGTCCTATTTTCTGTAACTTGGTAGCTGATCTAGAAACTTGATCACTTAAATTCAGTAATTTTTATATGAATATGTTTTATGGAACTGAAAACTTTGTTCCCCCAAAATTCATATGCTGAAGCTGTAATCCCCAGAGTGAGTATATGTGGAAATGGGACCTCCGAGGAAGTATTTAAAGTTAATCACACTGCCAGATGGGGCCATGGGCCAAAAGGAATAGTGTCTTTATAAAAAGACACACTAGAGAGTTTGCATGCACTCCCTCCCTCTCTCTCTCCCTGTTTCCATCCACCACAGAGGAAAGGCCATGTGAGGATGCAGCAAGAAGGCAACTGTCTGCAAGTCAGGAAGAGAGCCCTCACCGGAAAGTGAATCAGCCAGAACCTTGATTTTGAATTTTTAATCTCCAGAACTGTGAAAAAATAAATTGCTGTTGTTTCAAGCCACTCAGTATATGGTATTGTGTTATGGTAGCCCAAGCTCAGTACTACACTACCTCCTAGAGTGTGGTGTATACTTCTAATAGGAGGCACATGATGTCTGGTTGGCATTTTTTCACTGATGTTATCATCCATTAATCACTGCCTAGATTCATTACTTCATTAAGAGTTTCAAATTGTGATGATCTGCCATTCCTTCTTCATTTATTTCATTTATAAATACACTCATAAAGAGAAACTCTTCCTTGTATATTATTATATAGAATGGCAGAATACATTTTTTATTACTCTCCTATTTGCACACTTTTCAAATTAATTGAGTGGTTCTCTGCACTACTCAAAATGCATTTTCTTTCTTCGGGTATCATTATGAACTTGCAATTTTAAACATATATGATGCGTTTCAATCCATCAAAGTTAGTGTTTTCATTAAAATTGCTCTACATTTGGGAAATGAAAGATTAAATGAGGTTGAATCTTGAGTCTTGTTATGACATTGGTAGTCTTTTATAAGTTCCTTTTTTAGGAAGTACACAGTAGGTGTAGGTCCATCTTATAAAATTTTCTATTCTAGACCTCACATCAGTCATTTATGCAAGAAGTTCTGCTATCTTTTGGAGGGAAATCTTATTCAAAGAATGTAATTTAACCACTGGGGATTCTTACTGCCTTCTCATTCTCATTAATCCTTCTTTCTGTGCCTTATCAGTGGAAAGAGCTAGAAAACACATATATAAGAAAAGAAAACACATTAAATGTTCTCACAAAAGTTTTCAATTGGACTGGGCATGGTGGCTCATGTTTATAATCTCAGCACTATGGGAGGATGAGGTGGGGGGATCCCTTGAGCCCAGGAGTTCAAGACTAGCCTGGGCAACATAGTGAGACCCCATTTCTTTAAAAAAAATTTGTTGTCTGGCATGGCGGCATGCACCTTCTAGTCCCAGCTACTCAGGAGGCTGAGTCAACAGGATCACTTCAGCCAAGAATTTGAAGGCTGCAGTGAGCCTTGATCATACCACTGCACTCGCGCATTGGTGACTGAGTGAGGCACTATCTCAAAAAAATAAATACATAAATAAAAATAAAAATTTCAATTCAAATTTAGGACTAAAGAGATACATTTAACCTCCTCATTCTTATATCTGTATCCAAAATTACTATTGCTTATTTATTGTAGCTCATAATACAGAATAGTGTCAGAAAAGAAAAATCATCTAAATCTAACACATTTGCTTTATCTAATACAAACACCAGTGTTAGAATGAATTTCATACCCTGAAACAAACAAGGTGATTATCACAAATTCATTTCTGTAATAAACAAAGAACAATTTGTATATTCTATTTCTTTTTCAGGGAGTATTGATAGTATGTGTCTGTCAAGATAATTGTTCATTTCATCTAAATTGTAAAATTTGTCAACATAAAGTTTTTTAATATTCTCTTGTTAAATACATTTAAGATTGTAGAATCTATAATGATATCACTTTACTCATTTGTGATATTGATAATTTGTATATTTTCTCCTTTTATCCTTATCAGTCTGGTTAGAAGTTTATCATTGTTATTGAAAGTATCAAAAAGTAATGCTTTCGAGTTAGGTTTTCCTGTTTTAAATGCAATGTAACAACATGTGCCTTTTAATAGAGGTGTTTCAATCAGTTATATTTCATTCTTTTTTTTTACATCTTGGGATTTCTTTTCTTTTTTATTCTATCTCTGTGTTGTTTGCTTTTTCTTTATTTTCTGCTCTACTATTATGATTCCATTTTATATCCCTTGTTGGCATGTTAGCTAAAACTTTTGTGTTACTTTAGTTGTTGTTTTACTGTTTATCATATATCTGGCAGCAAAATAATGGCCTCCTTAAGATGTCCCATTCCCAGTCTCTGAAATCTGTAATATGTTGTCTTATAGAGCAAAAGAGACTTTGTAGATGTGATTAATGCTACGAACCTTGAGATGGAAAAATTTTCATGGATTATCCAGGTAGATGCAATTGGAGGCAACTGTCCAATCAGTTGAAGGCCCAAATAGAATAAAAAGGCAGAAAAGAAGGGCAAATTAACTCTCTCTTCTAGAATTGGTACACCAGTGTTTTCCTGCCTTTGGACAGCAAAACTACAGGTTCTCTGGCTTTCTGGTTATGCATCTAGCACCAGAAGTCTCCCTGGATCTCAGGCTGTTGTTGAACCAAACTTGGGTCCACTCACCCACTGCAACGAAGCCAAACCCTGATACCAGGATTTGTAAGTGAAAGAAAGTAAGACATTTATTCTAAGGCGCCAAGCAAGGAGAAGGGACAGCTAATGCTTAAGATCTCAACTCTGATGGCTTATAAGCAACACTTGTTAAAGGCAGAGGTTGGGGCTGTTCTCGGAAGTGAGTTAAGGGCTGGAGAATTTCTGGAACTTTTTTTATGTGCTTTCTGGTTCCAGTCTGTCTGAGGTTTATATGACAAGGGTTGGTCAGAATTTTCCAACTAGTTTCTGGAAAAAAAAAAACTTCAAGGACATATGTCAAGATGTTATCCTCAATTTCTATGCAAAACCAAATAATGTGATTCTGGCTTCCTTGGGTGACTATTTAAACTACTATCTTCTTGCTAATGTGTTGTTTATTTACTTCTCTAATTGCTGGTTGCAGGGCTAGCTAAGTGCCTGGAATTTCCTTTGGATGAATTTAAAACGTTTTCTTCGTTTCTATGCTTGGGGTAGAGGGAGGTGGACAAGGAGATCAGCAGGCCCTAAACAGTGGTCCTTGTTGCATCCCAAAGCCTTCGGACTTGGACTGAGCTATGCAACAGGCTTCCCCAGTTCTGCAGCTTACAGACAGCATATCACGAGACTTCTCAGCCTCCATAATCACATGAGCCAATTCCTATAACCAATTTCCTCTCATCTATCAATCTATTGATCTATCTATCAATCTATCCTATTGATTCGGTTTAACTGGACAGCCCTGATTAAAACAGATTTTGACACCAGGAGTGGTTCTAGGTGAACAGAATTTTAAGGTTGTGTTTCTTGAATTGGTTTTAGGATTTCTGCAATTGGGTGTGTAAGATTTTAAAATGCGAAGGACTCTATTTTTAATAGTACAAAAAGCACTAAGAGTTCATAGCATGAAATATTCATACAGATACACAGATATTTTGTGTATCTCTACTTTGATTAGGATACTCCTAGCAACCACTTACAAGAGACAAAGAACTTAGTGATCCTGTTACTACTTTTGAACATTTGTGGAAAACTAAGCAATATAATGACATTGGTTGGTTGCTCCTAATGTCATTGGACAGAGTGATGAAAGAAAAGGATGATCTCAGGGATTCTAATTCACAGCTCAAGCACTTCATAAATGACCTAAAAGCTTCTATATACGTCCTAACAAAGAATCATTATCTCCTGTAGCCACAGGGCTGAAATTGCAGAAAATAAAACACAAGATTCCTTCATGGAATTGGCTGAATTGCAATGAAAATTGAACTCCCAGTCTTGCAAGGTGTCTACCGTTAAAGAAGGGCATTGCTTGGGGAATAATGGGATCCTGTAAGTTGAGATGAGGACATGTGGGTACATTGAGCTCCTAAATCCTGATGAGTTTTTTGTTTTTGTTTTTTGTTTTGCCTGCAGATGTGGCCTCCCTACCCCCAGGTATAGCAGCTTTCCCACCCACAGTGGTATTGGCCTTCCTACCTCTAAGGGGATTAGCCCTACATTGCCTAAGGAAATGGCAATGACCTCCTTTGAGACAGACGCTAAGCAAGGCAATGCTGATTATCCTCAGGACCCATTCCCACCACCCTTCTTCCCTTCTAGACCAATAACTAGACTCAAGTCCCAGGAGGCCCCTAAAAGTAAAGTATAACATATGATTCATGAGAAGATATGTCTGTCACACTTGAAAAGAGCTACTTAAGTTTTCTAATTTATACAAGCAGAAATCCAGACAACATGTGTGGGAATGGGTATTAAAGGTGTGGAATAATAATGGAAGGAACATAAAGATGGATCAAGTGAAATTAATATAGGCCCACTAAGCAGAGATTCTGCATTTAATATTGCAGCCTGGGGTGATAGAAAAGGCTCTAATAGTTTGTTTTGTCGGCTGAAAAATGAGTCAATCATGGCCTACTGTGAGTTAGTTGGAAAAGCCCCGTCTCCCTTGGCTTAAGGTAGAAGAAAAGATTTAAAGACTCAGGGAGATTGGAATGCTGGAGTAAATTTGTCATTTATGGCCTACTCTCCTATATTAGGAGGGTCCAGGAGATACATCTTTTACCACTACTTTGAAAATCGATTTGTGAAAGGAGCCCTAGAGTCTCTGAAGAGCTTCATGACTGCTCAGAGTGTATCATGGGAACTGTAATGTAGAAAACTTCGGTGCAATATGAAAAAATGGATTCTAGTTTGGTAGGGGCCAGGTGGCAGCAATCAACCACCAGAGACAAGGTGGGTGCAGTTAGTTACTGTAATGGATCAGAGGGTCAAAGCAACAATTAGAATAGTCTGACTTATGCAGACCTGTGGTATTAGCTAGTTAATCATGTTATTCCTAGACATAAAATAGATACGAAGCCTACTAAATTCTTACTTGATCTGAATAAGCAGAAAACTTCCAGGTCAAGTAAACGAAAATCTAATTTGAATTTTAAAAACAGAATATATCCTATGGGTTATGTTTCTCTGGAGAACCCTGACTAACATATGACTCTATAATGATGCAACATTGCTGACTTTTCAGATAAATAAAGGGAACTATGAGCTAAGGAGTGTCAGTGGCCTCTGGAATCTAGAAAGAAAAAGAAAATAAATTCTCCCTGAGTGGCTCCAGAAAGAAACACACCACAACTGTTACCTTGACTTTAGTCTTGTGAGACCGGCTCCTCAATTTGTACTGATATGCCCCTTAATTTGCATGTAATTGAAAGTGGCTTTAAGTGAACATAAACAGTTACCTAGAGCCCACACATTGTTGACTCCAGGTGCACTGCGGAGCAGTTAGCCCTGCTCCACAAGGAGCAGTACCATTCAATAAAGGACTGCTGTCTAACACCACTGGCTCACGCTCAAATTCTTTCCTAGTGAAGCGAAGAACCCTTCTGGGCTAAGCTCTAATTCTGGGGTTCACCTGTCCTGCAACAGTACTACAGAATATTCTGGTTTTATCCTGCAATTTCTCTCCTCCAGCCACAGAACTGGCCATTTTTCCAAGGAGCTCTTGTTTCTTTTGTTAGAGAATAATATTTAGAAAGCAAGATGTAATTGAGAGGTATGCTCATCCATAGTAAGGTGGCATTGCTTCTAGGCTTCTCGGTAGACAGGGCTAAGAAATATATATTAGTGTGCATGAGCCACCAGTTCATATTGATTCTACTGATTCTAATCCAGTGCCACAGAAAGGCAAAAAGCAGTTCATTATATCCTGAAGGCAGTCTGGCACTCACATCTTGGACATGTTATTCTCCTCTTAAACGTAAACAATCTCACAGAAAGCAAACATGAGAAAAGTTTATTCTGCAACCTTGATAATGTGAGAAAAAACAAGACCACTTCAAAATTTTTGGTAAAAATAGACAAAAATAAGGTCATTGTGCTACCCACTAAATACTAAATTTCCCTTTCTCTCCTGACTGAAACAAGTGGCTGCTACTTCTTTTCCAACTACTGATTTATTCTCACTCTCATCTGCCTTCCATATAAATATAATTACTGAGATACCCAATGACAGAATCGCCTTGTTTTCTAACAGCATCCTACCTAGAGCGAATCCCCAATTCTTTAGACCTTCACTAAACTCAAGGCCCACCCAACAAAGGTCCAAATCCTATGATTGGTTCTTTCTAACATTCTCTACTAAGACACTGTGGTTCCCTATGGTGTGCCTCCTCTCTGCAAAGGAGTAACAAGCTCTGCTTGTCAACTTCAAGTATGCTCTGGGTGGTCTTTGGCCAACGAGCGTTGGCAGCAGCCTCCCCTCTCTTTAACTGTAACTTTTTTCTCAGACAATGAGAAACCTTGCTCTCATTATGCACCATATATTACTTATTTGCTTAATTCTAGAATATACCTAAGTTTTAGAATTGCTAACCTATATACCAGTTAAAAACAAACCTTCTAACTAGAGTTCAATATTTGGGAACAGTTATTTTTTTCTTTAGCCTTAGAGTATATGGGGAAAAAACACTGTTTTTCAAAGTTTCTTAGGTTAATTATTTTATTTCTCCTCCTCCCCTTCACTGTGGTTATGTTATTCACTTGTAATGCATTTAGGCTTATTTGCTTCTGTTTGTTTTCTGTGTTGGATATCTTGCATCCATGTTAATTTTAATATATTTTTTATTATATACAACATGGAGATGCTTTCAAAAGTCAGAACTAAACCAAAAGTATACTCAGAGAAGTATTGCCCCAACCTTTCTACCCTGTTCCAATTGTCTCTTTCTTACTCTTTACTTCCATCCCCCTTTTGTATTAAAGGGCCTGTATTGTATCATATTTGGTTTAGTTCTGACTTTTAAAAGCCTCTCCATGTTGTAAATAATCAAAAATATATTAAAATTAACATGGATACAAGAAACCAAACATGGAAAGCAAACAGAAACACAATATCTTTTTGTTTCTTTTTCCTTCTATCTTTGTATTAGTGGAGGTGTATTTTCAGAGTAAAGTCTTACAGGGGTTATTGGGTCAAAAGGTAAATTAACATATATTTGTATTAGATATTGTCAAATTCCCATCCAATAGGGCTGTCTGTATTCATTCGTATTACCACCACCAATATATGAGAGTGCTGGTTTCTTTATAGCCTAGCCAATAGGATGTGGTCAGACTTTTCAATTTTCATCAACTGGGAAAAGTGATAAATGGTTTCTCAGTACAATTTTAATTTTTAGTTTTGGAATTATGTCTGAAATTGAATGGCTTTTATGTTTTAGGGCTATTTCTTTTGTGAATTATCTGTTCATACCTTCCATTTTAAAAACATTATTTTCCTTCCAATTTTAAGAGTTTATTATGTATTTGTGATATCAGACCTCTACATGTAATGTATCTTGGAAATATCTTCAAATTTGTCAAGACTTTTATTTTTGCTTGTGATTTTTTCATGACTGTTAAACATTTTTGTATACATTATATAAAAATCTTTGTATATAAAATTTTTATTTTTTCTCTAATTTTATAATTATCAGACCATTGGAGCCTACACTATTGACCAAAGTCAGAGTACTGTAACCAGCCAGTTTGACCAGAACTAATGAGGCAAAGAAAAAGCAGGTACTCAAATAAATATATGCTGGGCAGACCACAGCAGCAATATCTATTACAGAAAAATCCCTGACCGGGGAGCTCTTTCTCTCCCAGTCCACACTTATTCTAATCCCCGTGCTTATTCCATTCTTCACCAGGACCAACCTTTCATTGTGCCAAATGGCAGCATACTATTTACACAGGTGTGCAAAGAGATGCATCAGTCCCTAGAGCAAAACTTCATTGAGGGAATAAAACCAATGCAGAATTTATGCTGATGCTTTTATTACTTGAAGTGTTACAAAAACAAATAGCCAGTGAAAACCAGCATCTTTGGTTTTTTCACACCATGCATGAGCTGAAAATGCTCTCAATTCTGAGTTATTCAGGCCCCGTTTTCATGTCCCTTGCACACATTTATGATCTCAAAAATTGCCTCCAGAAGAGAAAATGACACAACATCAATTTGACACCTGAAAGTTGAAAGACATTCAGGCATTGTAACGGCTAATGCATTCTAAAAAGTGAAACTGTGTGTGTGTGTGAATATCCTGACCTTTCAATATTTAGACTTGTTGGCATTTCTTCTCTCCCTTCATTTATACATAATAAGGCTGTAAGAAAATAACAATGGGGAATGAGTGCAGTATAAAGAAAGGCAGATAAAACATACTTAACAGAAAATTAAGCCTTATTATGAACAATATACCCATTACAGTAAGTGGAAGCAGAAATAGTCGTTTGGGTTTTTTTTTTTTTAATTTATTTATTATTATTATACTTTAAGTTGTAGGGTACATGTGCATAACGTGCAGGTTTGTTACATATGTATACTTGCGCCATGTTGGTGTGCTGCACCCATCAACTCGTCATTTACATCAGGTATAACTCCCAATGCAATCCCTCCCCCCTCCCCCTCCCCATGACAGGCACCTGTGTGTGATGTTCCCCTTCCTGAGTCCAAGTGATCTCATTGTTCAGTTCCCACCTATGAGTGAGAACATGCGGTGTTTGGTTTTCTGTTCTTGTGATAGATTGCTAAGAATGATGGTTTCCAGCTACATCCATGTCCCTACAAAGGACACAAACTCATCCTTTTTGATGGCTGCATAGTATTCCATGGTGTATATGTGCCACATTTTCTCAATCCAATCTGTCACTGATGGACATTTGGGTTGATTCCAAGTCTTTGCTATTGTGAATAGTGCTGCAATAAACATACAAGTGCATGTGTCTTTATAGCAGCATAATTTATAATCCTTTGGGTATATACCCAGTAATGGGATGGCTGGGTCATATGGTACATCTAGTTCTAGATCCTTGAGGAATCGCCACACTGTTTTCCACAATGGTTGAACTAGTTTACAATCCCACCAACAGTGTAAAAATGTTCCTATTTCTCCACATCCTCTCCAGCACCTGTTGTTTCCTGACTTTTTAATGATCGCCATTCTAACTGGTGTGAGATGGTATCTCATTGTGGCTTTGATTTGCATTTCTCTGATGGCCAGTGATGATGAGCATTTTTTCATGTGTCTGTTGGCTGTATGAATGTCTTCTTTTGAGAAATGTCTGTTCATATCCTTTGCCCACTTTTTGATGGGGTTGTTTGTTTTTTTCTTGTAAATTTGTTGGAGTTCTTTGTAGGTTCTGGATATTAGCCCTTTGTCAGATGAGTAGATTGCAAAAATGTTCTCCCATTCTGTAGGTTGCCTATTCACTCTGATGGTAGTTTCTTTTGCTGTGCAGAAGCTCTTTAGTTTAATGAGATCCCATTTGTCAATTTTGGCTTTTGCTGCTGTTGCTTTTGGTGTTTTAGACATGAAGTCTTTGCCCATGCCTATGTCCTGAATGGTACTACCTAGGTTTTCCTCTAGGATTTTTATGCTTTTAGGTCTAACATTTAAGTCTCTAATCCATCTTGAATTAATTTTCGTATAAGGAGTAAGGAAAGGATCCAGTTTCAGCTTTCTACTTATGGCTAGCCAATTTTCCCAGCACCATTTATTAAATAGGGAATCCTTTCCCCATTTCTTGTTTCTTTCAGGTTTGTCAAAGATCAGATGGCTGTAGATGTGTGGTATTATTTCTGAGGACTCTGTTCTGTTCCATTGGTCTATATCTCTGTTTTGGTCCCAGTACCATGCTGTTTTGGTTACTGTAGCCTTGTAGTATAGTTTGAAGTCAGGTAGCGTGATGCCTCCAGCTTTGTCCTTTTGACTTAGGATTGTCTTGGAGATGCGGGCTCTTTTTTGGTTCCATATGAACTTTAAAGCAGTTTTTTCCAATTCTGTGAAGAAACTCATTGGTAGCTTGATGGGGATGGCATTGAATCTATAAATAACCTTGGGCAGTATGGCCATTTTCGCAATATTGATTCTTCCTATCCATGAGCATGGTATGTTCTTCCATTTGTTTATGTCCTCTTATTTCACTGAGCAGTGGTTTGTAGTTCTCCTTGAAGAGGTCCTTTACATCCCTTGTAAGTTGGATTCCTAGGTATTTTATTCTCTTTGAAGTAATTGTGAATGGAAGTTCATTCCTGATTTGGCTCTCTGTTTGTCTGTTGCTGGTGTATAAGAATGCTTGTGATTTTGTCATTTTTGCACATTAATTTTGTATCCTGAGACTTTGCTGAAGTTGCTTATCAGCTTAAGGAGATTTTGGGCTGAGACAATGGGGTTTTCTAAATATACAATCATGTCATCTGCAAACAGGGACAGTTTGACTTCTTCTTTTCCTAACTGAATACCCTTGATTTCTTTCTCTTGCCTAATTGCCCTAGCCAGAACTTCCAACACTATGTTGAATAGGAGTAGTGAGAGAGGGCATCCCTGACTTGTGCCAGTTTTCAAAGGGAATTTTTCCAGTTTTTGCCCATTCAGTATGATATTGGCTGTGGGTTTGTCATAAATAGCTCTTATTATTTTGAGGTACGTTCCATCAATACCGAATTTATTGAGCGTTTTTAGCATGAAGGGCTGTTGAATTTTGTCAAAAGCCTTTTCTGCATCTATTGAGATAATCATATGGTTCTTGTCTTTGGTTCTGTTTATATGCTGGATTATGTTTATTGATTTGCGAATGTTGAACCAGCCTTGCATCCCAGGGATGAAGCCCACTTGATCATGGTGGATAAGCTTTTTGATGTGTTGCTGAATCCGGTTTGCCAGTATTTTATTGAGGATTTTTGCATCGATGTTCATCAGGGATATTGGTCTAAAATTCTCTTTTTTTGTTGTGTCTCTGCCAGGCTTTGCTATCAGGATGATGTTGGCCTCATAAAATGAGTTAGGGAGGATTCCCTCTTTTTCTATTGATTGGAATAGTTTCAGAAGGAATGGTACCAACTCCTCCTTGTACCTCTGGTAGAGGTTCAGCTGTGAATCCATCTGGTCCTGGACTTTATTTGGTTGGTAGGCTATTAATTATTGCCTCAATTTCAGAGCCTGCTATTGGTCTATTCAGGGATTCAACTTCTTCCTGGTTTAGTCTTGGAAGAGTGAAAGTGTCTAGGAAATTATCCATTTCTTCTAGATTTTCCAGTTTATTTGCGTAGAGGTGTTTATAGTATTCTCTGATGGTAGTTTGTATTTCTGTGGGGTCGGTGGTGATATCCCCTTTATCATTTTTAATTGCGTCGATTTGATTCTTCTCTCTTTTCTTCTTTATTAGTCTTGCTAGTGGTCTGTCAATTTTGTTGATCTTTTCAAAAAACCAACTCCTGGATTCATTGATTTTTTGGAGAGTTTTTTGTGTATCTCCTTCAGTTCTGCTCTGATCTTAGTTATTTCTAGCCTTCTGCTAGCTTTCGAACGTGTTTGCTCTTGCTTCTCTAGTTCTTTTAATTGCGATGTTAGAGTGTCAATTTTAGATCTTTCCTGCTTTCTCTTGTGGGCGTTTAGTGCTATAAATTTCCCTCTACACACTGCTTTAAATGTGTCCCAGAGATTCTGGTATGTTGTATCTTTGTTCTCATTGGTTTCAAAGAACATCTTTATTTCTGCCTTCATTTCGTTATGTACCCAGTAGTCATTCAGGAGCAGGTTGTTCAGTTTCCATGTAGTTGAGCAGTTTTGATTGAGTTTCTTAGTCCTGAGTTCTAGTTTGATTGCACTGTGGTCTGAGAGACAGTTTGTTATAATTTCTGTTCTTGTACATTTGCTGAGGAGTGCTTTACTTCCAATTACGTGGTCAATTTTGGAGTAAGTACGATGTGGTGCTGAGAAGAATGTATATTCTGTTGATTTGGGGTGGAGAGTTCTATAGATGTCTATTAGGTCTGCTTGCTGCAGAGATGAGTTCAATTCCTGGATATCCTTGTTAACTTTCTGTCTCGTTGATCTGTCTAATGTTGACAGTGGAGTGTTGAAGTCTCCCATTATTATTGTATGGGAGTCTAAGTCTCTTTGTAAGTCTCTAAGGACTTGCTTGATGAATCTGGGTGCTCCTGTATTGGGTGCATATATATTTAGGATAGTTAGCTCTTCCTGTTGAATTGATCCCTTTACCATTATGTAATGGCCTTCTTTGTCTCTTTTGATCTTTGATGGTTTAAAGTCTGTTTTATCAGAGACTAGTATTGCAACCCCCGCTTTTTTTTGTTCTCCATTTGCTTGGTAAATCTTCCTCCATCCCTTTATTTTGAGCCTATGTATGTCTCTGCGTGTGAGATGGGTCTCCTGAATACAGCAGACTGATGGGTCTTGACGCTTGATCCAGTTTGCCAGTCTGTGTCTTTTAATTGGAGCATTTAGTCCATTTACATTTAAGGTGAATATTGTTATGTGTGAACTTGATCCTGCCATTATGATATTAACTGGTTATTTTGCTCGTTAGTTGATGCAGTTTCTTCCTAGCCTCGATGGTCTTTACATTTTGGCATGTTTTCGCAATGGCTGGTACCGGTTGTTCCTTTCCATGTTTAGTGCTTCCTTCAGGGTCTCTTGTAAGGCAGGCCTAGTGGTGACAAAATCTCTAAGCATTTGCTTATCTGTAAAGGATTTTATTTCTCCTTCACTTATGAAACTTAGTTTGGCTGGATATGAAATTCTGGGTTTAAAATTCTTTTCTTTAAGAATGTTGAGTATTGGCCCCCACTCTCTTCTGGCTTGGAGAGTTTCTGCCGAGAGATCTGCTGTTAGTCTGATGGGCTTCCCTTTGTGGGTAACCCAACCTTTCTCTCTGGCTGCCCTTAAGATTTTTTCCTTCATTGCAACTTTGGTGAATCTGGCAATTATGTGTCTTGGAGTTGCTCTTCTCGAGGAGTATCTTTGTGGCGTTCTCTGTATTTCCTGGATTTGAATGTTGGCCTGCCCTACTAGGTTGGGGAAGTTCTCCTGGATGATATCCTGAAGAGTGTTTTCCAACTTGGTTCCATTTTCCCCCTCATTTTCAGGCACCCCAATCAGACGTAGATTTGGTCTTTTTACATAATCCCATACTTCTTGCAGGCTTTGTTCATTTCTTTTTCTTCTTTTTTCTTTTGGTTTCTCTTCTCGCTTCATTTCATTCATTTGATCCTCAATCGCAGATACTCTTTCTTCCAGTTGATCAAGTCGGTTACTGAAGCTTGTGCATTTGTCACGTATTTCTCGTGTCATGGTTTTCATCTCTTTCATTTCGTTTAGGACCTTCTCTGCATTAATTACTCTAGCCATCAATTCTTCCACTTTTTTTTCAAGATTTTTAGTTTCTTTGCACTGGGTACGTAATTCCTCCTTTAGCTCTGAGAAATTTGATGGACTGAAGCCTTCTTCTCTCATCTCGTCAAAGTCATTCTCTGTCCAGCTTTGATCCATTGCTGGCGATGAGCTGCGCTCCTTTGCCGGGGGAGATGCGCTCTTATTTTTTGAATTTCCAGCTTTTCTGCCCTGCTTTTTCCCCGTCTTTGTGGTTTTATCTGCCTTTGATGATGGTGATGTACTGATGGGGTTTTGGTGTAGGTGTCCTTCCTGTTTGATAGTTTTCCTTCTAACAGTCAGGACCCTCAGCTGTAGGTCTGTTGGAGATTGCTTGAGGTCCACTCCAGACCCTGTTTGCCTGGGTATCAGCAGCAGAGGCTGCAGAAGATAGAATATTTCTGAACAGCGAGTGTACCTGTCTGATTCTTGCTTTGGAAGCTTCCTCTCAGGGGTGTACTCCACCCTGTGAGGTGTGGGGTGTCAGACTGCCCCTAGTGGGGGATGTCTCCCAGTTAGGCTACTCAGGGGTCAGGGACCCACTTGAGCAGGGAGTCTGTCCCTTCTCAGATCTCAACCTCCGTGTTGGGAGATCCACTGCTCTCTTCAAAGCTGTCAGACAGAGTCGTTTGCGTCTGCAGAGGTTTCGGCTGTGTTTGTTATTGCCCTGTCCCCAGAGGTGGAGTCTACAGAGACAGGCAGGTTTCCTTGAGCTGCTGTGAGCTCCACCCAGTTCGAGCTTCCCAGAGGCTTTGTTTACCTACTTAAGCCTCAGCAATGGCGGGCGCCCCTCCGCCAGCCTCGCTGCTGCCTTGCCGGTAGATCACAGACTGCTGTGCTAGCAATGAGGGAGGCTCCGTGGGTGTGGGACCCTCCCGGCCAGGTGTGGGATATGATCTCCTGGTGTGCCTGTTTGCTTAAAGCGCAGTATTGGGGTGGGAGTTACCCGATTTTCCAGGTGTTGTGTGTCTCAGTTCCCCTGGCTAGGAAAAGGGATTCCCTTCCCCCTTGTGCTTCCCAGGTGAGGCGATGCCTCGCCCTGCTTCAGCTCTCGCTGGTCGGGCTGCAGCAGCTGACCAGCACCGATCGTCCGGCACTCCCCAGTGAGATGAACCCAGTACCTCAGTTGAAAATGCAGAAATCACCGGTCTTCTGTGTCGCTCGCGCTGGGAGTTGGAGACTGGAGCTGTTCCTATTCGGCCATCTTGCTCCGCCCCCCAGTAGTTTGGTTTTTGTCTGACATCTTTTCAAATCTCATAAAAAGGAAAATTAGACTGTAGTATATAGATTTTCAGTAGGAAATTAGATAAGCTGATTTTCTTCTCATATACTTTATTTTTTCATAACTTAATGACAAAATATTTCATGAGAGTCCAATGATCTTTATTTAATCTAATGGAACATTAACATCACTTTTACTCCATTTTTTTCATTGTTGATAACAATCAGTATGTTTCTATTTTCCATTCAAAAAGGAAGAAATGAGTTAAGGCTGGAAAGGTGTTAAATAACTAGATTTGTTTTAAAAGAAAAAGAAACTAATAAGTATTAGGTACTCACTCCATGCATGATATGTGTATGTATATGTGCGCTTGTGTTGTGTGTGTTCTAGAATCCTTGCAATAATCCCATGAGGTAAATATGTTTGTCTTCATTGTACAGATCATAAGTTTGATGTGCAGAAATGTTAATTGGCTTCCCCAATTTCAAACAAATCAGCAGTAAACCAAGGCTGTAACCTAATTTCTCTGATTCCAAAGTGATGTATCAAATTTGAAAGAGTAGAAGGGTTTCCTTCTACATTTTACTTGTAATTATTTTGTCTTTAGAGATGAATAAATTATAGTGTCGTCTAATATATTTACATATAATTAATATCATTTTAAGGGGGGATAGTGTAATTTCACACTCATTACTCAGTCCCAACAGCCATATTATGCTGCTTCCCAATTGTCTTACACTTACAGGTGCTCCATGCCATACCCCCACAGCCCACCTGATTTCAACTTGGCTTTAGTAGACAGTTCTATGCACAGTGCCTGTGTCCCACCATAAATGCAAGCTGCAGCATCTCTAGTTTGTCTGGTTCAGGAAGACACTGGGAACACAGCTTAAACTGCGCACAAGTGTAGACCAGAATTGTGCAAAGTAAATTTCCCCAAGCACAACTCTCAGCCAAAGGTGATAGAAGTCAGTGCATTCAGAAGGTCACCAGATAATTTAAGCCCTATTTGCTCATGGGGGTAACTAACCATTTTTAGTTTTTCTTTCTCTCTTGCCTCATTCTCCCCACTCCCTTACTTCTGCCTCCCAGAATCTTCTCTCAAATAAACTTCCTTCATCCAAATCCTTATTTTAGGCTATGCCTTCAAGAAAACTCAAACTAAGACATAAATGATGTTAAAGTTTCTGCAATAAGAAATACCAAATCAGGCAACCCAGAAAACTCTTTAAGTAGCAGTCTTAGGACTTGGTGATACAATAAAATGGAGCCCCCTGCCTCTTGCATGGCAAACTTGGGCAAGATGGACCACTCAAAAGAAAACTCTGTCTTCCAGTAAGTACAGCATATTAGAGCAGAACTGAACCTCAGTTATAATTGAGGCAGCAGCTGTTGTTAGTATATTCCATCCTCCATGGTCAGAGGGATCCTAGAAACCCAAAACCACTCCCTGAATCCACTAGAATAGGCATCTTTGGTGAGGACACACCTGTGGTCATGGCCAAAGAGTAGTCACCATCATCACATCCACAGCCAGCTGTGTCCCACGCAAAGGAGGATGCTCACACACTCTTGTCTTAACTCCTGACTGTTCTGGTACTAACTGTGTCATAAAAGACATGTGCCTTCACTCTCTGAGCCTCAGTTCTCTCCCCTAAATAATGTTGAAAATAATGTAAGCCTCTTAATTTTGTCATGAGGATGAAATGATACAATTTCATCAGTTATTCTTGGTTTTTCTTGTACTTCACTGTCCACTTCTTTTTCATATCTTTGTTTTATCCTCCCCTTTTGTCTAATCTCTTAATATTGCATTGCTCCAAAGTTCAGTCTTTTATCTTTTCCACCTTTCCCTTCGTTAATGATTTCATCAAGTCCTATTGCTTTACCACCTAGACTGACATTATCCATGAGGGCTTTGCTCTGTGATGGAAATCTTCTATATATTCACTATCCAATAGCAATAGAATATATCTACTGTATTAGATGTATTTATCATCCTATACAGTTATCACTGGTCACATAGGTTACTGAGTCACCTTAAATGTGGTAGTGCATGTGGCCAGTGGCTATTGTATTAGACAGTGCACATTTATTTGATGACTCTTAATTTATTATTCCAGATTATATATCTATATACCTTCTTGATATTTTCAATTAGAGATATCAAATAGACATCTCAAATTCTGTATACCTAAAACTGAATCAATCTCTTCCCACTCCATCTGAAAGGGATACAAATCCATCCTACCAGTTGCCCAAGATACAAGGCACAGAATCATCCTTTCCTCTTCCCTTGTCTTCTACTTCAAAGTATATCTGTGCTCTAACCAATTCACTCACCATGTTCCAAATCTTATTTTGAAATGTAATTTGCAGTGTTGGAGATGGGCCCTGGTGGGAGATGTTTGGATCATGGAGGTGGATCCCCTATAAATGGCTTGGGCCATCCCCTTGGTGATAAGTGAGCTCTTGCTCTGAGTTCACGTGAGATCTGGTTATTTAAATAGGTGGCACCTCCCCCTAACACTTGCTCCTGCTTTTTGCCATGTAAAGTGCCTACTCTTGCTTTACCTCTTGCTATGATTGAAAGCTCCCAAGGCTTCACTAGGAGCTGACCAGATGCCAACACCATACTTCTTGTAAAGCCTGTAGAATTGTGAGCCAATTAAACTTCTTTTCTTTATTATTTATTTCTGTATAGCAATGCAAAACAGCCTAACACAACTTCAGATATCCACTTTAATAATGGTTTCATCACCTTTGATATTTTTACTCAAATGTCTCCTTTTCAGTGAAACCCAACTACTTTATTTAATATTGCAAATTATCCCCTCACTTCTGATCCCCCTTACCATGCTCTATTCCTTTTATTTTTTAAGCTAATATTTATCACTTATACCAGTCAGAGTTGGAAGAAAACAAATGACTCACTAAAATGGAGGACATTGAAAGTGCTATTGGGCAAAATAAACGGGTAAATTAACTATGAATAGTTAGCCATGTTAGAAACGTCAGGATTCCGGTACCAATCCTAGCTAGTAAGACAAGGGAGGGAGCAGCAGCTTTCTGGAACCTTGTGAATCCTGTAGCAGAAAGCATCTTACACAAGTTGTGCCTTTTGCTAGATAAGCCCAGCCACCATCAACATTTAGATCAGCAAACAAGAGAACAACTCTCATTCTCCTTCAAAACTCTGATTTCCTTTTAGTATCTCCCATTAGATGAACTCAGCTGGAGGCCAGAAGGCAACAGAGCCCATTGATTAATCTGTAAAAGTCAGACTCCCAGAGCTCTGGGCAGGAAAGAGAAAGATAGAAGTAAATCTAGAAAGAAAACAGAGACCAGTAATCACTTTGACTTCAAATGCATGATGTACTTTGCATCTGTTATTATGATTATTTTTGTTTATCATCATCACCTTCATCTCTAAAAATGTAAGTTCAGTATGGACAGGAATCTTTGCTGTGTCCATTAATACATTCCAACCACATAAAACAGTGTTATGTTCATGGCAGGTTCTCAGTAAATAGTTTTGAATGATTATATATATGTAAACAACTAGAAATTGCCTGAAATATTATAAAAGCATAAAGCTCTGATTTCCTTCTCTTCTTCATTCTCTAAAACTTCAGCTTCCAAGCATTACTTCTTAATGCTTACCATTGCTTATGAAAGACCTGTAAGTTTTACTCCTGCAATAACTCTTGCACCACCTGTCTCCTCCTTTCTTGTCCTACTGCTTTCCGTTATTTCAGGCCCTCAGGACACCATAATTCTTCCTTACTAGAATCCCTACCTCTATCCCTCATCCCTTCAATCCATATTAATTAATCTGCCTAGACTTCCATACAAAAGAAAAAATCACAAAGGAAAATTTTCACAATTCAACTGCTAAAATTTTTGCACTCATGATAGATGAAATCAAAAACTTAAAAATACAAAAATGGACTAGGAAGAATGTCAAATATGGTTTTTACAATGAACTAATGCCTACATGATAGAGAAAACTCACACCAATTGATAATAAGGAATTTAATACAGAGACAATGCTACAAATAAAAGTCAGGAGATAGGTTTTTACCAAACATACTTATCCAATAAATAATTCTGACTATTCAAACTTGATTCCCCTGCTGTCTTCCTAATCAGTCCTATACCTTTGCTTTCTTCCCATCCTGCTTCCTCTATAACTGGTCTTACTTCCCAACCCTCTGTCTTTGGCCAGCCTCATTCTACACAATCCTCCTTGGTGATGTCATCTACTCAAATATTTCCAAGTGTCATGTATATCTATGAATTTAAAATTTTTTAGTTCTCTCCTGAGCCCACAAGCACATAAAACCCCATAGGGCTCAAAGCTTTTCACCTCGTACTTGAAGTATTATAATAATTGCACTATCATTGTCTACATGATAAAATCCAGTTCCCAAACTAGGCACTCAATACGTTTCATCATTTTATTCCCACCTTAGCCCTGAAGCTGGCCCTCTTCCACACAGACCTCCAATCATTCCTACTCCTGGCAGTTCCCAGAATTTACCAGGCTTCTACGTCCTTGTACAAGCCCTCCCCTATGCCTACAATTCCTCTTCTGCTTTCACATACCTGGTTAAATTCTACACATCTTTCAAGACTTAAGAACAATATCACTTCATATATGAATATATCCATCTCTCTATATATACACACACACACACGTGAAGTTAATGTTATATATATGTGAAGTAATATATGTTTATATATATAAAAAACATTCTGCTCAAAAGGAATTCACTAATGTCCTTGTCTCACTGTACCCAGCTGCTATAGCAACTGCTACCCACTTGTTTTATTTCGTGAATGTCTATCTCCACTAAAATGTAAATTTCTCTAAGCAAAAAATTATCTGTTTTATGACTTATTTATTTATATATTAAAATGACAGATTACTTTGTATGTACTGTGTACAACATGATGTTTTCAAGTGTAGATCTATTGTACAACATGATGACTATAGTTAATATACCATCTTCTCGAAAAATGCTAAGAGTGAATGTAGTGTTCTTACCACAAAAATGATAACTATGTGAGGTAATGCATATGTTAATGAGCTAAACTTAGTCATTCCACAATGTATATCTACTTGAAAATATCACGTTATATGCTGAGTTGTTTTCAAAAGAAAGTGAAAAAAAACTACATATGTGAAATCACTCATTTCAGCAATTTTTATAGTAGGAAAACTTGGACACTTTTTGAATAAGCATTAAACAACAGAGCAAGTCTTAAGATGGAATATATGCACAAAAAAATAGCCACTAATGTGATAATTTATGGAAATTATTCAACATGGAATATATATAAACTTCAAGTTTGGCATGAAACGGAGGACATAATTCTGTCTACACCTTGATTAACACTGTATAATATTTGTATGAACAGTGTCTATAAGGAATCACTGAAAATTAAAACACATTCTATATTTGAGTGGTGATATTTGGGGCAACTTCTTTCTTCTGTCTTTATTTCTGAGTTGTTATTTTTATGCTATTTCCATGTTAAATAAAATCAAGAGAAGAAAAAATGATAAGGAAGGCACCATTTAAAAATGTACTTCTTAGAGGTGGAGCAGGGAGAGTTACAAAATGTAACTCTTCTGCCTATAAAGATAAAATCTTTCTTATATGCTGGTACTGAAAATATTTGTGAGGTCCCTAAAAAGTTGGTGAACCCAGGGAAATGACTTACTGCTCTCCAAAGTCACACATTCTGTGGTAGACTGACTTGGCAACATCCAAAATCCATAATGCCTTGAAGTCACTTCCCCATAGCCATGAGAGGCCAGAGCAAGAAAAACGGGGAAAAAATTCACTTGTGAAAATCCTAGTTGTAAAACATGTCCAACCCAGAGCACATTTAGATATCTGTTCCACATTTATAAGTTGCTCTCCAAAAATATCCTTCCTTCCTTAATTACTGTCCAAAGAGGTTAATACAGGAAACATTTCTGAAGTGCTGAGCAGGAAGATATTGACGGAGTCAGGTTGGCTCCGGGTCTGGGTCTCATGTTTCTGCTGCCACAGCCCTTTCAGCTCCTGCCCAGGCCACAAATACAAACAGAGCTGGGAAAATTTTATCATTGGCAGTCATCCCATGGGGTGAAATCCAATACACTGTCTAGAGAGGATAAGAAGCCAAAATTAACTCTGGGCCATGACTTCTCATTGCTTTTCACCAACTCATTTAGAGAAATAGAGCTCTCTACTATGCATAAGAACAGCATTTGTTCACCAAATATTTGTCAAGAGCCCACTGTGTGAAAGGCCTTATGTGGAGCACAGTACTGATTATTCACTTTAGTTTAAATGAAAGGGCATGAGTCAATGGCTGTTGAATGTCACATATGTTGCCAAACTACTTCTTAATATTCAAGCAAAGAGCTCTTCCTGGAATGTCAGAGCTGAAGCATTCTCATAAAGCCACTCTCTACTCTAAGGGAAAACCATTCTGGCTAAATTATAATCTGGCTCAGGGCTTTTCATTCAGACTCTGCTTTTTTTTTTTTTTTTTTTTTTTTTGAGATGAAATCTCGCTGTCACCCAGACTGGAGTGCAGTGGCGTGATCTTGGCTCACTACAACCTCCATCTCCCAGGTTCAAGCGATTCCTCTGCCTCAGCCTCCAGGCACATGCCACCACACCCAGCTAATTTTTGTATTTTTAGTAGAGATGGGGTTTCACCATATTGGCCAGGCTGGTCACGAACTCCTGACCTCATGATCCGCCCACCTCAGCCTCCCAAAGTGCTGGGATTACAGGCATGAGCCACCACACCCTGCCCAGACTGTGCTCTTAGGAGCTCATGGAAACCATGATGACTTGGATTCTCTCTAAGCCCAGCTCCACTTTTTACCTGGGCTTTATTCCATTTAAACGGTAGGTTTGCAACTAAACACACACACACACACACATGCACAGACACACACACACACGTACACATACACTATTTTCTAAAAAACATCTTTCAAAAATAAATTTCTGTAATTTTTTTCTAGAAATATCTTCCCACTTTTAACATCGGGAAGATTTTTTATACCTCACCCAAATATTCACAGTATAACCTTAATATATGTGTTCTATTTATGCTGTTGGTCATCATAATTTTTGATGTAGAAACTGTTTATACCCTTGAATGCGGCTAGTTATGAAGTCTTCCATTAGCCTCACTGTGTCAGGTCAAATTCTTACAAATTCTGCTTTCGGTCTAACTTTTAGCTTTTAGTCCTCTCTGGGCTCATTCCATGTTAGGTTCTCCTCCTACCCAACCAAGTGAAATAAAAATCTGTTAGATTAGGAATTAGAAAAGCTGGTTTCCAGTGTCGGTTTTGATACAGACTTGATGTGAAGCCTTTGGCAATTCAAAACCTCCATGGCCTCAACTTTCCCACCTGCTAAGTAAAAGTGGAAAAGAGAAAGCTTCTGATTAGCTGTGAATGCCAGAAAGGCATATCCATAGACACTAGGTTCTAAGGCCAGTAACTTAGCCATCACCTAATTAATACCAAAATTCCTTTAGAAAAAGTCAGTGTCTCTATGTTCAAACAAGACTTCAAAATTTTCGCCCCTAGAAGATAAAGAGGTAGGTTGGTTTCAAGTTGGTTTCAAATCACACTTGGGAATATAGAATTTACTGAACTCTTTCTCTAAATCTGTTTGAAAAAAAATTACAAGGCCATTAGAGAATTAGGATAGTACTCAATAGGTTATAAATACTCAATAAATATTTGCTCAAGGGGTGATGAACCCAAGAGAGGGAGAGAAAAAAGGGAATGCTAGCAAAAAATGAGGAAGCTGACATAATAGATGTCCTGTCAATTGATGTATCACATTCACTTAGAAGGTGCCCTATGGAATGAATAAGAAAATAAACAAAATGCTAGGTTAGATTTTAGATTTACAGTTCTAGAACTTTCCAGTTTTATTGGTGATAAGCCTTGCTTCTACTCTTCCTTTACATGACCCAGAATCAGAGCCACCAATTTTCCAAATAAATAGACTTACACCAAAACAAAACAAAACAAGAACATCTAATTCTCTGATCTAGATAATAACTACCTGGGAGTACCATACAACTTAGAGTGGCAAATGTATGTTTTCTGGACTAGGACTCCATGCTATGGTCTGAATGCTGTATCTCCTCAAAATCCATATGTTGAAATTCTAACCCCCAAAATGGTATTAAAAGGTGGGGCTTTTGGGGGGTGATTAGGTCATGGGGTAAAGCCCTCATATATGGGATCATAAGCCTTTTTAAAAGAGGTACGTGACAGCTGCCTCGTCCCTTCCACCATGCCAAGACACAGTAAGAAGGTGCCATTCTATGTACCAGGCAGCGAGGACCTCACCAGTCAACATGTCTATGGGCACCTTGATCTTGCACTTTCCAGCTTCCAGAATTGTGAGAAATAAATTTCTGTTTTTTAAGCCACCAAATTTACAGTATTTGTTATAGCAGCCCAAACAGATTAAGACAGTCCTCTTTACACTGCCATTACTTAAATGAAACCAGATATTCAGAAGTTTTAAAGACAAGATAGCACATTGTCTCCTCAAAATAGTACAATATAAAACAATACCACTAGTAAGACAGGTGTAAGAAATCAGCACAGAGCTATGTTTTGCCATAAAAGATCTGATTTTCAGTTAGTGCAAGGTAAACCAAACTTTTCAATTTGTCATAATAAAAAGAGGCCCAATCCTAGCTTTTAAATGCATGGCAAGGTTTATAATTCCTTTGAAATAAGTTTAACCCCTGGCTGAGGTTGTCAAAGATAATTTATATGAAACTACCCAAGGATGAACATCTACTTCCATGGAATTTACCACTTAGCTTAATAAAAGGATATGCTGCCATTTGCAACAACACAAATAAACCTAGAAGGCATTATGCTAGATGAAATAAGCTACACACAGAAAGAAAGATGTTTCATTACCTCACTTATATGTGGAATTTTTAAAAAATGTGAATACACAGAAACAGTTGAATGGTGTTTCCAGGAGTAAGTGGGTGGAGGGTGAGACAATGGGGAGACGTAGGTCAAAGAGGCCGAGACGGGCGGATCACGAGTTCAGGAGATCGAGACCATCCTGGCTAACACGGTGAAACCCCGTCTCTACTAAAATACAAAAAAAATTAGCCGGGCGAGGTGGCGGGCGCCTGTACTCCCAGCTACTCGGGAGGCTGAGGCAGGAGAATGGCGTGAACCCGGGAGGCGGGGCTTGCAGTGAGCTGAGATCCGGCCATTGCACTCCAGCCTGGGCAACAGAGCTAGACTCCGTCTCAAAAAAAAAAAAAAAAAAAAAAAGAGTACAAACCTGCAACTATGTAGGATATGTAAGTCTAGAGACCTAATATATAACAGTAGAATTATAGTAAATACTGCTGTATTGTGTATTAGAAATTTGCTAGGAGAGTAGATTTTCAGAGTTATTACAAAAAAAAAAGAGGGGGGGGGAAGAAAGAGAAATAACTATGGGAAAGTAATGAATAAGTTAATTTACTTACCTGTAGCAATCATTTCACTACGTGTGTGTATATATACACATATATATGTATTACATATATAATGCATATATGTGCATACATATATAATGCATATATAAAAATCATGTTGTACATGTATAAATATATACAATTAAAAAATAAAGTACATACATTAAAATGTGTATTTTTTAGGAACAAATATTATGGTATTTGTCTTTGTAAATATTAAACCATGATCATTTTGAGGATGTGTTATAATTCTCTGACTTCTTACAAACCTATGATCAGGTAGACACAAGTGCACAGCAGGACAGGCATTTGCTAACTGGTAATTATAGAATTTCTACAGGGCCGGGTTAGGATTCTGTGATGAAGTTACTGCCTGACTTTTATTTGAGGTCTGCTATACATTAAAAATGTTACAGCGAGTAGTACAAAGAGTTGTGTCAGCCTGGAAATTGGAAACAAGGCTTTTCATTAGAATCCTGGTGTGACCAGGAGGCATCTTGAATGGTACCTTTTAAAAACAGTACTTTCGTCCACAACCTAAAATACCACTTTCTTTACTTTTCCAATGTCATTAAAGTAGGTCGATCTAAGTGACAGCAGGATCGATTGTGGAGCACTTGTGCACTGTCTTCCACTATGGGATAACTGAAGAGTCATCACTGGGGCATGCTTTGATAGGCATGAATGTCTCATGGCAGCATGCCTGGTGCATGGCTCCATCGTGCCCAGCACCTTTAGCATGATGGCCTGCTTTAGTTATCCTGAGAATCCACACAGCCCTTGTGAATTCTTTGTGCTCACTTGCTACTGTTTAGTACAACACAGGTACGAAACATGATAAGGCCAAATATATAAGTACAGAAGAGAAATAGAGTAGAAAACCAAGAAAGTAGGTTATAAGTCTATATAGAAATGCAACTTCCACCAACACTTGTGCAGCCTTGTTAAAACTGAAGTAAGACTTCAGGCACTGACCAAAGGTGTTAAACAGCCTTAGAAAAACTGCCCACTTTTCAGTGGAGATGGAAAAGGAGAACTTCAGAAACCAATCCCTCCAAAGCACAATATTCTGTAATTAGGATAAGTGAAAACAAGACATTCTGAAGTTACAGAGCCACTCTTTGTTATGTCTGTTAATGTCTCCAGGATGACCATGAGGGTTAGAAGCACTTTGAAGGTATCATGCCCATTTTTATTTCTTGGCACTTGTTACCTATCTGCTATGCTTATCTCTACTTTAGCTTAATAGAAATTCATATCCATCCAGATATGAAAAAAATGATATAGCCAAGCTATAGCAAAGCAATATTCAGTGTCTGAGCACTAGAGCCAAACTGCTTGGGTTTGAATCCCTGCTTTTCCATTTGCTGGCTATGTGGTCCTAAATACATTATTTAAATTTCCTTAAGCTTCAGTTTCTTCATCTATAAAACCTTCCCCATATGATGCAGTAGAGTGTTTGGCACCTACTTAAGTGTTAGCTATTGCTGTTTTTCATGAAATATTCTCACTGTGTGCAGACATTACTTTCCAAAGACTCCGAAAAGTAACTAAATCAAAGCTGAGAAGGGTTTAGATATAATCTGCTTCCCTCACATTGTGAAAGTGAGACTAAATGTAATCTAGTATTTTTTTTTTAATTAGAGCTATTTAGAAGTAAGACCAAAAAAAAGAAAGAGAAAATAGAGGACTTTATGAGCAGGTAAAATGTGATTTTCCTCAAACTAAGGAAAAGAGAATTCAAAGTCAGAAGAAGCTGAGTTCCTGTCACTCAGCAATATTAACACTTTAGGACTGTTCTGGGCAAACCACTTGATTCTGGAACACAAGGCCATTTGAAAGCAGAAAAAGCTTCATGTTCACCTTAAAGGGGTGTCATGAGAATAAAATGAGGTATATGAGAATTATCAGAATGTACTTTAAGAACTCACGGTAGAAATATTATGAAAGCCGTCCATTGATGATTAGACAAATAAAGAAAAATCTTCACCAGCAATTTCAGAAGGGAAGATATATAAATTTGCCAGGTGAATAAAGAGACCCTGCTTGTTTTCTGTGCTTATCATTTGCAAGTCCTCTTGGATTAGAAAATTTTTATTCTGTTGAGCCACATGGAATATCACTTAGACATTAATACTATGCAAATTTGATCTCAGCTAGGTGTGCCACACTAATTGCCATAGTTGTAGATTTCTGACATTTTGTACAAAATGATTACTGCTTGCTTGATTCCATAATTACATGTTTTCCATATTGTAATTTCAGTTTGTTGAATAAAATTGTACATAAAAACAAACCTAGTGAGTTCATCCTTCAAGAAAAACAGACCAAGTAAGAGCAACAAAAACTCAGAAGATTTCTAAGGACCCCTGAGGTGGTAACAAGATAATCCAAAGCAAAATGGTTTTGCCTTTCTGTAAAGGACTGGCTTGGCACAGTGATTCTTACCCTGGTGTCCTGGAAATTTAATGAAGCTTCCCAGGTTTCTCAAGTACTCCCAGTGCTTACTTGTGGGTATGCACAGGCCACAGTGCTCTCGTTGGGGTAACCGTGGAAAGCAAGAAGAATAACAATACTGGGAAATAAACCAGAAGGAATCAATAAACAATCTGAGAATAGCTTTAGGTTATTTGAGACTATCACACTATTTGATTAAAACATAATACATCAACCTCCTCATTGAGAGACATGATATTAGAATTTAGTTCATCTTTTAAAATTAAAAATAAACGTATAAGAGAAAATGAAGTTCTGTGGGAGCCAAATCAATGAGCCGTCCTGCTATTTACATGCTTACTATTATACCTGTTTAGATACATATACAATAATATTTTGTTAGGGAGTTCAGTATTTGCCACAGTCAGTAAACTGGTTGACTCCACTATTTACCCTGATTATCAGTATATACTGGGCATATTACTCCCCTTTAATAACTGATTGTGGGTATTGAAATATTTATTGAATCTGTCATTTTATTCTTCACATAAAAATCTTTGGATGGCAGTGCAGTCAGTGAACTTCCTGTAGTTACTGCCTACTGCTTGACAAAGCTACCATTATTGCAATTTGGGGCAGACAGTGGTTGTCAGTCATTTACCAGCTATTGAGGTTTTCTATTGCTGGT
Source organism: Macaca nemestrina (assembly GCF_043159975.1). Lineage (NCBI taxonomy): Eukaryota > Metazoa > Chordata > Mammalia > Primates > Cercopithecidae > Macaca > Macaca nemestrina. The sequence continues at coordinate 56,861,608 of NC_092137.1, read as the reverse complement.
TCTGGCAGACAATAGGGATCCCTTAATTCAGTCATTACCACCCCAAATTCAAAACCCACTGCTTCAATCAGATTCCCAAGAGATAAGATACAGGAGCTGAACCAGCCAAATGTACAGCCATGACCACACTAAGGCTTCTGTTCTAACACTCATCTACTCTATCCACCTAGGCTGAACAACACAGAAATCAGAGCCCTGAGACTTGACCCAGAAACAGTCAAGCAGTCATTCTTGCTTTCTTTCCACACAAGTCCTCACCTTGGCCCATGTAAGTCCTCTATAAAGCCCTGCCTGGCAAAAGACACACTCAGACCTTTACTTACCAGTGCAACAGATAGAGAAGGTTTAAAAAAGTGAGAGCAGGGAGGAAAAGAATAGCCATTTATTACCTTCTCACAAAGGTACAGTCCTCTAGGATGGTTGTCTCTGGCATGTGTCCTTTTTAGGGCCCTGCAATTTGTAGGTGACTCAGGCTCTTTGCTTCACTGTACTGAGTTTTCATTAATCACTTAGAAAGTGTAGGTACTAAGATTTGAATCTGTGAATACTGGCCAACCACATATGAACTATGTGACTTTTTGAAAATCATTCAGCATCTTTCTCCTTCTTCACCACATGCCAGCTGTGTGACTTTTTAAAAATCATTCATCATGTTTCTGTTTTAGTTTCTTCACCTATAAAATGAGGACAATGATAGCATACATACTTCATGGGGTTGTTGAGCAGAATCAATAAAATAATGTAGCTAAAGGCACTTAACACTTAGCAGAGTGCCTGAAAGAGAGTAAGCACGTGACTATCTCAATGCTGCTGATGCTTCTTAATGATGACATTGAGTGCCTACTACCATATGCCAAGTACTGTGCAATGCATTTGGGATTCCTAGGCAACAGAAAAGAATCCCAGCTTCTCAAGAGGTCACAGGCTACAACTGGGTTCTGCAACCATTTGCTGTTAAAGGTCAGACAGTAAATATTTAGGCTTTGCTTGCCATATAGTCTCTGTTGCAACTACTCAACTCTTCCACTGCCACACAAAAGAAACTACAGGCAATAAATAAATAGATGCATGGAGTTGTGTTATCAATAAAACTTTATTTATAAACAAACAAAAAAAGAAGTGGGCAGGATTTGGCCTGAAGGATTTCTTATGTCAACTCATGCTCTGCAGGGAAGACACACACAAATACAAGACAACAAAGTTATAGCTATGATGTAAATATGCAAAATATTCAATGAGCATATAAGGAGAATGATACCTCATCTAGCTTCTATCATGAGTTATAACTATGATGTAAATATGCAAAAGATTCAATGAGCATATAAGGAGAATGATACCTCATCTAGCTTCTATCATGAGTTATTCATACCATTGGTTATTAGCACTTCCTGCAAGGTGGCAGAAAAAGAAGATAAGACATTTAACTGGAACCAAAAAATCTAAAATTAATGGATTTGCTAAGAGTTTTAATGTTTTGAGCTTCCTATGTCCTATAACATCCTTGGTTTCAGAAAGCTAAGCTACATAAACATGCTTTATTGGCATGTCATTTCACTCATTAGGCAGCCTATATTTTCTAGAAAGACTAAAGATAAGCATCATCATAAATTCAATATGGCCCAATTCCTAACATTCAGTCTATTCCTAGTGGATAAAGACAATAAGGTCTCACGAACTCACTATGATAGACCATTACAACAAATTACAGACCTGAGTTTTGGCTCTAGTAGGATCTAACTTAGGAATCATAATATGTTCAGGAAGAAATGTAGTAACAGCACCAGACAGTATAAAAACATTTTTGAAGATGCTTACACGCAAAACCTTTTATTTTTTTACATGAACATCTTTGGCTCATTAAAATGAGTATCTCAGAGAGAATAAGATTTAGAACACAATTCACAATGGTAAATACAATTGCTGACTGCTTTTAGTTTTGTATAATTGTACTGGAAAAATAGTTTGTTTCAGCAGTTGTCAGAATTGTCTAAAGTGTGGGCATACGAGATGTTTGCTTAATGCTCTGTACATACGACCCAGATGCTCCATCCTACACTCAAGCTGTCTGCAACCCTAGTGCCCTAACCCTGAGCCTAAATAGTACAGGAACAAAAGTCAAAACTATCTCATGCTGCAAAGAAAATAATATATGATATTTATGCCTTATTGTGTGCTTTCCTGTATTCTCAAGATAAAACTGCAGCTTCTCCAGAGAGAGAGAGAGTCAGTTCCTATAACCCAGAAGCTGATTGTCCAATCTCAGATGAAACTGCACATGTACTTTTCTTCTTTCTCCTCTCACCTCTCTGTCTCGGAGGCCTGGTCAACTTATTGCTACATAATGCCTTTCATTTAAGTGGAGATGAGGGAAATTAAATAAAATTAAACCACAATCAGTCTCATTTTAGCTGCTTACTAACCCCTCTAATAAAGGTTGGCAATAGATAAGATAGAAATTACTACCTAAATGAACATGGTTAATGCCTCCAGACTCCTTTCCATGTTAGTTCAGTATCTCATGAGCTGGATTAAAAACACGCGCTCCGTAGAATTTTCAGGAGGTATACGGGAGCTTGAATGATCACTTAAATCTTCTTGGTAAACATACATCCTAAGTTATTTATAGTTCATGCCTATAATGCCATGTTACCAAGTGGGGCTGAAAAATACCCACTGCAAAGGGGCAGGAATTTGTTACAATCTCCTAATGGTTAAGAAAAAAGAAAAAAGTATAAAATTTCATATTTTTTTCATGTTCCAATACTTCCTCAGAGAGAGGTCAACATGGCTAATAAACAAACAATTTTTGAAAGGTAAGAATTTAAATGTCATTCTCTTATCGTAAAATAGTGCCTCTTATTTTGTCTTCTGCTACTAACCTTCTTCAGACCCATCACAACCCCAGGAAAAATGATAAGGATCATTTCTAAAGCTGGTAAAAATATTGTGCTAAAGCATGCCAACCCAGTTCCCTTAAGGGCTAAAATGATTTTTAAGGTATACCATAGACATGGCAGAGAGCACATGAAATTGGTTAGATATGTAAGAACATTTATAAATTAGAAAACCTATCAAGTTTACCCAATTCTTTCCCCGGGATTGTTTCCTTTTCTATATATTGTTACTACTTGAGCTTACCATTTCATATTCTCTGCTTCCTTCTGCTTTGCTTCCACCACCAAATCTAACAGATAACAACATTCTTCTTGCTAACAGGAGAAAAAAAATACATTGAAATTAGGATGCAGAGATGTATCAAGTCTGTTGATAGAAATTTTCCTACTAAATAATGATGCCAATAACTACTCACTGAATCTAAGCCCTGAAAACTGCTGGAGATGATTTTTTTCTATGTTAATTCTGCAGACTATGTTGACAGGTATTTAATTTCTTATGCTAAAACAATCCCTCATCCACATCTCTGTACCACCAACACTGAAAATTAAAACTCCAGTTCCTAACTCATCTTGGCTGTCTTACTATGTACCTTTGCAGGAGGGGCCCTTGGCTTTATTCCCACAGCTGGGAGACCTCCTGGCACAACCCTAACTAGAAATAACATCCTGCCGCCCTGCCTCTGAAGACAATGAGCAGCCAACAGAGGCACAGAAAAGAACAGCGCTCCCTAGGCAGGAGGCACTTTTTTATTCACAAGAGGCAAGGAATTCAATTTGAGGTTTGTTGCCACTGGGAGGATTCAATAAACAGACAAAGCAAAACAGAAAAACAAGATAGAAACAAATACCCATATGTGACTCTAATTCACATTAACCATGCCACTCATATTTCTGACTTACACTGTGAGTTGCACATTAGTACCATTCAGTGAGAAAGGCAAAATGGATGACAGTCAAATCTGTGGGAGAAGAGGATGAATTTTTCTTTGATTATAGTAAAACAAAAGCACCTGTGAGACAACAAAATCTAGATCTACAAGTGGTCATTTGTTAAACGGGCTAGTGTCCAGGTGTGAAGATTCAGATGAAAACATAAAAATTTTAAACAACCAGATATATAAGGAGCTCTATGGCGTATATGAAACTAGGGATTGCAGAGACATTGGGATGGTTTTGTTTACTCAGGGAGGCTGAAGTAAGAACAGGAGAGGAAAGGAGAATACAAACAGGAGAGGAAGAGGGAGCCTAGAGCAGTATGCTGAGAATCAACAACATTGGAAGGATTAGTAGACGAGGGAGAAACACGCTAAGGATCAAAGAAAGAGGCAACAGAGAGAAGAGGTAGGAAAGCCAGGCAGTATGGTATCCCAGGAGCCTGGGAAGGGGCTCTTTCAAGGAGAAACTAGTCAGCCTGCCATTGCTGCTGAAAGTTCAAATAAGATAAAGGTTAACTCTCTACTGAATTTATCAACAGAGGTCATCATTGACTTTGGTAAGAGACATTTCAATTAACTTGTAGGAGCAGGAGTCATATTTCAGGGGGTTGAGGAGTGAATGAGAGATAAGGAGACAGCAGGTTCCAGGAGCTATTTCCCCTCATACTCTGTGGGCTCTTGGGTGCCTAATACATAGAAAAGCACATACTGAATGATGAACAAATACTACTTATTATAATGTTATATTGTGTTTTAAGTTATTACATGTGTGTTATATAATTTCTAGTTACAGCAAATATGGAGTCAATGAAAAAACCTCAAAAGAAAAGATAGATTTCCTGGTGAATGTCTGATTAATCATAACCCTGGATAAATACATTTTTTTATTATTATTATTATACTTTAAGTTCTAGGGTACATGTGCACAATGTGCAGGTTTGTTACATATGTGTACATGTGCCATGTTGGTGTGCCGCTGGATAAATACATTTTAAAAATAACCAATCACATTTCCAAAGTTCCCACAAGGCTATAGAAGTAGAGGAGCAGAAGGGCTAAGAATGAGGAACTGAGAAAGCTTATTTCTTCCTCCCTCTAGAAAACTAATTGGCTCTCCTCCACTTTCTGCCTGGTTGGAGATGGCGGGTAGATGAGCCACTCAAATCCCCTAAACATCCCATCTTAATTTGGAATCTTGATGCACTGACTCATGTTAGGGCCTGGTATTTCTAACTCATTGGCATCACATTCTGAAGGGTCTCCAGCCTTGTCATTCTCAGATGCATGAAAAGAAGCCAGGATCTATGGAATCTCCTATTAATTACAATGATGTATGCCTTCTGGAAAGGTCACAATTTGAAAAGGCATAAGATAAAACAAGTAAACACACACCAACTTGGGATAGTTCATAAAATACTCATTGGTGTTTTTCTGTTGTTGTTTTGTTTTGTTTGAGACAGGATCTCCTTCTCTCACCCAGGCTGGAGTGCAGTGGCATAATCTCAGCTCACTTCAGCCTCCGCTTCCTGGGCTCAGGTAATCCTCCTACCTCAGTCTCCCAAGTAGCTGGGACTACAGGTGCACACCAGCACAGTCAGTCAATTTTCTTTGTATTTTTAATAGAGACTGGGTTTTGCCACGTTGTCCAGGCTGCCCTTAAACTCCTGGGCTCGGGTGATTCAACAACCTCAGCCTCCCAAAGTGCTGGGATTACAGGCGTGAGCCACTGTGCCCAGCCTAACGCTCTATTTTAAAGTTTTCCTTTGCTTATCTGCAGTAGGATAGAAGACTATTTATCCTGTCATCATTTACATCTCTACAGTCTTTACGGCTGCCCCAGTCTAATATTCTCACTTACGTGGGTACAAAGAGAGACATTTGTACATTCAAACATACTGGACTGGGATCCATATAAATCTATGTATTTCTGTCCATATAGATGATTTACTTCCCTCTCACCAACTGGCAATACTGTCTACATGAGACTAAGCACCATGGTGGTGAATGGGAGATTTAATCAACCACCCAGATGCTTTGTTTGCATCCTGAGAATCAGCAAGCATCTGGACTGTCAGCTGAACCCTGCTCTTCTCCATCTTGCTGCTGGTTGCTATGCAGGCGCAGCCCCTGTCTGTTTTGAAACAAAGCTAATGAGACTCGTTTTCCTCATTTCTCTGTGAAAATGTGACACTAGGCAAATTGGAATACAGTTCAAAAAAACAAAGGACAGGTTTCGTTTTATTTTCCTTGTTCCGCCCATCACACTATTCTCCTACCCCTAGACAGGATCATCATCACTACAAACAATCCCTTCCATGTTAGGAGAGTGTGTGGGTTTTTCACAATAAATCTGTGAGGGAGAAGGGCAGGAATTATACACTTACTGATGTAAAATCTTAGGGTCGGAGGACTTAGCTGAGTAACGTAAAATCACAGACCTGGTGATCTGCCCCTCTGGTAAGGGGCAGAATTAAAGTAACAACACAAGAAAATCAGAAAATGACCAGCTGTTATTTCTTTTCCCCATCACAACAAAAAGCCCAGCATTTCAGGAAGGGAACATTGAGAGACTCTTTCTGATGAAGATTTACTTTTTAGTTCACAAGAAAGAAGAGAACTCTTTCAGATATGTTTAGATCAAGGACCAACAGTTTAAATTTATACCGCTATTATATATTATATTCATAAAATATAGGAGATCACAAGTTACAGAGAAATTGTTAGGTAAATGTACATCAACAAAATGAAGTATGTAGAGCCTCTAAAATTAAGGATACGACATTTATTTTCAATAATATGAAGAATTACGTAAATTATGTTAAGTGATGCAGTAATATATGAAATGTTTTGGGCATGCTTCCAAATATGTAGGAAATATAGATACCTAGGAAAAAGGAGGGAAGAAAATGTACCAAAGTACTAACAGCAGTTAAATCTAGGTGATGGTATTATGAGTCACGTTTATCTTTCTTTTTACACTTTTTGCCTTTGCAGATTTTATGCAATAAATAGTACAGTGCATGATGTGGTGCTCCATCCAGATATCCCATCCCCTCATCCGCTTTCAGGACTGAAAAACTGCTCCTCTTCCATCACCTCCAGCTATTGGGAGACTAGGTGACTGACAGCTTTCATTCTCTGGGAATTGCTCCGGCCTGAAGAGAGCTGTGTCACCCAAAGTTGCTTCCTTCTTCTTTTTTCTTTTAAGACATAGTCTTGCTTTCTCACCCAGAAGTGCACTGGTGTGATCACAGCTCACTTCAGCCTCAACCTCCCAGGTTCAAGCAATCCCCCAACCTCAGCCTCCTGAGTAGCCAAGACCACAGGCACACTCCACCGTGCCCAGCTAATTTTTTATGTTTTTTAGACATGGAGTCTCGCTATGTTGTCTATGTTGGAGTGCAATGGCATGATTACGGCTCACTGCAGGCTCAAACTCCTGGACTCGTGATCCTCCCACTTCAGCCTCCCCAGTAGCTAGAACTACAGGCATGTGCCACCAAGTCTAGCTAATTACTTTATTTTTATTTTATTTTATTTTATTTTGAGACGGAGCCTCGCTTTGTCACCCAGACTGGAGTGCAGTGGCGCGATCTCGACTCACTGCAAGCTCCGCCTCCCGGCTTCATGCCATTTTCCTGCCCCAGCCTCCGAGTAGCTGGGACTACAGGTGCCCGCCACCTCGCCCGGCTAATTTTTTGTATTTTTAGTAGAGACGGGGTTTCACCGTGTTAGCCAGGATGGTCTCGATCTCCTGACCTCGTGATCCGCCCGCCTTGGCCTCCCAAAGTGCTGGGATTACAGGCGTGAGCTACCGCGCCCAGCTATTTTTATTTTTATTTATAGAGACAGGGTCTATGTTTTCTGGGTTGATCTTGAACTCCTGGGTTCAAGCAATCCTCCCATATCAGCCTCCCAAATTGCTGGAAATACAGGCATGGACCACCATGCCACCTCTAAAGTTGCCTCCATCTTAAGGGCAGTTGACATTCAATGGCCAACCTGTTTAGATGTAGACAGGTCCAGACCCTCACAGTAGCTCAACTGAAGGGTCATTGCAGCTCCAGAGCGCCCTCTGAAATCACCTGGGACTCTTATGCAATGGCCTCTCATTTTATCTTCTCTCTACACAATCTTTTTTCCTTCAACCCAAAATGGGTATTGACCCCAGGAACATACATTTATAAAGTTTCTGCATGCAGATCTCCTTCTCAGCCTCTGTTTTTTAGGGAAATCCATTGTGTAACAGTTGGTGCCAGGATTGACTCAAGGAAAACATCTATAAAATGATATTTTGCAGCTGAATCACCTACCGACCAATCAACCATGAAAAGTTCATCACTGGTGGCAAATGAAATACTGACAGTTCCTAACCTGGAGTGGTGGGACAAGTATTAAAATTTTCGCTGAGTATGAACAGAGAGGGGATAGTGGTGAAAGTGACTATACTGATGGGTGTGGTATCTTCAGCATTAAGAAATATGAAACATAATAATTATAAAGACTATGAAACTGGATTGCTGCTGCTGGAGTTAGGAGCCTGTCATTGACCACCTCATGGTTGCACTATAGATACATGAGTTGAGTAGTATAGTGGCAAGGATAGAGGCTATGCATGGGCCAGCAGCATGAGCTCCCACTCACTAAGACCGATCTAACTACTGCTAATGTCACATGTCCAACTTGCTAACAACAGACACCAAATCTTAGCTACTCAAATGGCTCCATCCCTCAAGAAGACTGCAAAGTGATTTATTGGCAAGTTGATCAGATTAGGCTGTTTTCATCTTAAAAGGGGCAGCAACTTGACTTTAAAAGAATCAGCATACATTCAGTGAATGGGTTTTATTTTTCTACCTGCAGAACCCAACCTAGCCTCCCTCTCTGAGTTTACACCGTGTTTCATACACTGACACAGGATTTCACAGGCTTTGCAGTGGCCATACGGCAAGGCAATACACTGGAGCTATCACTTCCTGCACCACCTGCAAGATGCTGGCCCAGTGGAGCAAGGGAAAGGCCTGATGAAGCAACAGCTGAGGTACCAGCTTGCAAATGATGCCCTGGAAAGATGAAGAATCTTTCCCCAGAATGTTGTATCACACTCTAAATCAATGACTTTAATGGTGCTGTTTTCCCAATGGGTACAACACATGGGTCCAGGAACAAAAGGATGGAAACAAAAGTGGCTTACTCTCACTGTCAATAAGCCATTTGAAAAATCCACATTCTTTTCTCTTAACTTTGTACTCTACAGGTTTAGAGATCCTAGTTCCCAGACGGGAATGCTTCCACCAGAGGACACAGCAAGAGTGCCTTCGAACTTTAATCTCTAGAAATGCTGCCCATTCATTTTAAGCTTCATGCCACAAATGAAGGCATGGAAGAACATGTGAGGCATCCAAGTGATATTTTCAGTATCTCTTGGTACTCCCTGGCACAATTTTGCTTGAAAATGGAAAAATTCAGCAGCTACATATGTAAAGAACATGGCGACCAGGGGCTCAGGACCCTCAGAGATGAGGATCTCAGACATCCAAGCAAATGTGCTATCTAGACCAGCAGAGGTGATGGGGAGGAGGTGGTGATGGTTAATGGGTGCCAAAAACATAAAAAAAAAAAATGAATAAGACCAACTGTTTGATAGCACAACAAGGTGACTATAATCAATAATAATTATACATTTTAAAATAATTTCCAGAGTGTAATTGGATTGTTTGTAACTCCAAGCATAAATACTTGAGGGAATAGATTTAAAAAACAGACTGGCAGAGGTGCTAGCAGACAAAGGTAAGTGGAATCTAGAGTGTGTAATAGAAGAGAGATGTTAAATAGTAGCCTTGAGAAGCAGCTAGAACTGGAATTCATTCCACTAACCTCCCTCCCTGTTTTTTGTGGTTTCTGTTTTGTTTTATTTTGATACAGGGTCTCCTTCCGTCACCCAGGCAGAGTGCGGTGTCATAAACTCACTGCACCCTCAAACTCTCAGGTTCACGTGATGCTCCTTTCTCAGGCTCCTGAGTAGCTAGGACCACAGGCACATGTCATCATGCTTGGCTAATTGTTTTTTTGTAGAGTTGGGGTCTCCCTGTGTTACCCAGGCTGATCTCTGGCTCCTAGGCTCAACCAATCCACCTGCCTCAGCCTCCCAAAGTGCTGCAATCACAGACATGAGCCACCATGTCTGGTCTAACCTCCATCTTACAATTTTTCTAGGAAAAGAAGTTCTTGAGATCCAGAAGGAGCTACTCCTAGAGCTTATTATATGAAGCATGTGGATCTGAGCAGTACAAATGGTGGACTGTTGTGAGTAGCAAGGTATCCTTCCCAAATCAACACTTTGGGACTGAAACACTCATTTCCTCACCTTCTGCAATTGTTGGTAGCTGATGGCTCTCATCTGAATTTATCTCTGGGACACACCATGGCCTGAAGAAGGCTACCTTAGGTAAAGAGGCCCTCAATGTCCTGGGTCACACTATCCACACTCCATTTCTGGAGGCAGCTAATATCCACATATTAATCAATATGGGTGTCTACAGCTCTAGCTCTCTTGCCTCCATGTAGTCAACTCCACAGGGTCATTCCATTTCAGAGCTTCCCATGTGATCAACAGAGGCCCTCATTGTGACTACACTGCAATCCAATTTCTCCCTCTGTTTAGTCCTACTTTCTTCATTGTCTCATAGGTGTGGTTTCCAGGAGCACTCCTGATAAACTCCCTGTGCAAAAAATCTCGATCTGAATACTTTTTCCCAGGGAAACCAACCTACAACATAGAGTATTCATTTAGAAAAATATAAATTTTTCAGAAGTATGCTGCTATATCTATCCTCCTCCTCTATATGCAAAACATCCTCACCAAAAATACTTCCAGTCCCAAGGCTACTTCAGGGCTGAACATTAAGGAAAGAAATAGAGCAAGGTTAGCTGCTTCAAGGTAAGTGAATATCTTCTGAGGCAGATGCCAAAAGCCAAAGGAATCACCTAAAGTTTGGAAAACAATGAAAATAATACTCATAGTAGGAAAAAATAAGCTGTGAAATATGCACGACAGTGGAGATTAACTGGAGACCTATTTTGTTTATGCTGAGAAGGACTTATTGCACAATAGCCTCTTCACTTCCTAATACTGTAAAACCAAGAAGGAACAGGGAGGGGTATGGTCAGAACAAGCTCACTGGTAGAACAGGTGGGTAAGCAGATAGCTCCGTAAGCAGGGGCTAACAGAAGCAGGTGTCTTTTCTTTGAATTCTGACCTTATGCTTCTTTAAGCCAGTTTTCATTTTGTGTATTTGCAAATTTTATTTATATCTTTAGTGAATTTTAAATATTATTTTCAGATTCCAACTAAGTTACAGTAGCATTTTGTCTAGTAGCAAGCTAATGCTAATCTTCTCTACTGAAGTGTAATTTTTTTTCCAATTTTAATTTGGTTCTTAGTACTAAAAATGTATGACAAATATTTGACATTTAGAATATTTTAAGGGAAACTTTTTTAAAATTTGATGTGAGGTAAGTCAATCCAAAGATGCAAAGTAGGCAGTGTGATGTAGTGGGGACCTCGCAAGACTGGAGCACAAAGATTTTTGTTGATGTCCAGCTCTGAAGCCCTTGGGCAAGGCATTTCACCTCTCTGGACCTTGGCCTCCTCATCTATGAACCAAATGAGTAGGACTGGATTATGAGTTCCTTCTCATAAAATGCTATGTGTGTGGTGTTATAAAATAACTAGAAGGTTCTGCCAGAAAAGCTCAAGAAACTTAATTTGTCTAATTTCAACCCTTAATGATTTTCTTTTGAGAAGGGATCATTGAAAAGAAAATAAATTTACATAACACATGACATATGGAACATTTAAGCTAAAAATTAAGGGGACCACTTTGGGGGGCCAAAGTGGAAGGATCTCTTGAGGCCAGGAGTTTGAGACTAGACTGGGCAACATAGCAAGACCACTTTTCTACAAAAACAAACACATTAATAAATAAATAAATAAATTGGAGAGATAATAGTTTGGGAGAATTTGTAGATAGTTACATGTTCAAATGCATAAGCTTGGTAAAGACCAGCAATATCATGGGTTTCTATTACCTCTTCTCAGAAATACCAACATGTTGTGCAGAGTACCTTTTTTTTTTTTGACAAAGGCCAAACAGCTGCAGGGACCAGGTATGCCTCAAATGCCTGGGGTTAGAGCACAATAATCTGCTTCCTGGGGTTGCTGTTCCCAAAATGTAAGCCTCTCAGATTCATAGCCTTAGATTTCCACTATTTCCAGCCTCCCTCCCTCTGTCTATCTACTTACTGGACACACAACCCTGAAGTTCAATGACATGGGGCACAGACATTAAAGAAGAGAGCAAGGGGGGACGGGCGCGGTGGCTCACGCCTGTAATCCCAGCACTTTGGGAGGCCAAGGCGGGCGGATCACAAGGTCAGGAGATCGAGACCACAGTGAAACCCCGTCTCTACTAAAAATACAAAAAAAAAAAAAAAAAAAAAAAATTAGCCGGGCGCGGTTGTGGGCGCCTGTAGTCCCAGCTACTCGGGAGGCTGAGGAAGGAGAATGGCGTGAACTCGGGAGTCGGAGCTTGCAGTGAGCCGAGATTGCGCCACTGCACTCCAGCCTGGGCGACAGAGCGAGACTCCGTCTCAAAAAAAAAAAAAAAGAAGAGAGCAAGGGAAGACCTTCTGGATAAGTGAAGAGATTTCAGGTGTCAGAGAATTTACAGTCCGAGGCTCTTGGACATCTCCCTTAGGAAGTCTGTGGTTCTGACTTTCAGGGTAGCTTCAAATAACAATAAGCCCAAGACCCATGAAAGATTTTTTTAGGGGTGTATTAGCAAAGATGCTTTCTTTTCTCATATCCTAACCCCCAATTTTTTAAAATGTATCACATTTCCAACTAAAAACTGACAAAATATGAACCATCTGCTCTTCAGTGTACCCACATTAGCACTAGTATCCAAGTTTCCCCTTGAGGGAGATTGAGTGAGATATTCAGAGCTGGCACTTAGCGAAATGGAACTGTTTGTGTTTAGTGTCCCCAACTCTTTCTTGCATGTCCTTGTCCCTTGCTTCCAATATTAGCTATCCAAACTCTCTTGCAGTCTCTTCAGTCTTTTCCCCTACTCAAATCTCCCCGTTAAATTCATTCACTGGAAATTCTCAATATGTAACACATTTATTTATGTATCTAACTGAAGACTCAAAGACCTTTGCACACTTTAACATTAATCAAAGGGCTTAAGGCAACTAGATGAGACCCCATGAGGTAGAAAATGTTTACAAACCTCATTTTTTAGTGCTGTGAGATCTCTGGAATTACATCACAGAGACAGTCACCAATTAAATTTAGAAACCATCATTATAAGTTTATATCCCTTCTGTTTGTTTGTTTTTTTTTTTTTCTGATCACAATGGAAGTTTTTTTCTTCTTTATATTTAAGATGTTTTTAGAATCTAGGAAACTTACAAAAGAAACCAATTTCCCATTTGTTATTTATAGGACATTGTACAAAGAGGTTTCTGTAGCAATATATTGAATGTGGTGGATCACAGAATTGAGAAGAGAACATAAGGAAATTGATCTGTTGGATAAAATAATAAAATACTGGTAGACAATCTATCATGTAGACACAAAATTTAACAGACGTGTAAAGAGAACTAAAAATGAAGCCGTGGAATAATGTAATGAAATAATCCAGCTGCCTGATAGTCCTCACAATTTTTTAAGTTGACTGTGAATAAATGAAAGGGGAAGGGTGACAGAAAAGAATACCAAAATTTCCCTCAAATAAGCATCAATAAATTGGTTATTTAGGGAAATTTTAGATCAGAAAAGTAGTGATTGTTTAAATCCTCTAACAATACCAGGGAGGAATGACAAAAGAGCGCAAGCTTCAAATTTACTGTAAATACCACCTGGTACTCATAATGAGCCTTTCTACAGTAAATAGCGTTTAGTGTTTATATAGAAAAATGCCTCTATTTTACATCTGCTCAAAGCAGGGCCAAAGTAATCATTGCCTGAGGGTGGCCAAATTGTATGTCCTCTAGAGCCAGCCATCACATCCAGGCTACCTCCGTGGCTGAAATTTTGGGCAGAACCAACAGAATAGAACAAGACTCAGTCTCTATGCCCAGTATCTTTTATGATTAGCAAAGCTCTGTTCAAACAAATGCATGGCAGCAACTTGACCAACAAAGTCCTTGACAGACTCACCTCCAATGTGTAATTCTGTCAATTAGCTGTGAAGCCTCTAACGAAATCTATAAAAATAAATTATTCTCATACCTAAGAAAAGAAGGTGATATTATAGATTAACTTTCTGAAGTACACACTTATTTAAACCTAGCAAGAGATTTTGCCGAAAGTCAAATTGTTAGCATAATTATCTTTTTTAATGTTTGAAGATATGCTGTCATTGGTGTTACCTAAATTGTATTCTACTAAACAGATGTTCCATAGGAGAAAAAAGTGTTTTGATGGTTAAATACGTTTGGGATATAGCCCCCACTAGGATATTCACCACCATTATTAGAATATAAATCAGCTCCAGAAGAGATTTTGTTGTTTTAAAACAGTATTTTCTTTTTTAACCCAGATATTTGCAAACGAATTTATCCCCACTGAGTTTTTCCCATCTGGAGATACTCGTTTCAAAAAGCATGTTCTTTGGAAAACATGGCAAGAAAGCACTACTCACAGTAAAGGGAAGATTTTTTTTTTCCTGAGGATAACTACATTTACTTCATTTTGTCAAAACATGTTTTTCCTCAAGCTTAAAATGTTAACCTTCAATTTCCAAGTGCTTTCAAATTTTATATAAAGGATTATGATAATAGATTCATGTGAGAGGCCTCTAGGCTAACCTGAAGCCAAAGAAAGTGTTGGGAGAACTGAAGCTAAGGACTCCCAGCCCTTCACTCTAGAATTGATTCACCTTGCAGTGTTGCCACATTCTAAACTGGATTTCCGTAGTTTCAGGTAGAAAATGGAAGAACAATGCCATCCTATTAGGTTATAGGAAATCAATTCCAAATAATTCTCGAAAGACTAGAAGTCACTTAAAATAGTTAAAACTTCATAATGCTCATATTCATCAAGCACTATTTGCCATAGCAAGATATGGAAATAACCTAAGTGCCAATAGATGAATAAATAAAGAAAATGTGGTGTGTGTATATGATACATACTATATATAATATTTCATTGCCTATATATACACAATGGAATGTTATTCATCACAAAAATGAAGGAAATTCTGCCATTTGCAACAATATGGATGAACCTGGAGGACATTATGCTAAGTGAAACAAACCAAACACAAAAAGACAAATACTGTATGAACTCACTCATATGTAGAATCTAAAAAACGTGAACACATAGAATCAGAGAGTAGAACAGTGGTTGCAAGGGGCTGGAGGGTGTTGAAAGTAGGAAGATGCTTGTCAAGGGGTACAAACTTTCAGATATAAAATGAACAAGTTCTGGGGATTGAATGTATAGCATGAGTGGTGATAGATGTGGTAATTAGTTTGATTGCGACAATTTTTACACAACATATATGTATATTCAGTCATCACATTGTATATCTTGAATACAAAGAATCATTTTAAAATAAAAATGTATTTTTAAAACCTGCTCTAGGGCCTTGCTGTTAGTAACAGAGTGAACGCAATAATTTCTTTCATGAAACTTTCTATTTGCTCATTAAACGCTCCCTATACACAAATTGACTCGAGAGGAAAGGGGAAAAAGATAAAATTTAGCTTTGTGATCAATTAATTTTCAAGTTCCAAATAACCAATTATTAATTTAATGGCTGAATGAATTTTATTCCTCTGGTTTATGCTTGGTTTATATTAGAAGGCACCGTATTTTTAATAATATTTCTACAAAGAAGGAAGGAGTGGGAATTATTCATAGCTTTTTAAAACCTTGAGAATAAAGATGAAAAAATAGGCAAAGTATCAAAAGAGAAACAGTTTTTTTTCCTCCAGAGACTTACAGAAATTGAACACAAAGTATACTGTTTTGTTATTTAACATGAAATAATTGGGTATAACTACCTAGAGATTTAAGATAACTATTCTTTTATTCTGAAAGAACAGCTATAGAAAATATATCCCAAGCTAAAAAAAAAAAAAAGGTAAATTATAAAAGTTCACTGTTTTTCAATTAAAGAAGCTTCTGTATACTTACCTTTAGAATACAGCATTGGAATCATTTGCTATTCCACTGGAATACTAAACTGAATAATTTAGACTTTTACATGTTTTGTACAGTCTACTGTAAAGTTACAGAATGAATTTCAAAACAGCTATCTTCAAGACAAAATGTTAAATTCAAATAACACTCTTAAAAACTAACATAAAATCAGTTCTATAGGAAATCAACATATTTAATTATATACATTACAATCTTTATATTCTCTTTTACATTATAAATTCAATTTGATGACTTTTGAAATAATCAACTATTATCATATAATAGTTCCATTAAGCTATTCATTAAGTGAACATTACTGCCAAGAGTGATGATAGAAATATTGAACAATGAGATCACTTGGACACAGGAAGGGGATCATCACACACCGGGTCCTATTGTGGGGAGGGGCCGGGGTGGGGAGGGATAGTATTAGGAGGTATACCTAATGTAAATGAGTTAATGGGTGCAGCACACCAACATGGCACATGTATACATATGTAACAAACCTGCACGTTATACACATGTACCCTAGAACTTAAAGTGTAATTAAAAAAAAAAAATCCTCTTAGATATTCCCAACCACAATTTGCAATAGACATATTACTGGCAAGAGTGAGGATTACAAAAATAGTTTAGATACCTTAATGCCAGAAACCAACCTCGTGGCAGGTTTATTCACTACAACAGCTTATAGGTGCTAAACAGATGTTCGATGGACTGAAAAACTCATACACAAAACCTAATTGTTCCTCCTCACACCTTGCTTTGGAAAATAAGAAAAGTCTTTTTATTATGTTAGTTTGAAAGGAGAACGTTCTCTGAATCATTGAAAACATCAAGTAAAAAAGTTCATGTTACTACTTGGCACTCCATTCCACGTCTTAACAAATGTTATCACATGAAATACTATTATTCACTCAAAAAAGTTGTTAATTTACAAGACAAAGTAGCACAACAGTTAATATAGTTGGACATGCAGCAAAATATAATCTATTCTAAGGTTATATTCTAGATCATGCACAGTGGTTCACACCTATAACCCCAGCACTTTGTTAGGACAACATGGGAGGATCACTTGAGCCCAGGAGGTTGAGACTAGTCTGTACAATATAATAAGAGCCCGCCTGCCTCTACAAAAAACATTTTTTTAATTAGCTGAGTATGATAGCATGCACCTATAGTCCAAGCCACTTAGGGGCAGAGGCAGGAGGATTATTTGAGCCCAGGAGGTTGAGGCTGCAATGGGCCTTGATTACGTCACCACACTCCAGCCTAGATGATAGAACAAGACCATGTCTCAGGGGGGAGAAAAACAAAAGAAGTTACATATCTAAAGGATGGGAGTGAGATTATTTATCTTTGCAAAAACCAAGTTCCCCATCCCTGATTTCAATAACTATGTCCCTGTATTTTAATTTATTTTTAAAACTATTTATTTCAACTATAGATTATACCATATTATTTTAACATAAATTCATTTTTATTTAAATCCACTTTATAAAATAATATATATACAATTAACACATTTTTATCATTAAAAGACTTTAAAATGTATAATTCAAAGATCCTCCCAACTATAATTTTATGCCCACTCACCAGAGAGGTAAGTACTGTAAACTGTTTCACGTATCTTTCCATCAACTTTTTACGTGTAGCTCACTTTATCAGAAGTAAATCTGTGTATACTTTTAAGTCACTACTTTTGTTCACAAGATAATTTAGTAATTTAGTTGTATTATGTCTCTTAAAATCAATCTCCTAAATATGGAAAGGAAAGGCATTACCAGCCACCAACAAAACACACTTCAGTACATATACCAGTGACACCGTAAAGCAACCACACAAACAAGTCTGCCTAATAACCAGCTAACAACATGATAACAGGATCAAATCTGCAGATATAAATACTAACCTTGAATGTAACCAGGTTAAATAATGCAATTAAAAGGCACACTGTGGCAAGTTAGATAAAGACACAAGACCCCGATAATATGCTACACTCAAGAGACCCATCTCACATGCAATGACACTCCTAGGCTCAAAGAAAATGGATGGAGAAAAACCAAGCAAATGGAAAACATCAAAATGCAGGGGTTGCTATTCTAATTTTATACAAAACAAACTTTAACATATAACAAAAAAGACAGAAGATCACATAATGGTAAAGGGTTCAATTCAACAAGAAGACCTAAGTATCAGATATGTCAGATATATCCTCAACACAGTATCTGATATATCTGATACTAGTATATGTGATACTGTGTTGAGGATATATACACAGATAGATATAGATATATTTCTAAATTAATACAACCAGAAATTACAAAAAGGATATTACAACTGACTACAGAATTTTTTAAAAAATAAAATCCTTAGAGACTACTATAGACACCACTATGCACACAAGCTAGAAAATGTAGAATGTATGGATAAATCCTGAAAATGTACAACCTCCCAAGATGAAACCAGGAAGAAATTGAATCCCTGAAGCGATCAGTAATGAGTTCTAAAACTGAATCAGTACTACAAAGCATACCAACAAGAAAAAGCAAGAATCAGACAGATTCACAGCTGAATTCCACCAGATGTACAAAAAAGAGCTGGTACCATTTCTAATGAAACTATTCCAAAAGATTGAGGAGAAGGGATTCCTCCTTATTCATTCTATGAGGTCATTTTCATCATGATAACAAAAGCTGGCAGAGACATACAAAAAAAAAAAAAGAAAACTTCAGGCCAATATCCTCGATAAAGATAGATACAAAAATCCTCAACAGAATACAGCAAACCAAATCCAGCAGCACATCAAAAAGCTAATCTTCCACAACCAAGTAGGTTTTATTCCTGGGATGCAAAGTTGGTTTAACATATGTAAATCAATAAATGTAATTTATCACATAAACAGAACTGAAAATGAAAACCACATGATTATTTCAATAGATGCAGAAAAGGCTTTTGATAAAATTCAACATCTCTTCATGTTAAAAATCCCTCAATAAACTAGACATTGAAAGAACATACTTCAAAATAATAACAGCCATCTATGACAAACCCTCAGCTAACATTATACTGAATGGGTAAAAGCTAGAAGCATTGCCCTTGAATAACAGAACAAGACAAGAATTCCCTCTCTCAACACTCCTATTGAACATAGTAAGGAAGTCCTGGCCAGAGCAATCAGGCAAGAGAAATAAATAAAAGGCATCCCAATAGGAAGAATGCAAGTCAAACTATCCCCGTTTGCAGATGATGTAATTCTATACCTAGAAAACTCCATCATCTCTGTCCAAAAACTCTTTGATCTAATAAATAACTTCAGCAAAGTTTCAGGATACAAAATCAATGTACAAAAATCAGTAGCATTCCTATACGCCAACAATATCCAATCTGACAGCCAAAGCAAGAATGCAATCCCATCTACAATAGCCAAAAAGAGGATAAAATGCCTAGGAATACAGCTAATCAGGGAGATGAGAGATCTCTACAATGTGAATTATAAAACACAACTTAAAGAAATTACAGATGGCACAAACAAATGGAAAAATATCCATGCTCATCGATAGGAAGAATCAATATTGTTAAAATGGCCATATTACCCAAAGCAATTTGCAGATTCAATGTTATTCCTACCAAACTACCAATGACATTCTTCACAGAATTAGGAAAAACTATATTAAAATTCATATGGATCCAAAAAAGAGCCCAAACAGCCAATGAAACCCTAAGCAAAAAGAACAAAGCTGGATGCATCACATTACCCAATTTCAAGCTATACTATAGGGCTACAATAACCAAAACAGCATGGTGCTGTTGTTGAAACAAGAAGCTTCTGCACAGAAAAAGAAACTATCAACAAAGTAACAAACAACCTACAGAACGAGAGAAAACATTTGCATACTATGCATCCAACAATGGTCAAATATCCAAAATCTATAAGCAACCTAAACAAATCAGCAAGCAAAAAACAAATAGCCTCATTTAAAAAGTGGACAAAGAATGAGAACAAATACGTTTCAAAAGAAGACATACACCCAGTCAACAAGCATGTGACAAAATGCTCAACATCACTAATCATCAGAGAAATGCAAATGAAAACAACAATGAAATATCATCTCACACCAATCAGAAAGGCTATTACTAAAAAATCAAAAAATAACTGATGCTGGCAAGGTTAAAAGACAATGCTTATACACTGTTGGGAATGTAAATTAGTTCAGTCATTGTGGAAAGCAATTGGGCAATTTCTCAAAGAACTCAAAGCAGAATTACTATTTGACCTAGAAATCCCATTATTGGGTATATACCCAAAGGAATATAAATTGTTCAGCATAAAGATACATGCACATGTATTTTCATCATAGCACTATTCACAATAGCAAAGATGTGGAAACAACCTAAATGCCCATCAACAGTATAATGGATAAAGAAAATGTGGTACATATATACCAGGGAATACTATGCAGCCATCAAAAGAATGAGATCATGTCCTTTGCAGCAACCTGGATGAAGGTAGAGGCTATTATCATAAGCAAACTAGCAGAGGAACAGAAAACCAAATACCACATGTTCTCATGTATAAGTGGGAGCTAAATGTTGAGAACCCAAAGACAGAGGGAACAACAGATACAGCACCTACTTGAGAATGCTGGGTGGGAGGAGCATGAGGACCAAAAAAACTACCTGTTGGGTACTATGCTTGTTATCTGGGTAATGAAATAATCTGTTTGCCAAACTCCTATGACACACTATTTGCCTATATAACAACCCTGCACATGTATCCCTATACCTAAAAGCTAAAAAATAAAAATAAAAAAATTTAAAAAGAGAGAGCAAAAACAACAAAAATTATCTATCTCATTTTGAAATAAAAATGTGTGGAGTATACTCTACTATTTGTATGAACCATAGTGACAGACATTTGGATTGTATCCTGTTTGGTTTTTTGTTGTTATTATATATTTCTATAGTGTTGTGCTCATTTTTCTTATTAATATAAACGTTCTTTACTGTAAAGAAAATTAGTCCTTTCTCATATGCTTTTCCAATTACTTTTTACCACCTTATCATTCATGTTTTGACTTTTTCTTCTCTTTTATTTTATCACAGCTTTGGGGGTACATGTGAAGGTTTGTTACATAGATAAACGCATGTTGTGGGTGTTTGTTGTATATATTATTTTGTCACCCAGATATTAAGCCCTGTACCCAGTAGTTATCCTTTCTGCTCTCCTCCCTCCTTCCACTCTCCCAGCTCAAGTAGACCCCACTATCTGTTGTTTCCATCTTTGTGTTCATAAGTTCTTGTCATTTGGCTCTCACTTATAAGTGAGAACATGCAGTATTTGAAGTTCCTGCATTAGTTTGCTGAGGATAATAGCCTCCAGCTCTATCCATGTTCTTGCAAAAGACATGAGCGTTCTTTTTTTTTATGGCTGCATAGTATTCCATGGTGTATACATACCACATTTTCTTTATCCAATCTGTCATTGATGGGCATTTAGGTTGATCCCATGTTTTTGCTATTGTGAACAGTGCTTCAGTGAACATTCACATGCATGTTTCTTTGTGGTAGGATGATTTATATTCTTCTGCGTACATATCCAGAAATGGGATAGCTGGGTCAAATGGCATTCTACTTTTAGCTCTTTGAGGAATCGTCATAGTGCTTTCCACAAAGGTTGAACTAAATTAGCAGTATAGCCATTTTAATGTGGTACATATATACCCAGGGAATACTATGCAGTCATCAAAAGAATGAGATCATGTCATTTGCAGCAACATAGATGAAGGTAGAGGCTATTATCATGAGCGAACTGACACAGGAACAGAAAACCAAATAGGAATGCTAGTGATTTTTGTGCATTCATTTTGTATCCTGCAATTTTGCTGAAGTTGTTTATCAGCTGGAGAAGCTTTTGCACTGAGACCGTGGGATTTTTCTAGATATAAAATCATGTCATCTGTAGAGATAGTTTTACTTTCTCTTTTCCTATTTGAATGCCCATTATTTCTTTCTCTTGCCTGATTGCTCTGGCTAGGACTTCCAATGCTATGTTGAATAGAAGTGGTGAGAAAGGGCATCCTTGTTTTTGCCGATTGTCAAAGGGAATGCTTCCAGCTTTTGCCCATTCAGTATAATGTTGGCTGTGGGTTTGTCATTGATGGTGCTCGTTATGTTGAGGTATATTCCTTCAGTACCTAGTTTATGGATAGTTTTTAACATGAAGGGGTATTGAATTTTATTGAAAACCATTTTTGTGTCTATAGAGATAATCATGTGGTTTTTGTCTTTATTTCTGTTTATGTGCACATTTATTGATTCCTATATGTTGAATCAACCTTGCATCCCGGGAATGAAGTCTACTTGATTATGCTGGATTAGCTTTTTGATGTTCTGCTGGATTCAGTTTGCAAGGATTTTGTTGAGGATTTTTGCACTGATGTTCATCAAGGATATTGGCCTGATGTTTTCTTGTTATGTCTGCCAGGTTTTGGTATCAAGATGATGCTGGCCTTGTAGAATGAGTTAGGGAGGAGTCCCTCCTCCTCGATTTTTAGGAATAGTTTCTGTAGGAATTGTACCAGTTGTTCTTTGTACATCCTGTAGAATTTATCAGGTCCCAGGGGTGTGTGTGTGTGTGTGTGTGTGTGTGTGTGTGTGTGTGTGTGTTTTGTAGGCTATTTATTACTGATTTGGTTTTGAAACTCGTTATTGGGCTGTGTGGGGAATCAATTTCTTCCTGACTCAGCCTTGGGAGGGTGTATCTGTCCAGGAATTTATTCATCTCTTCTAGGTTGTCTAGTTTGTGTGCATACATCATTGAGGCAGAAAATTAACAAAGACCTCAAGACCTAAACTCAACATTGGACCAAATGGATCTGATAGACTTTTACAGAACTCTCCAACAAAAAACAACAGAATATACAGTCTTGTCACTGCCACTTGGCATATACTCTAAAATCAGCGACAAAATTGGACATAAAACTATCTTCAGCAAAGGTATAATCACCACCAACACACTCTCAGACCACAGCACAATAAAAATAGAAGTCAAGACTATGAAAATCACTCAAAACCATGCAATTACATGTATATTAAACAACATGCTCCTGAATGACTTTTGGGTAAATGATGAAATGAAGGCAAAAAACAGGAAGTTCTTTGAAAATAATAAGAACAAGGATGTAACATAGCAAAATTTCTTGTATACAGTTAAGGAAATGTTAAGAGGGAAGTTCATAGCACTAAAAACCCACATCAAAAAGTTCGAAGGATCTCAAATTAACAATCTAACTTCACAACTGAAGGAATTACAGAGGCAAGAACAAATCAACCCCAAAGCTAGCAGAAAACAAGAAATGACAAAATCAGAGCTAAACTGAAGGAAATCAAGACACACACACAAAATTTCAAAAGATCAACAAATCCAGGAGTTGGTTTTTGATAAAAGTGATAAAATAGGCCACTAGCTAGTCTAATAAAGAAGAAAAGATAGAAGAGCCACATAAACACAATTAGAAATTACAAAATGAATGTTCTATCCCCACAGCAATAAAAAAAACCATCAGAAACTACTAGGAACACCTCTGCACACACAAACTTGACTTTTATTTTTTGCCTTGGCTGAAGGATTTTTTTATGCCCTTAAATTTATCAGTCTATCTTCACAACTTTTAAACTTTGTGGCATGTTCAGAAGTCCTTTTCTAAATCAATATCCTGATGTTTTACTCCATTGCTTTTCTGATTTCATTTTACTTTTTATGTTCCGATGTTTGAGTCATCTGAAATTTAGATTGTTTAGTGTAACAAGTGAGAGATAACAATTTTTCTAAATATCAAGCCAACCTATTGAACATCATTAAATAATCCATTTCCTTCCCCATTTACTTGAGTTCTACCATTATCTATATATTAAAATCTTCATACATTTTGACTTTCATTTCCATAATAAAATGCTCTTCAATCTATTCTTGAATAAATGACAAGCTCTTTCAAGTTCTCCAGGTTTATTAACATAACTGGCAAGGCTTGTTTCCCCTCATTATTCTTATTAACAATCTTTCATTTTACTCTTACCTATTTATGTTTTTCAAACAAAATGTATCATTTTGCAAATTTTCTCAAAAGCAATCTTGTTGGTATTTTGAAGGGAATCTATTCAATATATATATTTGAGAAAAATATGCATTTTATAGCATAGATTCTTTTTATCCAAAGTATGTCTTTCTTTTTAATACTTATTGTCCTTAGAAAATGATTTTTATATAATTTCCACACATTGATCATTAACTATGTTCCCAGGTATTGTATATTAAATATTCTATTCCATTGCTTTTCTAAATTGGTGGTTTTGGTATGTAGGAAACTTTTTGATTATTCATTTTTCAACTTTATCTTACTAAATTATAATAGATTTTTGTTGATTATTTTAGGTTTACATTGCAATCACTTGCAAAAAAAAAAAGGCACATACTTTCTAACATTTATAAGTCTATTTACATTATTTGTCTAGTTGTACTGGCTGTGCTTCCATGAAAATAATAAATGATATAAAGATATAAAAGGGAATCTATATATTTCTCTTTTGTATTATCTCCCATCTTAACAGGAGATGAGATAACAGGAATGTCTTAGTGATTCATTAATAAGACTTATGCTTTCTTTTTAATTAACACGTATATTAATTTCATTCTAAAGAAGTTTCTGTATTTGGAAGGGTGATTTCAGTTTAACATTTAAGAAGAAATACTGTTTTCTGCCCTCTTAATATGGTGAATTATACTAACAGTTTTCCAAATACTGAAACATCTTTCATGCAGGGATGTTTGCCAATAATGTGTTTCGTACTTTGCCTTCATGAGTTGTTAAAGTGGTCTGTAGTCAGTTTTGGTTTTTTTTTCCTATCATTCCTATCAGATTTTGATATCACTTTAAAACTTCCTTTTTTATATAATAGTAATAATTTAACAGAATTACATTTATTTCTTTCTGAACTATTTGAAAAACTTCATCTGTAAAATCTTCTAAGTACATTATGAGAGGTCACTTACATTCTTTTCTCAAATTTCTGCTTAGGTTTGTGTACAATTTATGCTTTCTAAATCTTTTCTAGTAAAGTCTAGTCATTTATAGATCCTTTTATTAACAAAACATTTATTTCATCTAGTATTTCAAATAGATTTAGAGAGAATATTATAAAATATTCACTAATAACTAATTTGGTATGCTTTCCACTTATGGTTGTTAATTATTTCCTCACCTTCATTTCCAATTTTGTATATGTTACCAATTGTGTTGTATTAAATAAACTTAATTTATTTGTAGGTTCAGTTGTGTCATGTATAAATTTCTGCTTTCATTTTGTTAATACTTTCCTCTATTTTCCTTAGCTCCTATTTGTCAACCTTTATAAAATACTTGATTTGAATAATTAATTCATTTACTATAAATCTTTATTTTGTAAGTTTAAAACTATAAGAATTATACTGTGTGTTACTGTGGATACAGCTCATAGATTCTATAGCTTACTGTTTTCATTTTCATTATTGTATGAACATTATGCAAGCAAAGTCTTAATCTTTGACCTATGGGTTGTTTAACATAAAGATGTAATGAAATGTTATCAAAGATATTTATTCCATTTTGTTGCTTTGATTTTATATTTCTTTTTTTTTTCTTTTTTTTAATTTATTTATTATTATTATACTTTAAGTTGTAGGGTACATGTGCATAACGTGCAGGTTTGTTACATATGTATACTTGTGCCATGTTGGTGTGCTGCACCCATCAACTGGTCATTTACATCAGGTATAACTCCCAATGCAATCCCTGCCCCCTCCCCCACCCCCCTCCCCATGATAGGCCCCGGTGTGTGATGTTCCCCTTCCTGAGTCCAAGTGATCTCATTGTTCAGTTCCCACCTATGAGTGAAAACATGCGGTGTTTGGTTTTCTGTTCTTGTGATAGTTTGCTAAGAATGATGGTTTCCAGCTGCATCCATGTCCCTACAAAGGACACAAACTCATCCTTTTTGATGGCTGCATAGTATTCCATGGTGTATATGTGCCACAATTTCTTAATCCAATCTGTCACTGATGGACATTTGGGTTGATTCCAAGTCTTTGCTATTGTGAATAGTGCTGCAATAAACATACGTGTGCATGTGTCTTTATAGCAGCATGATTTATAATCCTTTGGGTATATACCCAGTAATGGGATGGCTGGGTCATATGGTACATCTAGTTCTAGATCCTTGAGGAATCGCCACACTGATTTCCATAATGGTTGAACTAGTTTACAATCCCACCAACAGTGTAAAAGTGTTCCTATTTCTCCACATCCTCTCCAGCACCTGTTGTTTCCTGACTTTTTAATGATCACCATTCTAACTGGTGTGAGATGGTATCTCATTGTGGTTTTGATTTGCATTTCTCTGATGGCCAGTGATGATGAGCATTTTTTCATGTGTCTGTTGGCTGTATGAATGTCTTCTTTTGAGAAATGTCTGTTCATATCCTTTGCCCACTTTTTGATGGGGTTGTTTGTTTTTTTCTTGTAAATTTGTTTGAGTTCTTTGTAGGTTCTGGATATTAGCCCTTTGTCAGATGTGTAGATTGCAAAACTGTTCTCCCATTCTGTAGGTTGCCTGTTCATTCTGATGGTAGTTTCTTTTGCTGTGCAGAAGCTCTTTAGTTTAATGAGATCCCATTTGTCAATTTTGGCTTTTGCTGCTGTTGCTTTTGGTGTTTTAGACGTGAAGTCTTTGCCCATGCCTATGTCCTGAATGGTACTACCTAGGTTTTCCTCTAGGATTTTTATGCTTTTAGGTCTAACATTTAAGTCTCTAATCCATCTTGAATTAATTTTCGTATAAGGAGTAAGGAAAGGATCCAGTTTCAGCTTTCTACTTATGGCTAGCCAATTTTCCCAGCACCATTTATTAAATAGGGAATCCTTTCCCCATTTCTTGTTTCTCTCAGGTTTGTCAAAGATCAGATGGCTGTAGATGTGTGGTATTATTTCTGAGGACTCTGTTCTGTTCCATTGGTCTATATCTCTGTTTTGGTCCCAGTACCATGCTGTTTTGGTTACTGTAGCCTTGTAGTATAGTTTGAAGTCAGGTAGCGTGATGCCTCCAGCTTTGTTCTTTTGACTTAGGATTGTCTTGGAGATGCGGGCTCTTTTTTGGTTCCATATGAACTTTAAAGCATTTTTTTCCAATTCTGTGAAGAAACTCATTGGTAGCTTGATGGGGATGGCATTGAATCTATAAATTACCTTGGGCAGTATGGCCATTTTCACGATATTGATTCTTCCTATCCATGAGCATGGTATGTTCTTCTACTTGTTTGTGGCCTCTTTTGTTTCACTGAGCAGTGGTTTGTAGTTCTCCTTGAAGAGGTCCTTTACATCCCTTGTAAGTTGGATTCCTAGGTATTTTATTCTCTTTGAAGCAATTGTGAATGGAAGTTCATTCCTGATTTGGCTCTCTGTTTGCCTGTTACTGGTGTATAAGAATGCTTGTGATTTTTGCACATTAAATTTTTATCCTGAGACTTTGCTGAAGTTGCTTATCAGCTTAAGGAGATTTTGGGCTGAGACAATGGGGTTTTCTAAATATACAATCATGTCATCTGCAAACAGGGACAATTTGACTTCTTTTCCTAACTGAATACCCTTGATTTCTTTCTCTTGCCTAATTGCCCTAGCCAGAACTTCCAACACTATGTTGAATAGGAATGGTGAGAGAGGGCATCCCTGTCTTGTGCCAGTTTTCAAAGGGAATGTTTCTAGGTTTTGCCCATTCAGTATGATATTGGCTGTGGGTTTGTCATAAATAGCTCTTATTATTTTGAGGTACCTTCCATCAATACCGAATTTATTGAGCGTTTTTAGCATGAAGGGCTGTTGAATTTTGTCAAAAGCCTTTTCTGCATCTATTGAGATAATCATGTGGTTCTTGTCTTTGGTTCTGTTTATATGCTGGATTATGTTTATTGATTTGTGAATGTTGAACCAGCCTTGCATCCCAGGGATGAAGCCCACTTGATCATGGTGGATAAGCTTTTTGATGTGTTGCTGAATCTGGTTTGCCAGTATTTTATTGAGGATTTTTGCATCGATGTTCATCAGGGATATTGGTCTAAAATTCTCTTTTTTTGTTGTGTCTCTGCCAGGCTTTGCTATCAGGATGATGTTGGCCTCATAAAATGAGTTAGGGAGGATTCCCTCTTTTTCTATTGATTGGAATAGTTTCAGAAGGAATGGTACCAACTCCTCCTTGTACCTCTGGTAGAATTCAGCTGTGAATCTATCTGGTCCTGGACTTTTTTTGGTTGGTAGGCTATTAATTATTGCCTCAATTTCAGAGCCTGCTATTGGTCTATTCAGGGATTCAACTTCTTCCTGGTTTAGTCTTGGAAGAGTGTAAGTGTCCAGGAAATTATCCATTTCTTCTAGATTTTCCAGTTTATTTGCGTATAGGTGTTTATAGTATTCTCTGATGGTAGTTTGTATTTCTGTGGGGTCGGTGGTGATATCCCCTTTATCATTTTTAATTGCGTCGATTTGATTCTTCTCTCTTTTCTTCTTTATTAGTCTTGCTAGTGGTCTGTCAATTTTGTTGATCTTTTCAAAAAACCAACTCCTGGATTCATTGATTTTTTGGAGAGTTTTTTGTGTCTCTATCTCCTTCAGTTCTGCTCTGATCTTCGTTATTTCTAGCCTTCTGCTAGCTTTCGAACGTGTTTGCTCTTGCTTCTCTAGTTCTTTTAATTGCGATGTTAGAGTGTCAATTTTAGATCTTTCCTGCTTTCTCTTGTGGGCGTTTAGTGCTATAAATTTCCCTCTACACACTGCTTTAAATGTGTCCCAGAGATTCTGGTATGTTGTATCTTTGTTCTCATTGGTTTCAAAGAACATCTTTATTTCTGCCTTCATTTCGTTATGTACCCAGTAGTCATTCAGGAGCAGGTTGTTCAGTTTCCATGTAGTTGAGCAGTTTTGATTGAGTTTCTTAGTCCTGAGTTCTAGTTTGATTGCACTGTGGTCTGAGAGACAGTTTGTTATAATTTCTGTTCTTGTACATTTGCTGAGGAGTGCTTTACTTCCAATTACGTGGTCGATTTTGGAGTAAGTACGATGTGGTGCTGAGAAGAATGTATATTCTGTTGGTTTGGGGTGGAGAGTTCTATAGATGTCTATTAGGTCTGCTTGCTGCAGAGATGAGTTCAATTCCTGGATATCCTTGTTAACTTTCTGTCTCGTTGATCTGTCTAATGTTGACAGTGGAGTGTTGAAGTCTCCCATTATTATTGTATGGGAGTCTAAGTCTCTTTGTAAGTCTCTAAGGACTTGCTTGATGAATCTGGGTGCTCCTGTATTGGGTGCATATATATTTAGGATAGTTAGCTCTTCCTATTGAATTGATCCCTTTACCATTATGTAATGGCCTTCTTTGTCTCTTTTGATCTTTGATGGTTTAAAGTCTGTTTTATCAGAGACTAGTATTGCAACCCCCGCTTTTTTTTGTTCTCCATTTGCTTGGTAAATCTTCCTCCATCCCTTTATTTTGAGCCTATGTATATCTCTGCGTGTGAGATGGGTCTCCTGAATACAGCAGACTGATGGGTCTTGACTCTTTATCCAGTTTGCCAGTCTGTGTCTTTTAATTGGAGCATTTAGTCCATTTACATTTAACGTTAAGATTGTTATGTGTGAACTTGATCCTGCCATTATATTAACTGGTTATTTTGCTCGTTAGTTGATGCAGTTTCTACCTAGCCTCGATGGTCTTTACATTTTGGCATGTTTTTGCAATGGCTGGTACCAGTTGTTCCTTTCCATGTTGAGTGCTTCCTTCAGGGTCTCTTGTAAGGCAGGCCTAGTGGTGACAAAATCTCTAAGCATTTGCTTATCTGTAAAGGATTTTATTTCTCCTTCACTTATGAAACTTAGTTTGGCTGGATATGAAATTCTGGGTTGAAAATTCTTTTCTTTAAGAATGTTGAATATTGGCCCCCACTCTCTTCTGGCTTGGAGAGTTTCTGCTGAGAGATCTGCTGTTAGTCTGATGGGCTTCCCTTTGTGGGTAACCCGACCTTTCTCTCTGGCTGCCCTTAAGAGTTTTTCCTTCATTTCAACTTTGGTGAATCTGGCAATTATGTGTCTTGGAGTTGCTCTTCTCGAGGAGTATCTTTGTGGCGTTCTCTGTATTTCCTGGATTTGAATGTTGGCCTGCCCTACTAGGTTGGGGAAGTTCTCCTGGATGATATCCTGAAGAGTGTTTTCCAACTTGGTTCCATTTTCCCCCTCACTTTCAGGCACCCCAATCAGACGTAGATTTGGTCTTTTTACATAATCCCATACTTCTTGCAGGCTTTGTTCATTTCTTTTTCTTCTTTTTTCTTTTGGTTTCTCTTCTCGCTTCATTTCGTTCATTTGATCCTCAATCGCTGATACTCTTTCTTCCAGTTGATCGAGTTGGTTACTGAAGCTTGTGCATTTGTCACGTATTTCTCGTGTCATGGTTTTCATCTCTTTCATTTCGTTTAGGACCTTCTCTGCATTAATTACTCTAGCCATCAATTCTTCCACTTTTTTTTCAAGATTTTTAGTTTCTTTACGCTGGGTACGTAATTCCTCCTTTAGCTCTGAGAAATTTGATGGACTGAAGCCTTCTTCTCTCATCTCGTCAAAGTCATTCTCCGTCCAGCTTTGATCCATTGCTGGCGATGAGCTGCGCTCCTTTGCCGGGGGAGATGCACTCTTATTTTTTGAATTTCCAGCTTTTCTGCCCTGCTTTTTCCCCATCTTTGTGGTTTTATCTGCCTCTGGTCTTTGATGATGGTGATGTACTGATGGGGTTTTGTTATAGGTGTCCTTCCTGTTTGATAGTTTTCCTTCTAACAGTCAGGACCCTCAGCTGTAGGTCTGTTGGAGATTGCTTGAGGTCCACTCCAGACCCTGTTTGCCTGGGTATCAGCCGCAGAGGCTGCAGAAGATAGAATATTTCTGAACAGCGAGTGTACCTGTCTGATTCTTGCTTTGGAAGCTTCCTCTCAGGGGTGTACTCCACCCTGTGAGGTGTGGGGTGTCAGACTGCCCCTAGTGGGGGATGTCTCCCAGTTAGGCTACTCAGGGGTCAGGGACCCACTTGAGCAGGGAGTCTGTCCCTTCTCAGATCTCAACCTCCGTGTTGGGAGATCCACTGCTCTCTTCAAAGCTGTCAGACAGAGTCGTTTGCGTCTGCAGAGGCTTCTGCTGTGTTTGTTATTGTTTACTGTGCCCTGTCCCCAGAGGTGGAGTCTACAGAGACAGGCAGGTTTCCTTGAGCTGCTGTGAGCTCCACCCAGTTCGAGCTTCCCAGCAGCTTTGTTTACCTACTTAAGCCTCAGCAATGGCGGGCGCCCCTCCCCCAGCCTCGCTGCTGCCTTGCCGGTAGATCACAGACTGCTGTGCTAGCAATGAGGGAGGCTCCGTGGCCGTGAGACCCTCCCGGCCAGGTGTGGGATATGATCTCCTGGTGTGCCTGTTTGCTTAAAGCGCTGTATTGGGGTGGGAGTTACCCGATTTTCCAGGTGTTGTGTGTCTCAGTTCCCCTGGCTAGGAAAAGGGATTCCCTTTCCCCTTGCGCTTCCCAGGTGAGGCGATGCCTCGCCCTGCTTCAGCTCTCGCTGGTCGGGCTGCAGCAGCTGACCAGCACTGATCGTCCGGCACTCCCCAGTGAGATGAACCCAGTACCTCAGTTGAAAATGCAGAAATCACAGGTCTTCTGTGTGGCTCACGCTGGGAGTTGGAGACTGGAGTTGTTCCTATTCGGCCATGTTGCTCCGCCCTCTGATTTTATATTTCAAGACAGCTCTATTGGAGTTTTAATTTAAAGATCTCAAATACACAAACCAAACTGTTTGCACCATTAGTGAATTTTAGATAGCTACCCACATATCTTGAAAATGTAAAATTTATCTTCTATAAAATGAAAGTAATATTTCATTGGTATTCCCTGTGGATCTTATTTAAAACTAATTGTCCATAGATAGCCCTCCCTATCTCCCTATCTACCTCCTGTACTTTAAATTTCTCCACAGCACTTTTGACTATTGAAAAAGATGATTTTATATATATATATATTTTTAAAAACTCAAATTTTGTCAGATGCCTCAAAATGTTGGTATTTTATGAGGATTGCATTAATTATGTAATTAAATTTTAAAGATTTAGAATCTTTGAAACCTGAATTATACACAGTAGATACTCAATATATGTTGTATATATACACATACAAATGTATATATTCATATAATGAGTAAAGGAGATTATATGAGAAACAGACAGAAACCTTTTGTGAAAGAAAAACATGCTGCTCAGATATGAAAAAGTCTATTAGTACACAACCTGGCCTTTATTTGCTCATCTTACATAGTATTTGGTAAAGAAATATTGCTCAATATATGTTGGATTCCTTCCATCAAAGTGATAGAGTTGTCCTCCAATGACTCCCATTTCTTAAACAGAGAGTTTTAAGTCTATGTTCTCATTATAGGGGGCTCAAAAAGAAGTAAACAATTTTTTTAAAAGGGCAGTTTACCTGACTAGTCAGGTTTTATTTTGACTTTAAGAGAGAGTCTTACAGAGCCTGATAAATATGAGCATAAGTCAATCACTGAACCAAACAAATCAATCAGATCAAGTTCCATTACCTGGTCATTTCACTTAAGAGATTAGAAAGTTAATGAGATGATCAAATTTTATAGTGAATGAAATCAGGATATCTACATATATTTAATGGGAGTTTGCTTTCAATTTTATTAGTGTCATTGTTTATGTGAAATCAATCTAAAATTCTGTTAAAGAGAAATTCACTTGATTTGATTTTAAATAATGAAAACAAGGAATTTATGTGTTTGTAAATACTCTGAATTGAAATAGAGCTATGAATAATTTTGATAGGCTACTCAGAAAGGTCTTTAAAAAAAGGTTTCTTAATCCAGGCCCTCAAATTTTGTCAGCTCCTCAGAAGGTGGTCAGATTTTGTGGTATTGATTCATATTAACAAAACTCAGAAACCAGCTTTGATAACAGAGAGAACAATGTTCACGCTGGTTTGGAATTAACCATCTCAAAAACACAATGGCTGCATATAAAATATTCATGACCATGACGTTCATTAATATCATGTTTCTTCTGGGGTGAAGTACTTGCTTCATTCAGCATTCGTATGCATGTTTTACATTTATTTATTGTTCATTTATTGCTGATTAGTTGAGTAACATCATGCTTTCTAATTGGATTTAGGAGACACTCTAATCACTGTAGTACACATTAACAAAAACAAATGTTACAATGATCTACTCCAAGTTAGCTCATTCCTTTATTTTTCATTTGTTCATTCACTTATCGAACCTTAAATATCTACTATATAGAAGAACTTGTGCCAAGCACTAAGGAAATAGCAGTAAAACACAACCCCTCAAGGAGGCCAAAGTCTGGAGGGGAAGACAGACATGCAAAAATATAAGTTACAGTATAGTGTGGCAAATGCTTTGACAAACTGCTATGGAAGCATATTGTAACCATCTCTTCAGGTGTATGTTCATCCACTTTCATTTCAAGAGCCCTTTGAGAGGATAGAGGAGGAAAAAGGTGAAACTATATAAACATCAATTCTACCATGTGTTTTAAAAATGCATGTTTGGAGTCAAGGAAAACCATTACCCACACTGTTTATATTTAACTGCAGCATTTATTCTTCTCCTTGAAGGAGAAAACATCTCAAAGGAAAAAATCAACCTTAAAGCAGACCAGCTTATATTGAATAGGCTATATACCTCCAGGTTTCCATCATCCAAGTGGAGACCACCATCATCTCTAATAACTCCTACTCAGATCCAGGATTCATACCTTCATAAGGAAAGCAAAACCACTTTGTGACATCAGATTCATGAATTGTCCAGTCCAGCTGTCTTTGACACTAAGGTCTCATAACATTCCAATGCCTCAATGTCAAAGCCTGAGGAGCTATCCAAATCTTTAATGACATTTCTTACACACTATGTGGCATCTGGAAAGATGTGAGGACAAGAGAATAAAGAGGTAATTATTAAAAGGCTAAAACTTGGGAGCATCACATGGCACTAAATTTTTAACATGTCATGAGACCACTATTCATAATTTGCTCAGACAAAGCAAGTAAGCAGGTACTAGAATAAGAACATCAAAGGCAAGGCAAAACGTGGGAATACATCTAGGCTGAAAACTAAATGTCTGCATACCTTTGCGACCTAGACAAAAATAGACAAGTTCATTTAAAAAGATGTTGTCCCACCAAGATGCTTACCAGAGTCAGCATTATGAAATTACTCTTCAAACAGAACAAGAATGAAATATCACAGTATACAAACATTTTAATATTTTTACTTTTAAGAGAAGAGAACTTATTTTCCATCTGAAGTGTAGTTGAAAATTATGCACCATTATTGTTCAATAACTACTAAAAGAACAGAGCAGCAATAATTCTTTTGAATTTCAGAGCTTCAAAGTAACATATCTTCCTACCATCAATGAAGATATTTACTCATCACCTGACTATGTCCTCATTCTAAAGTATTGCCTTTGTACGCCCCAGAGGTCCCCAAGGAGAGTATCAATGGTTATTGACTTTAAACCACTGAAACAGCAAATGACATTCATCTGTTAAGAAAGAAAGGTTGAGAGACTGGCACAAGGTCAATTTATCTTCAAAACTTACATATGCACCCTTTGCTGTCAACTCACTTCCTTTCACCCCGAGATTGATGATTAGCAGCTTTGCTCACAAATTCTCAATAATAATTGGGAAGCTAAATTATTTCCCAATTTGTGTCATTTTAAGAAGTCTTGTTGGTAATGCTGACTTTTAAGAAAATAATATGCATTTTCTGCCAAAAATAGAAATGTGTTGTTCCTAGTTATTTTATTATTCAAGTTTAAATAACCCTTATTATTCTTTGAAGGACAGAAATGGCTAATAAATAGGGATATGCTAATCACACAATGTTGCATTAAAAATGGAAATTATTTTAGTTCATCTTCACAAGGCTAATTTTAAAATTATTTTAATGAATTCCAGGAGGATAAGACAATAGAGCTCTCTCTGCAGTCTATATTAACTCTTCCTAGTAACTTAGATTTGTTTAAAGCTATTCTTCTACATAGCAACTGTTACCTGAATTCTAGGTGTTTTGGACAAAAAAAAATAAAGATTACTGAATATAGTTTGTTGAATTCGTCATTAAATTCAGGATCTACCTTTCTTCTTTTAAGAATAAACATCTCCTTGATATGTTATGTCATGAATCCAGTTGTTCCCTAAAGTGAAATGTTTGATTGAAGAAATCATCCGAAAATTTTAGGATATAAGACTACTAGCTCCTTGAGGGCAGTAATTTTATCTTAATTGCCTTTTAGTCCAGAGTCTAGCATAGCTCCTGGCATACACCCAATAAATATTTGTTGAGTAAATGAATCAAAATAATGTTCTTTTTGACCAATATTTTTTATGTAGTTAATAATACTAGCCAACAGTTATTCTTTCTTACATGCCAAGCACTATGATCACATAACACATATTAACTATTTCAATCCTAATAACATATCCTATTACATCTAGGCTATTATTATCCTCAGATTAGGATGTTTACAGATGAGGAATCTGAAACACAGAGGAGTTAAGTACCTTACCCAAGACACAAAACTACCACATAGTAGGGACATGATTAAAACTTGACAAACTATCTCAAGCCCTCCCACCTAATCATGACACTCTCCTATCTCTCTGAATTGATAAGGTATCAAAATTGAAACAAATTCCAAGTATAAGCATACCACAAAGATATTGCAGGTTTAGTTCCAGACCACCGCAATAAAACAAGTTTCACAATAAAAGTGAGTCACGAAAATTTTTGGTTTCCCAGTGCATAAAATAGTTACATTTATACTACTATATAGTAGTCTATTAAGTGTGCAATAATAGCATTGTGTATAAAAAATGGACATACCTTAATTTAAAATAGTGTATTGCTAAGAAATACTAACAGTCATCCGAGTCTTCAGTGAATCATTTTGCTGATAGAGGGTCGTGACTCTTCCTTGCATGAAACATATCTTTGCAGCATGTGATGCTGTCTGATAGCATTTTACCCACAGTAGGACTTCCTTCAAAATTTGAGTCAATTCTCCCAAACCCTGCTACTGATTTAGCAATTACATTTATGTACTATTCTGAATCATCTGTTGTCATTTTAACAATGTTCACAACGTTTTCACCAGGAGTAGATTCCATCTCAAGAAACCACTTTCTTTGCTCATCCACGAGGAGCAACTGCTCATTCATTAAAGTTCAATCATGAGCTTGCAAAACTTCAGTCACATCTACAGGCGCCACTTCTAATTCTAGTTATCTTACTATTTCTACCACATCTTCAGTTACTTCCTCCACTGAAATCTTGAAACCCTCAAAGTCATCCATGAGGGTTGAAATCAAATTCTTCCAACCTACTGTTAATGTTGATATTTTGACTTCCTCCCATGAATCACAAATGTTCTTCATGGCATATAGAATGGTGAATAATTTTTAGAATGTTTTCAATTTACTTTACCAAGATTCATCAGATGAACTCACTGTATAAAGCAGCTACAGCCTTTCAAAATGTATTTCTTAAATAATAAGACTCAAAAGTCAAAATGACTCCTTGATCCATGAGCTACAAAATGCGTGGTGTTTAGCAGGCATGAAAACAATGTTATTCTCCTTGTACATCTCTATCAGAGCTCTTGAGCGACTTGGTGCATTGCCAATGATCATTAATATTTTGAAAGGAATCCTTTTTTCCGAGCAGATCTCAACAATGGCTGTAAAATATTCAGTAAACCATGCTGTAAACCGATGTGCTGTCATCTAGGGGTTTTTTGTTCCACTTATAGAGCACAGGCAGAGTAGACTTAGCAAAATTCTTAAGGACCCTAGAATTTTTAAAATGGTAAATGAACATAGGCTTCAACTTAAAGTCACCACCTGCATTAGCCCCTAACAAGAGAGTTGGCCTATCCTCTGAAACTTTAAAGCAAGATATTGATTTCTCCTCTCTAAATAAGAAGGTTATAGATGGCATCTTCTTCCAATAGAAGGCTGTTTTGTCTGCATGTAAAATCTGTTGTTTAGATTTTACATTGATGAAGCTAGCTGTGCAGCTACTGTGTAGCTAGCCTCATCAATGTAAAATCTAAACAACAGATGAGGCTAGCTGTGTAGCTTCATCAATGATCTTAGCTAGATAGATCCTCTGGATAATTTGTTGCAGCTTCTACATTAGTACTTGCTACCCACTTGGCAGTTTTATGTTATGGAGATGGCTTATTTCCTTAAACCTCATGAAGCAACCTCTACTAGCATCAAACTTTTCTTCTGCAGATTCCTAATCTTTCTCAGCCTTCACAGAATTAAAGAGTTAGGGCCTTGCTCTGGATTAGACTTCAGCTTAAAGAAATGTGGGTGATTTGATCTTCTATCCAGGCCACCAAAACTCTCCATTCAATCAAAAATAGTTACTCTGAAGTTAAAATTTTAACGTTTTAAAATGTATTTACTAAATTGTCACTTTTGATCTAAAAATAATTTAATTATTTTGCATAACATAATTGTTTATAAATACCACTTTTCCAAGGCCAATAAAAACAGAATAAACTGTAGGATTGAGGGGTTAAAATACACTGAAATATCTATATGTAAAAAGAAAAATAAGAGGTTTTGACTTTAAATACCTGAATTCAGTCCATCAATTCACTTAATATACAAACAACTAAAATTAAGATATATTAAGGTAGAAAGTACAATGGAGAAAATGGTTCCCTCTGCTTGCAGAGATCATGGTTGACAGTAAAGGGAAGTCACTGAGGTGGGGTTATATGGCTGGACTAGATTTCTACTCTCATCCCTGTCCAGGCTTCTGGTCATACTGATTGATTTACATGAGGTGAAGGGTACCTGCAAAAAGGTAGCTTTTAATGTACTAAAGCCTGAAAAAGAGATGAAAAATGCAAGGGACCTTAGCCACCTTAACCTCAACCAGATGTAAGGAAAGCACTTGAGCCAAACGTAAGCAGGGACCTTCTTCCCCCTTCTGTGATGAATACACAATGATCTGGAGCATTGAGGACCCTTGGATGCCCACTGGATTGGCAGCTTTTTAGAACCATGCGCTAGCATTCAAGTCAGGGGGGTGGGGCCTAAAAAAAGAGAAGCAGCAGCAGAAGATCCCATGGATAATAGCAGTGAGTATTCTTTATGGGGCTCTTAACATAGGTCAGATAATTTCCAACTACTCCAAATGCATTAACTCACTTAACCCTAAAACAATCACCACTTTCCAGCTAACAAGCTGAAGTTTAGAGAAGTTAAGCAAATAGTCCAAGGTCATGTACCTAAATGGTGGCACCAGGATTCGAACACAGGTAGTTTAATTCCAGGGCTTATGCTCCCAAAAACAGAGCTAATTCTCTCTCTCATGGGAGAATGGAATCCCCTGGGGGGTATGGGCTTTTTGGACCCACATAAAAATACTCTGTAGGAATTCCCAAGTAAACTTTCAGAGGTAGAGGAATGGCAGAGATAGGGAGATTTTCTGGGAAGCTGGTTTCCTGCTTGAGCAGATGGGACAATGTGTCAGCCTGATTTGAGTATAAATGATAATGAGAACTCATTTTTTCTGCAGGTTGATAAGGCCTGGGGATACTGAAGCATATGTATTTTATATTTGGAGAGAAGGGCATATAGACATTAGCTAGGATTAGTCATGCACAGGATTTATTCAGTAAAGCATTTGTACAAACATAATGAGAAACTCTAATGTAGAATGCCCAGTGAAATTCAGTTAGCTATAGACACAAAAGGAATTAAAGAGAATTCTCTATAAGTCTGACCAGATTGTGCTAAAAAATTTCATCTGTAAATAATTTTTCACTTGGTATCCACATCCCTTAGAAAAAAATGTTAAAAATGGCGATTGAATATTGGGTCAGCCTCAGCCCATCTACAGAAATCTATAAAGTACCTGACATAAAATTTCAGAAGTACTTTGAAACTCTCTGCCTTGTACAACAATCCTTCTTTTCCATCTTAAATATTTTTTTTTTTAAACAAGGCAGAACTTAAGTAAGGGTAAATAAGTAAAATACCTCTGTGGGAAAATGCAATTGATAGTACAACTCAGTAGTGCCAAGAAGACATTCTTATTCCCATCATTCAAGCAGTAAATATGAAGATTCTCCTGCTCAGAGCTGAGGGTAGATAAACTGGTTGGGCAATGACTAAAGGGAAAGTGAGTTATTTTGTTTTGTGTGTCAAAGAAAAGAAAATAGCCAGCTTAGCCAAGTTCCACAGTCAAAATTCTAGACTACTGTAATCAGAATATAGAATTGGAGAGAAGCAGATTTTAAATGGCAGAGTATAAGCAACTGGATCAAACTGGCCTGCCACCTTTCTATTCTGTGACAGTAAATTAAATACCAAATTTTGTTTATCACTTTTTTAGAGTCATTTCGTTTGCAGTTGAAAAACTCCCAATTACTACAGCAGGCTCTCTCAGGATGTTAAGAAACTGGGTAGGAACTTGGAAGACAGAATGAAGAATGGGGCAGTGTTTGGGAGGCAGAGCAGTATAAAGAGTGACCAACTTCCACATGGCACTTGGAGACTGGTAAGAGGAACAACAGGTGCTAGGAACAGCCACACTCAGTAGCACAAGCATCTACTTGTCACACAAACCTCACTTTTCCATTTTCTTTTCACCATCGGGGCCCCCCAGGAAGAATTGGCCTTGAAAGAAGAAGGAAGTGACAACGAGACTAGTTCATTATGCTATAGGGAGGAATAATGGAGTTTCTCCAAACAGTGGGAGAAGGTTTTGTGGAAGGTTGTGGCAGCCTTTGTGCAGTGCAGCAAGAGGAAAGTGAATGAAGGCTGGTAAGAAAAGATCACCTTGCAGTTACATTCTTTGCAGATATTTTATTACAGGGATGTATGGAAATTGATTGTTTGTAATTCAGACACTAAAGGAAAAATGTACCTATGTAAAATACTATTAGATGGCCATGTTACAAAAAAAGATGAAAGTGAAGCTTTTCATTCGAGATGACTTACATTTCTAAAAAAGATAAAAAGATCTCCAGATTTGATTTTCAGAGACTTTAATTTGGTAATCATGTTTTGTGTCACTGGCACAGCCCAAAAGTCCTCAGAAAGCATTTGAGCTTCGTGGAGGAGAGTCCTTAGTTTCCAAAACTCAAGAAAGCAAATAGAGACTTAGTCATGGGTTTATTACAATCCAACAGTAAGCCATTAACTACAAGCCTGGAAGAGTAGATGCTGGCAACAAAGTTAATTAAATTTGCAGCACTAGGAACAGTCCTGTAAAAATTATTTGGGAAGCATATTTCAACTACAACAAAGCAGCCCAGGAATCAGTAGGGCAGTTGTTCTATAATGTAGTCTTTAGGAATATCCAGCAAAGACCAGAAGTTTAAGGAAAGATGGAAAATTCTCAAGGAATTCTAATGATGCACTGAGATAAAATTATTACTTAGAGAAAAATGAGAAAGGAGTAATCTGAACAATTAGATGAGGCTTCATGTTAAAACAACCCATGAAGGAATTTCCCAAATCCAAAGAAAGAGTGAAATACCAAGAGAAGAACCTATAAATATTTTTTAAATGCACAAAGAGGAATAGGGGAGAAAACAATAAAAACACTAATTGCCAGAATTAAATTTACCGAATTTTCCAAGTTTACTGAATTTACTAATAGGGCTTGTCAATTTAAATAACAAA
The DNA here is from genome assembly GCF_043159975.1 of Macaca nemestrina. Taxonomy (NCBI): domain Eukaryota; kingdom Metazoa; phylum Chordata; class Mammalia; order Primates; family Cercopithecidae; genus Macaca; species Macaca nemestrina. The sequence continues at coordinate 56,820,698 of NC_092137.1, read as the reverse complement.
CAGAGAGGTGAACTCTCTAAAAGAAAATGATGTTTATTTGTGAATGGGCTTTGCACTGGGAATACATGTGCCATACATAGTAAACTATGTTCATATTTTGGAAAAACAAATTTAAAAAAAAATTGAGAGGGATTACATAATTGTTTTAAGATAATTATCCTTTGCTGCAAGGATCAGTAACAAGGGTGGTGTCGGTCTGAGGTTGGACAGGCAGTTACTGGGCAGTCGTCCTCAAAGAAGTGTATTTTTGTGTAAGGTTGTGGCGGCCTTTGTGCAAGGCTGTGGTTTTGCAGTCTTTGGTGAGAGTTTCTTGATTAGGCATTCATGCATGAGAACCATTTCTTCATGGCCTTCCCCAGCTCTCTTTGTCCAGGTTTTAACCCAAGTGACTCCATTTTGATTCTGACAACTTACAATTTTTACAGACTTTACTTTTCTAGTAAGAATGGAACTCTTCTGTAATTACAAATTAAATCTCATCAATATGGAAATGTTGCAGCATCTTTACAACAGAACATGAGCTATGCCTAAAGAAGAAAACTCATGTGCCTCTGTGTTTTCAAGTGCTAATCTGATTTGGGAAACTTTTATGTACTTAATCATTATCCCTCTCTCTTTGTTAATTTGTTCCCTACCCCCACCAGCACCTCCCAACAGAGGAGTAAAATGAATTTCCTTAGCAATATGTTTAGAATTGTTAAGACCTCCTATGAAGTCTACTGTCCTTCATAATGAGAACAGCTGGAGGAAAGCATAACTTTAGTACTTTTGAGGTGATAGGGAAGATTCCCTGGCTTAAAAGGCAAATAATATTTTATTAAATTTCAGGTATAGTTTTGGATTAAATCAAACCTAACTGCTAAGCTTATTATACAGACAACTAAAATATCAGGAAGAGGGCAAAAATACTTATTAATTAATTATCTGGAAAGAAAAGAAAAGTGAGCTCAGGGTCACATAGCTCATAATTCCAAGGACTACATATTAACCATCTTAGCAGCAATTATCAAAACATTTAAAAACTAGTATAGCAAAGCACTGATTAATCAGATAGTCACAGAGTCTTGGGAGGCCTCCTGATACACCATGCAATTACCATTAGTTTGCAGGATTTTGAGGAAGTCTGGGGTAGTTCAGGGAGCCAGTCTGGTAGAAGGAGCCAGGGTGGTCAAAGGATAGATATGGCATTGGGAAGCCCAGATGGATATTTTTGTATATTAACCCTACACTATACTGGGTGGTTTTTATCTCAGAGTTTCTCATTTATTCTCAGAAATCTATACAGCCTGTGTATTTTTAATCTATATTTGAGTAATCAAAATTCTCAATGGTTTCTCTTTCTCCCTATAGACAAAGGAGCTCACTTGATAGTTACAAATTACTGACTTTGAGCTCCAATCAGCTTTCGTCCAGCTGCCGTAGACATTAAGGATAAAAAGTGCTGACGATGGCTGGAAACATCCCTAAAAATTCAAAGATTCACAACGATATTCTCCTACGGCTTTAGAAAATGGGTACTGAGGTACATGAAGGTTGAAACAAGTATCATTTCCAACTGGCCCTCACGATCTCTTCTGAGAAAGAGCAGGCCCGTATATGCCTTCGCTGTGGCCATGGATGATTGGATCAAGAATGGACATCTGACTGCATGATTAGCCAGTCTGATTCTGCCTTCTAATCACTTGGAGCTGAGTTTCAGCTCACGGATCACTTGAACTAGAAGAACATGTATAGCCAAGGTTGGGGAGCCAAGGCAGTCTGGAAAGAAAGGGAGGAAAGGAGAAGGTGAGGGAGGAAGAAAAGCCCAGAAAAAAAAAAAAGAGTAAATATAAGAGAGCATATCTCTAAAAAGTAAAATTCTTAGTGGCTGTCCCTTTCTTGCCTTTAAATTTTATTAAATGTCATTGTTCGCCTCATGCTAGCTTTAGTAGCTATCTGTTTCCTGCAACCTAATGATCTCTTTACTAATATTCAGCCCAATAGAGGAATTTTTTAAGTCCTAGAGAAAGAACTTTATGTTGAATTCACTCTTCTTCCCTCTCTGAACCATATCAAAGACATGCCAGGTGAAAAGGTACCATAGGCAAGAGGGACCTTATTTCTTCAGCTTGAATTCTGCAGGATCATGCTACTAATCGTTAGTGGTGAGACTACAGAAAAGAAGTCTCGTCTTAAAACTTTAAAAAGAAAGTATATATGTTTCTATATCCCAGGAATGAACATGAGAAGCAAGTTAAGAAAACAATTTCACTCACAATAGCATCAAAAAATAAAATAGCCTGGCTTCCAGAATGGCATTCTGAGGAGCTTGAGGAATGCCTCCCCTGAAAAACATGTATTAAGCAGGCCAGAGTTAACAAAGACAATCATCCGGACTCTGTGGAGGTTGATCAATGGGCTTATAATAAATTGAGAGGGATTCATTCAATAAAATGTTTGTAAACTTGGTAAGATACAGCATTTGAGCTAGGGACTGTACCTGACCCCATATAACTGCCTTGAGAATAATTATTTCAGTGGGTTCGGCAACCACGGGACATTCTTATCTCTTCCAGCTCTCTAGGATAGAAGAGCTATTCTCTGTGGTTTGGGTAGCTGCTGAATTTTGGCAGATCCCATTTTCCACACTCCCTACTGTGGAAGGCCCATATTGAGTAGGTAGTGGCAGCCAGATGGCATCTGTCACCCCAATCCCAATTCCCGTTACACAGGGAGTATCCAAGTGGGCCAGCTGGTGAAGAGTACAGACTCCATTTCCTGAACAGATCAGCGTTGTAAAAGAACTGCTCCAGTGGGCTTGACAGCCAAAGGGCTGCTCCCATCTCCCCTAGATTCCTCAGGTGGAAGACCCATTCCAGGTATATTTGGCAGTCAGTGAATATTGGTAGAACCCATCCTTTTTAGGTCTGAGCTACTGAAGATCCATATTGGGTAGTGGCAGTAGTTGGGTGGCAGCACCAGTCCCCTTGCCTCCTCATGTATACACATAGACACAGTTCCTGCTTTATAGTGGGGATGCTGGTGGGAAAGCAATAAAGAATAAGTTTCTTATCTCCACCAGCAGCCCACCCCAGCTGGTGCTCCATAGTTTAGTTGTTCTGCCTAGGGAAGAGTCAGAGCAAGCCTTAAAAATTGGCAACACTCTTCCCCTGACAAATAGCCAGACTTTCATTGGATCAAACTGTGCACAGTGCCCAAGGGTATTGTCAAAAATAATAGAGTAATCATATAGCAATTAGTGGAGGCTAACATCTAGGTATGACACTAATATAGACTAGAAGAAGTGTAACAGAGAGATCAGAGGAAGAGAAAGTTAAAGAGATTCAGTTTAAAACCAAGGTCATCCATGGTGGCTAGGGAGATTGTATGCATGCCCAAGACTACAGTCTGTGAGGAGCAACACCAGAGGTTGCATGTTTCAGGGGAAATAGTCCTTAACTGAACTTAGTCCAGGTAAATGACTAAACAATAAACAAGCAAACAAGGGAAAACAACAAGTGCCAGCAGAAAGAGAGATTAGTATAAAGAGTTGCTACAAAATTCTGCTGGAGTAAGGAAACGACAGCATATGGCAACTTGAATCCAGAGGAAGAAATAAATAAAATAAGAAATAGTAAAGGAGAAGTAGGAAGAGGATGAGAAAGAAGAGGAGGAGGAGAAAAATGTTAATATAAAAATATGTACTTGCTCTCTGTTATGGTTTAGATCTGTGTCCCCACCCAAATCTCATGTCAAATTGTGATCCCCAGTGTTGGAGGTGGGACCTGGTGAAACCTACCTCTATGATCCCCAGTATTGGATCATAGAGGTAGGGTCCACATTAGTGGTTTAGCACTATCTCCTGATGCCGTTCTTATGATAGTGAGTGAGTTCTCATGAGATCTGGCTGTTTAAAAGTGTGTATTATCCTTCCCCTCTCTTTCTTCCTCTTGCTCCAGCCATGTGAAGTAGTCACTCCCCTTATGCTTTCCACCATGTTTGTAAGTTCCTGAGACCTCCCCGAAGCCAGATACCAGCATCATGCCTCCTCTGCAGCCTACAGAACCATAAGCCAATTAAAACCTCTTTTCTTTATATATTACCCAATCTCAGGTATTTCTTTATAGCAGTGTAAGAACAGACTAATTTACTCTCCTTTTTTCTTCCAGCTTTTTAAAATAATAAAACTGTATAAAATAATGAGCATAATAATGTAGGGTTTGGTTTGTAGCATATATGAACATAATATGCAAAATACTATAACATGCAGAAAAGAATGAGCAGGAATGAGACATATAGAAGAAAATTTTCTGTAACTCACTTGAATTGAGTAGTATAAACCTGAAGTCAATTCTGGTAAGATGTATACTGAAAGTCCTAGAATAAGCACTAAGAAAATAACTCAAAAAATATCAAATATTAGTTTCCCATTGCTGGCTTTAACAAATTGCCACAAACTTAATTGCTTAAAACAAGACAAATTTGTGATCTTACAGTTTTGGAGGTCATAAATCTGAAGAGGTTTCATTGGGCAAAATCAAGAAGTAAATAGAATTGTGTTCCCCTTGGAGGCTCCAGCAGGAGGATCTGTTTTCTTGCCTTTTCTAGCTTTCAGAGACTACACTCCCCTTTCAAGCCAGCAAATGCATCATTCTAACATCTCACTCACCATATCTTTATTTTATTTTTTTAACTTTCCTGCCTGCCTCTTTCCCTTATGATTAGCCTTGTGATTACATTGGACTGACTCAGATAAGACAGGGTAGTCTCCCCATCTCAAAATTCTTAACTTAATCACACATGCAAAGCCCCTTTTGCCATGTTAGGTAATATATTCACAGGTTCTGGGCATTCAGACATGGACATCATTTGTGGATCATTATTTTTCCTACCATGGTTAAAATATCATTAAAGGAATTGAAATGTTACTCTAGAAAATATACAGTTAATGCAAAACAAGATAATAAATAATAAAAGAACTAAAATGATAAACATACAGAAAGCAAAAACAAAAATGGCAGACATAAATAAAAACATATCAACAATAACATTAAATTTGAAACAATCCAATCAAACCAAAAAATTTTTCAACAGAATTTTTTTAAATTCAATCATATATTATCCACAGCAAACATATTTTAGATTCAAAAATACAAGTAAATTGAAAGTAGAATGATGAGAAAAGATATGCCATGTGAATAGCAACCACAAGAGAGCAGGAATGACTATACCAATATCAGACAAATTAGAGTTTTGAAAAAATGTTAATGAAAACATGTCATAATAAAAAAGGATCAATCCATCAGGAAGACATAACAATCATAAACATATATACACCTAACAACAGAGCCTCAGATGCATTAAGCAAACCTGAACAGAATGTAAAAATATATGTGTGTTTCAACAACCATAATAGGAGACCTTACTTTCAATAATGGATAGAGCCACTATTCAGAAGATCAGCAAGGAAATATAGAACTTCAACAACTCTTTAAAGCAACTAAACATAGTAGACATTCACCCAAAAGCCGCAAAATTTGTGTTTCTTAAGCACACATGCGACATTCTCCAAGATTAATCGTATGCTAGGCCATAAAGCAAATCTCAATAAATTTAAAAGAATTGCAATTACACCAAGTATGTTATTTGACAATAATAAAGTTATAAATCAGTAACAAGAAAAGTTGGGAAATTCAAAATTATACAGAAATAAAACAACACATGCCTAAATAACTAACAGATCACAGAAAAAAATCAAAGGGGAAATTAGATAAGTTTTGAAATGAATTAAAATGAAACACAATATACAAACTTATGAAATGCAGCAAAAGCAATTCTCAGAGGGAAATTTATGGCTATAAACACCAATACTGTATTACAAAAAGAAGAAAGATTTCAATCAATAATCTAACCTTTCACCTTAAGTAACTTGAAAAAAGAACCAACTAAACCCAAAGCAACAGGAAAAAAAAAAAAAAGGAAATAACAAATAAATCAAAGAGAATAGAAAAGCAATACAGAAAAATCAATGAAACAAAAAGTTAGATCTTTGAAAAGGTCAACAAAATTGAAAAACCTTTACCTAAACTGACTAATGAGAGGGAGAGAGAGAAAGAGAGAAATGCATATTACTAAAGTCAGAAGTGAAAGGAAGATGTCATTTTTGAGCTCATGGAAATAAAAAGGATTAAAAAGAAGTACTATAAACTGTACAACAATAAATTTGATAACTTAGACGAAATAGACAAATTTCTGAAATAACAGAAACTACCAAAACTAACTCAGGATGAAAAAGAAAATCTGAATAGGCCAATAACAAATTAAGAGATTAAATTTGTAATTTAAAACTTTATCACAATGAAAATCTCAGGCCCATAATGTTTCACTGGTGAATTCTTACAAATACATAAAGAGGAATTAAAACAGATACTTCATAAACTCTTCCAAAAAATAGAAAAGGTACAATTTTCAACTCATCATATGAGGACAGAATTACCAAAACCAAAGACATTAAAACCACAAACTAGCAACCATTATGAAAATAAAAGCAAAACTTTTCAGCAAAGTACTAGCAAATTAAATTTAGAAACATATAGAAAGGATTATGCACCATAATCAAGAGGGATTTATCCCAAGAATATAAGTTTGATTCAAAATCAAAACATCAATCTACGTAATACAACGTATCAATAGAATAAAACACAAAAACAATATAATCTTCTCCATAAAGGCAGGAAAATCCTTGTTAAAACCCAACATACCTTCATTTAAAAAGAAAACCATTTAAAAAAACAGAAATAGAGGAAACTTCCTTACCCTGGTAAAGAACATCTACAAAATACCCACAGCTAGCAGCATGTTTAATGGTGAAAGACAAAGCTTTCTCCTTGTAATCAAGAGCAAGACACATCTGTTCACTCTCTTGTCATTTCTATCTACCATTATACTATAAGTTATACTCAGGGAAATTAGGTAAGAATAATACATAAAATTAGAAAGGAAGAAGTGAAATTATTTCTTTTGCAGATGACATGATCTTCTACATAAAAAATTAAAAGAAGTCCACAAAACATTATGTTAGCAGTTTAAAATCCATCCAGGCCTGCAGCAACTCGATTCTTGCCATCTCAGAAGAAGGAATTAGGCTGAGGGGCATAAGGCGGGGTGAGAGGCCAAGATGAGTTTTAGAGCAGGAGTGAAAGTGTATTAAAAAGGTTTAGAACAGGAACAAAAAGAAGTAAAGTACAGTTGGAAAGGGGCCAAGTGAGTAACTCAAGAGAGCCAAGCGTGCTGGTTGGCCCTTGACTTAAGGTTTTTATACACTGCATTTCTTCTCCTTTGATTTTTTCCTTAGGCAGTCTGTCTACACGAATAGTGGCTTGCCAGAACTAGGGAGGGGCCACATGCGCAGGTGTCTACTGAAGTTGTGCACGTGTTCATTTGAGGCATTTTTCCCTTACCTGTCAAGTGTTTCCAGAGGAAGGTCATATACCAGTTAAACGCTGCCATTTTGCTTCCCAGTGTGCATGCTTGAGCCTGCTTGCCCAACTTCTGAAATCTTATCAGGAAACAGTCAATCACCAGCTTCAGGTGTTTTCTATGTATTGGAAGCGTGCGTCCCCTGGTGCCAGCTGCAAACAATTTTTTTTAGCAAGTCAGTTTAACAACCACCTAATGATCACCTGATGGCCACCTGACATTCCTGGTTGGTGGGGGTGGGCTTCTCCTGCCCTGCTCATGTCTGCCTAGCTACCTTCTCCAACAATTATAACTCATAAATTGGTTGAGCAAGCTTACAGAATATGCAATCAATGTACAAACACAACCATATTTCCATATACTAGCAACAATCTAGTATATGGATTACATTTACAATAGCTTCAAAAAGAATTATAAATCAATTACATTTACAATAGCTTCCAAAAGAATACAATATTTAGAAATACATTTAATAAAAGAAGAATAAAGTTTGTACACTGAAAAGTACAAAATATCATAGAAAGAATTTGAAGACCTAAATAAATGGGAAAACATTCAATGTTCATAGATTGGAAGGCAACATTAAGATGACAATACTGGCCGGGCGCGGTGGCTCAAGCCTGTAATCCCAGCACTTTGGGAGGCCGAGACGGGCGGATCACGAGGTCAGGAGATCGAGACCATCCTGGCTAACACGGTGAAACCCCTTCTCTACTAAAAAAATACAAAAAAACTAGCCGGGCGAGGTGGCGGGCGCCTGTAGTCCCAGCTACTGAGGAGGCTGAGGCAGGAGAATGGCGTAAACCCAGGAGGCGGAGCTTGCAGTGAGCTGAGATCCGGCCACTGCACTCCAGCCTGGGCGACAGGGCGAGACTCCGTCTCAAAAAAAAAAAAAAAAAAAAAAAAAAGATGACAATACTCCCCCAAATAGTTAAACGCAATCCCAGTCAAAATCTCAGCCACTATTTTTTTTTTTTTTGTAAAAATTGACAAGCTGATCCTAATATTCACGTCTAATTGCAAGAGGGACCCAGAATAACAAAAACAATCTTGAAAATGAAGAAATTTAAGAACTCACACATCCTGATTGCAACATCTACTACAAAGCTATTGGAATCAAGATAATGTGGCACTGACTTGAGGACAGACATATAGATCAAAGAAATGAAATTGGGAGTCCAGAAATTAACGCTTACATTTATATTCAACTGATTTTCTAGAAAGATGCCAAGATGATTCAAATAGGCATGGAAGATATTTTTGGAGCAACGAAATTATTCTAAAATTCTGGGGATGACTGCACAGCTCTCTGAGGAATCATTCAATTGTACACTTAAAAAGGGTGAATATTTCAGTATGCAAATTGTACCTCAATAAAGGTGTTCAGGAATCAATAGATTAACTTCAAATATATTCTTTGTAGATAGATGAGGCATAAAGTCACTCAAGAATTTTTAAGGGTAGAGAAAAAGGGGATAGTTAGGCACTTCAGACTTTCAGTGGTTAAAATTCTTTACTCAAATGTGGTCTCATTTCACAGATTGAGAAAATGAGGAAAATTGGGAGAGTTTCTTGTGCTCTGACCAGTTCTGATGAGCTTTTGGTTGGTGCCAGCTTTGTCTGAGACAGAAAGCCAAGAAAGCAAAAATCACTCAAGTCACTGTGGGAAGCAAAAGGTAAAGATTAGAAACAGGCATGTTGGGTTTGTTTCGGATCAGCACATATTTGGATGCTTTTAATACTGAACATTTATTAAATGCAAGCAGCTCATTGAGCCAGAGAGAATTTGGAGCTATTTGTGGCCTCCAGCTCCTTGGTCTGAAAAATTGGAGTGAATATCAGTTCATTCTAGTCCAGGCTTAAGACCTTCTCTGAATTTATAAAATTGGAAATATATATTCGAATCATTTGACACAATTATTCATCCATAACATGGATGTAAGTGTTTTTAGTATCTTTTCCCTTGAAGTTGAGTAGTGTAAAAGTAAAGCCCTGCATGTTCTAGAAAGATTCCCCTTTTTAATGAATCAAGTACATTTTGTATTTGTTTTTGATTACCTTATCTCTAGTCCCACTAGCTCTGAGCTTTGTATAATAGTAGCAGTATCATGTTACCAGAACCTGAAATCACACTTCCCCGGGATGTTCTGATGGCAGAGAGTGCAAAGAAATGACTTCTCTGGAATCATTCCAGGACAGCATGCTGTCAGGGCAATTTGAGGATAATATGCACAGTCCAGTGAAGGCTGCATAATTGCCCATGTGCTATTTTTAACTCATTCTCTTGAGTTACACCATTGGCACAGATAAGCCATTACAATGTACTCAGATATCTATTAAAAGTGATTAAATAAGTGGCGTGGACTTAGTGGCATATAATCATATCTTAAAGTTTGACAGTTGAGAGCTACTTATAGCGTTTTTGCCTATAGTGCTATTTATTTATTCTCATATAACCCCCATTATTTGGAGAGGTAACGAAAGAAGGAGTTGGGAGGCAAATCAAGTCACTTGAATCATTGCTAGGTGCTGAGGTCAACACAAGGCAAGTGACTAACAAGGGTTCTAAAAATTCACTCTGATAAAAATGAAAGCACCTTTATTTCCACTCTAAACAAGTCACTGAGATAAGCCCCTCTGACACCTACAAAAGGCATGGTAATATTTATTTTCTTCAGGGATTTTTCTCCTATGGCTATTGAAACAGAGCTCCACTTAAAAATCAATATACAGTTCACTATCTGAGGGATAAATTGTCAATGGCACAAAACCGCAAATGAGCCAGATTGTTAATATGCTGCACTCCTGTGCTCCCAGCCTCTCTAATGTCCTCGTTCCGAGTTTCCTTCATCCCTAAGACCTCTTGTCCTACTTATTCTTCTCCCTTGAAGTTGGAGGAGTTTCAGACATGAGCCAAGTGGACAAGCCCATTTTTTTCAACATACATGCATCTCCAGTTTCCCTGAAATACCTCCTAGGTCTGGGTAGCTATGAAGGAAAGAGGTAGTGAAATGTCCCAACGATGATCGAAGGAAAAGGTTAAAAGTGTCATTGAGAGTCCCAGAGATCTCTGTCATGACCTACAGTCTGCTTTATAATTCCGTAATGGGTCTTCAAATTGAGAATGAACTTGAGTGATCAATTCCAGCATAACAACCTTATTCAAGCTTCTCTTCACTCAGCTTTTAACCAGATTATGTGAGACTCTAAAGAACAATTTTTAAACTGCATAGAAGATATTATGCCATCTAAAGTTGTGAGAACTAGCATATCCCTGCAATGTTGTATTTCTGACTAAAATAAGCCTCCTTAAAATATGTATTATTCTAGCAAAGGCTAATATCAACCCCTGGCACTGCTCAAGGGCTAATTGATCCTGAGTCCAGCTCCAGCCTCACAGCATGGAGTTCCCTATGCACTCTCTCGGCGATTCTTTGATGTAAAAGCATGAAGTTACTAAAAGAAAGCCAGGACATCTTAGTGCTGTCCTGACTGGCTATAGATCTGCATTGAGGACCTAGCATGGTTAGCTTAGTCCCCAGTGATATAAGTCAAGTATGTCTAAATACTCTGACCTGGAGTAAAAGAAAATAAACCCACATATTTAGATTCTTAAGAAAGAAATCCCTACAATGTTTGCAAAAACAGTAAATGGAAGAGTATAAGATCTGAAGCCACCCCTGGAGTCAGTCCTTACTCTCTGATTTGTAAACTGTGCGACCTTAGGCAATCGTGTAACATTTCAGCACAACAGTCTGCCATGATATAAAGTTGTGCTAATAACAATACTCTCCTTCATAGAGTTATGTGATGATTAAATCAGGCAATGTATGTAAAGTACTTATGCCAGAGTCTGGCACATAATAATTTCTTAATAAATATTTGCATATATTTGTGTGAGCATGAGTATTGTATCATTTATAATACTTGGTGATGCTTTAAAGTATGAGATTCAAGAGTCTAAAGATCAACAGCTCCTCAGAGGAGTCTTTTGTCCTCCATCTCAAATAAAGTCCTGTCTGCACCATTGGGAGATAAATCCAATAGGGTAGTCATGCAATCTGGACTATGATCGGCCCCTATCTGAAAACAGCTTCTATTCTACAGCTCTCATTAGCAGATTCTTACAGCCTTCCTGGGAGATGTCTTAAAATGTGGTTGCAGTTCACCCAGAATATTTCAAATTGACTGAAATTGCATTGAAAGTGGTGCTTCTAGGCCGGGCACAATGGCTCATGCCTATAATTCCAGCACTTTGGGAGGCCAAGGTGGGTGGATCACCTGAGGTCAGAAGTTCAACACCAGCCTGGCCAACGTGGTAAAACCCCGTCTCTACCAAAAATATAAAAGTTAGCTGGGCATGGTGGCAGGCACCTGTAATCCCAGATACTCAGGAGGCTGAGGGAGGAGAATCACTTGAACCCAGGAGGCAGAGATTACAGAGAGCTAAGATCGTGCCATTGCACTCCAGTGTGGGCAACAGAGCAAGACTGTCTCAAAATAAACAAAACAAAAAAAAGAAAGTGGTACTTCTATAAACATGTGAAACTTGCATTTTATATGAATATTTGCATACATGTATACATATTTGCACAATAAAATTTAATCTCTATGAAGAAGAGAATGTTTTGCCTGTCTTGTTCAACATTATATAACTTTGCACCCAGAAAGAAAAGTGTCTAGTATACAATGGACATTCAATAAATATTTATTAATTAAATGAAAACTCATTTATAGATGTTTTGTTCAACTAATATTTTGATACCTACTAAGTACCAAGTCCTTCTATATTTCTGGTAAACAAGACTGATACAAGCCCTGCATTAATGAAAATTATAGTTTAGAGGAAGAAAAGCATTAAGTAGATAATCATATGGAGAATTTCAAAATTATAATATTTTTAGTAAAAGTAAGAAATATATGGCTCCATTAGAATAAAAAGTCTTCCATCTAGCAGGCAGTCAAATATTTATTCACTGCCTATGACGTGCCAGGCAGTGCTCTAGGCCCAGGAAACAGCAGTAAAGTAGACAAAGAGTGTCCCTGTGCTCAATGAGTTCACCTTTCTTTGGGGATAGAAAAAAGAGTATGCATTCTCCTCCCCAAAACATATAAAATAAAGTCCTGATGAGTACATTGAAGAAGATACAACAAAGCGGTTGTTCTCAAATTGAACTTGTGTCATCATCACCTGAAGCACTGATTAAAGCAGGAGATGGTTTTAATTCAGAGTTCTTGATTCAATAGGTCTAGGGTGGGGCCTGAGTATTTTCATTTTTAGCAAGTTCCCTAGTACTCCTAATAATGCTGGTTTAGGGCTACAAAAGTCACAGCAATAATGATCAAAGCAGGATATTTATCATATGTACCACCTCATGCATTTATCATTTCTTTGTGGCAAGAACATCAATAAAAATCGTATAAAAGAAATCACATAATATCAAAATAATTTAATGACTCAGCTATAATCTTGACTATATTATCCATAAATTTTGATGAAATAAAAAAATTGGAAACAAAAAATCAGAGCAATAGAGTAATATGGTGGCAGGTCATGGGTGGAGGCAAGTCATGGGTGGCAGGTCATGGCCTCTCTGAGCAGGTAATATTTCACCTGAGGCCTGGATAGCAAAAGGAGTTAACCATCAAAGCTCTGAGGGGAGAACATTTCATGCTGAGGAAACAATGATTGCAAAGGCCTTGATGTGAGAGTGCATTAATTTTTCTTGAGTTCATTTGTATTTCCTGGAGAAATCCAGCAGTGGATTCAGAGCAGACTGGAAGGAGATCAAGATGGAGAGCAAAGCAAGGGCCAGGCCATGCAAGACCTTGCCAGCCATGTTGAAGATTTTTATCTTTATTCTAAAAGCACTGGGAAGCCAGTGACAGGTATTAAGTAGAGATAAGGTGGGATTGAATTTACATTTTGAAAAGAGTTCTCAGGCTAGAGAATGGAGAAGGACTGGAGATGGAGAAGGGGTCAATGTGAAAGGGTAGAACAGTTAAGAGGCTAAAGTCTTAGTATAGGTGGGATAAGATATTGAGTTAAATTAGCATGATGGTCCTGGAAGTAAAGAGAAGGATATCCAAAAGTACTTGATTAAAAGTTGGACCTGGGTAAGGGGTGGATAAGGAATAAGGTAATGTTATGTGTAATTTCCATATTTCTGGATTCCATAACCTAAAGGATGGTGGTACCATTCACTGAAGCAGGAGAGGTTAGATTAGAAGAAGACTAAATTTTGTAGAGTTTTTTGAAGGGAGAATTATTGTTTGTGTATGTGACTTTGCTTTAGTTTTGCTTTTTTGTCTGTTTGTTTGTTTGTGTTTGTTTTGAGGAGATAAGGGATGAGAAGATGGGCTCTTGTGACTTTACTCTGGGATATTTTTATTTAGAGGTGACCTTGCTAAGACATGCAAGTATGGAAGCCAAGTAAAAAGTTAGTTACTTCTTACTTGTAACTTGAGTTACAAGTACCTCAGTAGAAAAAGATCTAAATTGGAGATAAAAATGCATTTAATCCTTTTATTTTTCAGTTGGTCACTGAGTCCACAAGATTGAATGAGATCATTTAGAGAAAATGGGAAGAAGACCTCAGATTGAACATGGAGAAACAACATTTAGTGGAGAGAAAGAAAAGAATAAACTGTCAAAGGAGATATAGAACAAAAACGAAAACCAAATATTTTTTGCACAATGGAAGGCAAGAGAAGACAGTGTTTTAATAGACAGGGAGTGATCAATTTGTATTCCTACTGAGAAACCAAGTAAGATCAACACTGAAAAATGTACATCAAGTGATTTATATGAATGTTTTATATACAAAAAGAAAACAAATACTTATTTTAAACTCAAATTAACAAATCACATAATACAAAAAATTTTAAAAAGCAACAAATAGTCTTTCTAAATCCTAGATTGTAATTATGGGGTCCCCCACAGAGTAACTATTCAATAAATACACACTGCCTTGAATTAAAAGTGTACAACAGCTTAAGTCTTAACCAACCTATGACTCCTCTTCTATCCTTCACTATGCCTATACATTCTACGTTGATGAGCAAAATCACAGCATTTAATTGCTACATTTTTGTTCATTTTGGTATTTTACAAAATTCAACCATGCTTTATTTAACTCTTTTAAAAACCATCCATGTCTCTCTGCTTCCTCTTTCTTCTCGTCATTTCCTCCCCTTTCTGTTTTTCTCCTTCTAGTCTTTCATTATAATCATTCTCTGCCTTATGGAGCAACCTCACCACATTGATTCTATTTGCTTTTTCAGTGGTAGGAGCACTGATAGTTCTCCATCTATCCCAGTTGATTCCAGTTGCTCCACTCAGACCATCACTAAGGAAATTACTCCTCATTCATTATGATTTATCATATTGATATGGTTTTAAGTTCAGGTTATTTAAAAATCATATATGCTAAATCAATATATGACATAAACTGGTAACAATTTTCTCCACAGCCCCCAGAGGACACTAGTGTATCCCCATGTCTATGAGTAGCCCATTCTTCAGATATTGAAGTGGTCTCTGCACACTTCTCTCCACTGCTCCTTTGCGTGGCATTTGAAACTCACACTATCTCTCCTGTCTCACCCATCCCCTTAATTACTTTCTTAGTGTATTATGTATCAAAGTAGTCATCTTTGTTGGCATGTATATGTCTTCTTTTGAGACATGTCTTTTCATGTTATTTGCCCAGTTTTAATCAAGTTGTTTTTTGTTTGTTGATTTGTGTAAGTTTCTTACAGATTCTGGATATTAGACCTTTGTTGGATGCATAGTTTCCTTCTATACTATAGGTTGCTTACTCTGTTGACAGTTTCTCTTGCTGTGCAGAAGTGCTTTGGTTTAATTGGGTCCCACTTAATCAATTTTTGTTTCGTTGCAATCGCTTTTGAGGACTTAGCCATAAATTATTTGCCAAGGCCAAAATTGAGAAAGGTATTTTTTAGGTCTTCTCCCAGGATTTTTATGTTTTGAAGACTTATATTTAAGTCTTTAATCCATCTTGAGTTAATTTTTGTATACAATCATGGGTAGGGGTCCAGATTCATTCTTCTCCATATGAATAGCCAGTTATCCCAGCACTGTCTTTTCCCCATTGCTTATTCTAGTTGAGTCTGTCAAAAATTAAGTGGTTGTAGGCATACCGCTTTATTTCTGGGATCTCTATTCTTTTTCATTGGTTATGTGTCTATTTTGTACGAGTACCCTGCTATTTTTGTTATTATAGCCTTGCAGTACAGTTTGAAGTTGGGTTATGTGATGCCTCCAGCTTTGCTCTTTCTGCTTAGGATTGTTTTGGCTATGGGGCTCTCTTTTGGTTCCATGTTAAATTTAGAATTTTTTGTCTAATTCTGTGAAAAATGATGGTCATTTGATAGGAATAGCATTGAATCTGTAAGTTGCTTTGGGCAGTATGAACATTTTAACAACATTGATTCTTCCAATCCATAAGCATGGGATGTTTTTCCAGTTCCTTTTGCTGTCTCTGATATCTTTCAGCAGTGTTTTATAGTTGTTATACGTGTCTTTCACCTCCTTGGCTAGATGTATTCCTAGGGACTTTTGTGTGTGTGTCTGTGGCTATTGTAAATGGGATTGTGCTCCTGATTTGGCTATCACTTGGATTTTATTGGTGTACAGAAATGCTACTCATTTTGGTACATTGATTTTGTATCTTGAAACTTTACTGAAATTGTTTATCAGTTCTAGGAGCCTTTTTGGCAGAGTCTTTAGAATTTTCTAGGTATATAATCATATCATCGGTAAAGAGAGATGATTTGACTTCTTCTTTTCACATTTGGATTTCTTTTCATTCTTCCTCTTCCCTGATTGTTCTCACTAGGATTTCCATTACAATGTTTAATAGTTATGGTGAGAGTGTGCATTGTTGTCTTGTTCCAGTTCTCAAAGAGAATTGTTCCCACTTTTGCCCATTCAATAAGATGTTGGCTATGGGTTTGTCATAGATGGCTCTAATTATTTTAAGGTATGTTCCTTCAATGCCTACTTTATTGAGAGTTTTTATCAAAAGGGATGTTGGATTTTATTGAAAACCTTCCCTGCAGTTTTGAGATGATCATATGGTTTAGATTTTTAATTCTATTTATGTGGGGAATCACATTTACTGATTTGCATGTTTGGAATTCATCTTGCATCCATGGAATGAAGCCTATTTTATCATGGTGAATTAACTTTCTGATATACTGCTGGATTTGGTTTACTAGTACTTTGTTCAGGATTTTTGCATCTATTTTCATCTGGGATATTGGCATGAATTTTCTCCTTTTGTTGTGTCTCTGCCAGATTTTGGTATCAAGATGATACTGGATTTATAGAATGAGTTAGGGAGGAGATTCTTATCCTTAATTTCTGGGAATATTTTCAGTAGGATTGGTAAGAGTTCTTTTTTTTACATCTGGTAGAATTTGGCTGTGAAACCATCTGGTCTAGAGCTACTTATGATTGGTAGTTTTCCTTTATTACTGATTCAATTTCAAAACTCATTATTGGTCTTTTTGTGTTTTCACTTTCCTCCTAGTTCAATCTTGAGAGGATATATGTTTCCAGGAATTTATCCTTTTCTTCTAGATTTTCTAATTTGTATGCATAGAAATAGTCATAATAGTCTTTGAGTTTCTTTTTATTTCTGGGAGATCAGTTGTAATGTCATCTATGATTGTGCTTATTTGGATATTATATTTTTTTCTTTGTTAATCTAGCTAGTAGTCTATCAATTTTGTTTATTCTTTAAAAGAAACAGCTGTTGGTTTCGTTATCTTCTGTACAGAATTTTGCAACTTCATTATGTGCTGTTCTTCTCTGACTTTAGTTGTTTCTTTTCTTCTGCTTGTTTGGGGGTTGATTTGTTCTTTGGTTTCTAGTTCTACTAGGTATGATGTTAGATTGTTAATTTGAGACCTTTGTAACATATTGATGTTTGTGTTTATCACTATAAACTTTCCTTCTAACCCTGCTTTAGCTGCATCTCAAAGATTTTGGTATATTGTGTCTCATTTTCATTAATTTCAAAGATTTTTTGTTTGTGCCAGAATTTCATTGTTTATGCAAGAGTCATTTAGGAGTAAGTTGTTTCATTTCCATGTACTTGTATAATTTTGACAGACCTTCTTGGTATTGATTTCTGTGTTTATTCCACTGTGGTATAAAAGTGTGCTTGATATTTTTTGATTTTTTTAAAATTGAGACTTGCTTTATGACTTAGCATGTAGTTGATCTTAGAATATGCTCTGTGTGCAGATGAGAAGAATATATACTCCATGGTGGTTAGGTGAAGTATTCTTAGACATCTATTAGGTCCAATTGATCACGTGTTTAGTTTAAATCCAGAATGTATTCGTTACCTTTCTGCCTTGATGACCTGTCTTACACTGTTAGTAGGGTGTTGAAGACTATTATTGTCCCACTGTCTCTTTTCATAGGTCAATAAAAACTTGTCACATGAATCTAAAAGCTCCACTCGTGGGGGTATATGTATTTAGGTTAGTTGTGTCTTCTTGTTAAATTGAACTCTTTCTCATTATGTAATTCCTTTGTCTTGATTGTTGGTTTAAAGTCTCTTATCTTACATAAGAAAAACAACTTCTTAATGGGTGCAGCACACCAACATGGCACATGTATACATATGTAACAAACCTGCAGGTTGTGCACATGTACCCTAGAACTTAAAGTATAATAATAATAAAAAAAATAACAACTTCTGATCTTGTTTCTTTTCCATTTGCATGATAGGTCTTTCTCCATCACTTTACTTTGAGCCTGTGGGTGTTGTTACATGTGCTATGAGTCTCTTGAAGACAGCACCTGTGTCTTGTCTTTATATCCATCTTGCCAGTCTATGCTCTTCAGTGAGGTATTTAGACCATTAATATTCAATGATAGTATTGATATGTGAGATTTTGATCCTGTTATCACATTAGCTGGTTGTTTTGTAGACTTGATTATTTAGTTGTTTTATAGTGTTTGTGGGCTTAACTCTGTTTTTGTAGTAGCAGATATCCTTCTCTCATTTACATGTTTAAGCACCCCCTTAAGGCCCCCTTGTAAGGCTGGTTTAGTGGTAATAAATTTTCTGTCATTTGCTTGTCTGAAAAGAATTTTATTTATCCTATGCTTATGAAGCTAAGTTTGACGGTATGTGAAATTCTTGGTTGGAATATTTTTTATTTAAATATGCTAAAAATAGGTCCCCAATCTCTTCTGGCTTGTAAGGATTTTGCTGAGAGGTCTGCTGCTAGGGTGATAGGGATCCCTTTCTAAGTTATCTGATCCTTCTCTCCAGCTACCATTAAGACTTTTTTTTCTTTCACATTGACCTTGGTGAATCTGATGACTATGTGGCTTTTGAATGGTCATCTTGTGTAGTATCATGTAAGGGTTATCTGTATTTCTTGAACTTGCATGCCAACCCCTCTAGCAAGATTAGAGAAATTTCCATGGACTATGTCCTCAAATATATTTTCCAGGTTGCTTACTCTCTCTTTCTTTCTCTCTCAAGAATGCCAATGAGTCATAGGTTTGGTCTCTACATAATCCCTTATTTCATGGATGTTTTGTTCATTTTTTAATCTTCTTTCTCTATTTTTGTCTGACTGAGTTGAAGAACCAGTGTTCAAGCTCTGAGATTCTTTTCTCAGCTTGGTCTATTTTGCTGTTAATGCTTCTGATTGTATCATGAAAATTGTATGGTGAATTGTTCAATTCCAGAAGTTCCGTTTAGTTCTTCCCTAAAGTGGTTATTTTATCTTTTAACTCTTGGATGCTTTTGTTGGAGTCTTTGGATTCCTGGATTGGGTTTCAACTTTCTCCTGAATCTTGATGAGCTTCCTTGCTATCCAAATTCTGAATTCTATGTCTGTCATTTCAGTCATTTCAATCCGGTTAAGAACCATTGTTGAACTGGTGCACTTGTTTGGAGGTAAGGGAACACTCTGAGTTTTTGAATTGCCAGAGTTCTTGCACTGATTCTTTTACATCTGAGGGGGAGATTATTGATAGTTGGGTAGTTGGCGTAAATGAATGGAGTAGGAGTCCAAGGAGATTAGTTGAAGCAATGAAAAGAATTAGAGAGATCAATATAAGGGATCAGGTTTGGCCTTTGATATTATGAATGATTATTATTTGCTTTAGTGCAAGTTAGATTAGTCACTGTTGAATTGATTGGTGTTTCCTTGTATTTTGGGAATTGCTATCAGTTGGATGCGGCTTTTGGGTTTTATATTCTTTATTTCCTATGGATTTAACTGTGGTGTAAGTTGAGTGTAGTCAATTGACTTCCTTCTGGATACTTTCAGAGGGCCATACCTCTGTACAGAATCTTCCTTTGTAACTAGATTCTTGCACTGGATTTCCTCAGCAATGCATACTGACAGAATACATTTGGTGTTGTGTAATTTGGGCTGCAACCCAGTAGATGACACTTAAAAGTACTGGCTGGCAGATAGGCTGTTACTTAGTTGGGCAGCTCTTTTGTATTTCAGAGTATTTCCAGCAGTGTTCTATGGTGTAGGGAGGGGAGAGAGATAACCCCCTCACCAAATACACTCCCAGGCCTTAGGGTAGCCCCCTGTGATCACTGACGCTGTACCTGCATTTCCACTGTTAAGTGTTCTAGGCCGTGGGCTTTGCTTGGACAGAGGTCATGGCTGACAGACAGTACACACCCTTCCTGGACTAGCCTTGCAGAAGGAAGCACAAGTCACTCCCATGCCAATCAATGAATCCGATGGTCTCATCCTTCTCAGTGTTTTAAGGGTGGGGGCTTTTCCCCTACTTAAGCATGGGCCAGGGGTTTCAGCTGGGCACTCCCAGGCTGTGTACTGCAACTGTGGGGCACAGGAACCTGGCCTGTGGCTCCAGCCTATGGTCTTTTGGGGTCAGACGCTGGCTGTGCTAGGGGATCCAAAATGCTCCCAGGCCACCAGGGTAGCACTCAGGCTGGGCAGCAGAGGTTGTACTATGCATATGCTCCTGTAGTAGCAGCGAGGCAGGGACCTTGCAGGGAGATGGCAGGCAAGGGAGCCTGCAGAACAGATGGACTTCAATCCCATGAGAAAAATGGTCCTGCTCTCTGTTAGCCCAGTGGTCAGCTGGAATTAGAGCTACTCAGAGGAAGATGGGGAACCTTGGGGAATGATACCTATGGCCATGTTCCACTGCAGCTGCCCCACATGCAAAACCCCCTGGGTTTCACACAGGGTGGAGCTCTGTCTTTCCCTAATCTCTAGACAGATCCCCCTGCCAATTCAAATGCCTATGAGGGTCGTTGGATCTCTTATAGCTAGAATCCCAGAGGTCCACAGCGAGAGTGGGCTGTCCTGCCATCACTTCACACACCCCTTCCCTAGAAGCAGTACAGGGCCAGGAACTAGTTCTGGCACTCAGCAACCCCATGCAGGGCTCCAGGCTTCCTCTTTCTTCAGCTTTGGCATCTGCGTCACCTCTTATCAACTCATGGTGTTTTCTATCTGAAGATCTGTTTAAAATATGTTGGTTTCCTTGACATTTTTGTGTCTCTCAGTGGTGTTGCTTCCTGGGTGCTTCTAGTAAGCCATCTTGTCTCCCTCTTGAGAAGTTTCTTTTAAAATGGTAATACAGACATAATCAGTTTCCTGCTCTGTGAATGAGAATATCCAGTGAACATTTTATCATAAACAGTAAGAGTCAATGCCCAAAACACATCTGTCTCTTAAGAGAAAAGTCATAGACAAATCACTGGACAAATACGAAATTTTAAAGGTAATAATTTTACGATATAATTTTTGTTCCTTTATCCTTTAGTCCAAAATCCAAACTGGTTTTTGTTTTCAGTTCATTATTTCCAATCAACTTAAAGGCAAATATCTCAGCATCAACTTTGGAATTAAACAGAGCCTTTCTTCAAATGATGTTCTGGGTGTATGGTTTTTAAATTCTAATCTATGCCCCCACTTCTCTTGTACTTGCATGAATCCTTTCCCCAAGAAAATCAACACATAATAAAAGTGTATGACTACAGTCCTGAAGAATCTAGTCTTTGAAACAGTTTACACTTGTTTCATCTGTTAGAGGAGAGTGATTATTAATATTTTGTGTCAACTTGACTGGTCTAAAGGATGCCCAGATAGCTGATAAAACATTATTTCTCAGTATGTTTGCAAGAATGTTTCCAAAACAATTAGCATTTGAATTAGTAGACTGAATGTAGAAGATACTCCGTCACCAAAGTGAATGGGCATCATCCAATCCATTGAGGGCCTGAAAAAGCCAGAAAGATGTAAGAAGGGCAGTTTTTCTTCCTGAACTAGAACAGATATCTTCTTCAGCCCTTGGATATCAGAGCTTCTGGTTCTCAGGCCTTTTGGGATAAGAATGCTATGGTTTGTGTTCTCCCAAAATTCATATATTGAAATCCTAACCCCCAAGATAATGGTATTAGAAGGAGAGGGCCTTTGAGAAGTGATTAGGTCATAAAGATGGAACCCTCATAAGTACAATTAGTGCCCTTATAAAACATGCCTGAGAGATCTATCTCAAACTTCCACTGTGTGAGGATACACTAAAATATCCTGTCTGTAAACTATAGAGCTGCCTTCATGAGATACCAAATCTGCTAGCACCTTGATCTTGGACTTCCTAGCCTCCATAATGAGTATTACCGCCTGAGCTCCTCCTCTTGTTAGATCAGCAGTGGCATTAGATTCTCATAGGAGTAAGAGCCCTATTGAGAACTGTGCATGCAAGGGATCTAGGTTGCACACTCCTTATGATAATTTAATGCCTGATGATCTGAAGTGGAAGAGTTTCATCCCAAAACCATCCCCCAGTGATCCCCACCCTCCTTGCATGGGAAAATTGTCTTCCAGTAAACCAGTCCCTGGTGCCAAAAAGGTTAGGGACTGCTGGTTTAAAAGTTACCCAATTTATAGAATTCTGTTAGAGCAGCCTGAACAGACTAAGGCAAGGTGTAAAGAGGTGGAGGCTGGGAGCCCTGCCACCTGCCCAGTGCCATTTGTTGAGGTCAAAGCTCCAGGATGAGCCCTTCCCTCCAAAGCTCTTTGTCTTCCCTGGATTATGGGCCATAGTTAATAGTATCTCTTATCCTTATATCACACATGGCTAGAAGCAAGGACTTTACAGCAATTACTGTTTTGCATAAAGACATAGTCCAGAAAAATTAGAGTGTCCTGAACAAAAATTAGTAGATTCCCACCAAAAGAGAAACAGGCCAGTGGCTCACTGCTAGGCCCAGCTTCACATGCCTACTCTTGGTGTTCTTTCGATAGTTCATCCCACTCACCAGAGCTTCTAAAGGGTAAGAAAAGGACATATAGTTACTGCCTGTTGACCTCAAATTATCACAGTTAGACTGAACACATTTTAAAAAAATAGCATCCAGTTTAATGTAATCCAGTGTGAAGTGGGAGAAAGAACATGGACTTCAGAGTCACATGGACCTAGTTCCAAATCCTAGCTCTGCTACTTTCTATTGCCTTTAATTTTAGGTACACCATTGAGCTTCATAAGTCTGTTTTCAACATATAAAATTGGATCGAAAGGAAAAAAATATATATATAGATTTTCTAAGATATGTTATGGGCACACACTCAATGTTAGCAGCCTAAACCCATAACCAAGCTCTCTTATAATCCTAGCACAACTCTGTGTCTATCTGTATACATGAGTGTTTTCATACACACCCAAACATATCAACCACATGTGATATCAACCACTTGATCTTAAGCCCTACAGATCCCGAATCATTAATGTATCTTCATCATAAGCACAAGCCCACAGATGTGGAGCAGTAAAGTTCATATTTTCTTCATATACTACAAACATACTTCATTAATATAGCAGACCCATAAAGATAATGGCAATTGGGCAATATATGCTTTACTTGTAGGCCACTGAAAGATCTCTTAAAATGAATAGTATTTTCTACCAAACACCAAAGACAGAAGCAAAACTCATCAGGCTGAGTTGAGCCCATACCTTGAATTGCTCCTCTGTGTTCTTCCTTATCAGTGGAGATCCTGGTAAGTTGAGAGATTATGGTCAGGAGGTATTTCATGTGGGAAACCCCTAGGCTACTGGGTCACAGCAGTAACTCAGCGATCTCAGCTACTGGAGAGTCTAGTGGCAATGGCAAGACTGATGCTACCCACCTGGGGCCACTGAGTTGGTGGCCTAATATTATTCATATATGTGAATGGTGCCCTGGCCCAGGTCTTTGAATATGAACCATTGTGGGGTGTGTTTGTGTATTTGCAGGTTGACTGTTCTTGTGGAGTTAGGTTGCTTGACTGCCAGTAGCATCATTGATATGTCTCTGAAACATTCAAATCATATTATCAAATAATCATATTGCTCTTACAGGTTAAAATGGAGGCAATACAGTTCCAGACACAGATCAATATAATTTTACAAAATTTGTGCTGGGGTGCAAAGGGTGACAGAGATTGCCACATGAAATCTGAACAGGTTGTGTTTACTATTAGTGCATGCCATATTGCTCTTGTATATCACTCGGAAGCAAGTGTGGCCAGCAGGTAATCCTTCACATTCTCATGAAGCAAGCCAGCCAGTGGAGATGTTCAGGCACCTCACACCCTAGAAGCTTGTGTTAGAGTCAGCTTTGCCCTTGTACCAGATGTGTCTTTTTGGTCTGAGATGGCACCACTGAAGGCACTGATTCCTGTCCTGGTGTCTTCCTTTCAAGCCTGTAATTGGTCAGGTTATACCCTGATGAGGTGCTGTATCTGACAGCCCTTTTCTACCTTCAATCTGACCCTATACCAGAATTCTACCTCACATTTCTCTGTAACAGACAATGACTGTGGTTGTTTGGCTCTGGCCTGATGGTAAGATTCCTCCTAGGAATATGATGCAAACAAACATTTCTTAATATGTGATCCATGGAGTATTTTATGTGTGTGTGTGTGTGTGTGTGTGTGTGTGTGTGTGTGTGTGTGTGTGTGTAAATCGCCAAGTTGGAGATGCTGGCCAGAACTAAAATGTGAAATCAGTCTGCCTTGCCAAAGTTGTCAAGTTTCCCCACAATACTCAATAGCCCTTCCTTAAAAAGCAAGTACCTCAGCAGCTTGGAGAGGGAGAGAGAGAGGTGGGGAAAAAAACGAAAGGCAGGGAGAGAAAAGGAAGGAGATGAGAAGTTCCATGAGGTTTCTTCAAAAGCAAATGTTGTTTAAAGTCTGTGTTGCTTAACTAAAAAGTCCTAATGGAAGCAAAAAAAAGTATTTTTACTTAAGCTTCTATTTAATTTTACCTCTATTTGCTTTCTATTCATTCTAACAGTATGTTGTTACTTTCAAGAAAGTTACTTTGAAGACTTCTCATTTCTGTTTGTAAAAATCCATTTCTGGGTACAAGTTAAACACAGAAATCCTGACCTAAGCTTGGGCACCAAGCGTGGATAGGGATCCCAGCATGGGCTCCTTTACGAGGTCTAGGAGGGCCATTTTTACAACCATCTATGTCATATTAATGCCTCTGTCTTACAAAAGTCCCATGAGAAGAGAAACAGCTGAGAAAGGAATAAAATTTGGTGGATGTTGACTTAATGGGCAGCCAGGGAATTTGGTGCTCCATCCATCTTCGCCAGATTTAGGACAATGCTGTAACAAAAAAAATGGCTAGGAGCAGACAGCAGAGCTCATTGTGCCTTCTCGGACAGACATCACTAAATCTGCAAGCAACAAATGTGAGAGCAGTCTCTTATACCCACATGGAAATCTACAGTGCACAAAAAGCATCATATATAAACACATACATATAAAAATATATATACAATGAACACACATGTGTGTTATGTAAACATATATATTACATAAACATTACATACAAACACATAAATGTTTATTATATAGATTTACACTTTATGTTTATATAGACCTGTGTGTGTGTCCTCTTCATTTAATCTTCACAAAAACAATAAAACTCTGGAAAGTAGTGATTCTTATTCCTCATAAGAAAGGAAGGTATCAAAGAAGTAAAGTGACTTCTCCAATGCCAGGGAGATAGTAAGCGGAAGGGCTGGGACAAGAACTTGTCTTCTCTGATGTCAAGCCTGATGGACTTTGCATTGTAAAAGGAAACCTGGGGCATTTAAAGAGGTTCAGCGATTTATCCAGGGATACATGGCTAGTTGAGAGCCAAACTCATACAAAACAGATTACTCTGAGGTGATAAAACTATTTTAGGGGGAAAGAATGTAACGATTGGTATGGTTTGGTTGATATTCCCCCACTCCATGCCACAGACATCCTTTTGAAAACAGAAAGGAACACAAGCCTTAGAAGTCATTGGCAGAGGGAAAAGAAGAGAAAGTACCATTGCTCACTCATCTCCCCCGAATACAGCCCTAGGAAAGTTTCTCTTAGTATTTATCTTTTTTTTTTTTTTTTTTTTTGAGACAGAGTCTCACTCTGTTGTCCAGGCTGGAGTGCAGTGGCTCAATCTTGGCTCACTGCAACCTCCGCCTCTCAGGTTCAAGCAATTCTCGTGCCTCAGCCTCCCAAGTAGCTAGCACTACAGGTGTATGCCACCACATATGGCTAATTTTTGTATTTTTAGTAGAGATGGGGTTTCACCACGTGGTCAGGTTGTTTTCGAACTGCTGACCTCAGGTGATCCACCCAGCTCAGCCTCCCAAAGTACTGGAATTACAGCCATGAGCCACTGCACCCAACCCCTCCTGGTACTTTTAACATTTCAAAGATGAGGGGATGAGGGTGAATAAATACAGGACCAAAGGTATGAGATGAAATTGAGCTTCCCCCATGAGAATCTCAAAGTTTTTCCTTCCTCACTAGTATACAAAAAGGGTAGGAGGCATCAGCTACTGCAGAGGCAGGGAGTACGATAGTTGCCTCAGCCTAAACCCACGCTGGCAGTCATAGCAGTTGTAACATGCACACATACACAATTGAACTAGTCGCTGATGGCTAGAAAGATGAATTTTGTGTGTGTGTGTGTGTGTGTGTGTGTGTGTGTGTGTGTGTGTGAGAGGTGAGCATGGAAGGCTTTCATTTAATCTATGGACCTTAATAGATAGCCACATTCATAACTAATGTGCTATTTCTAGGATTGGACAAATTTAATTTTGTAGTTGCCAGGTTTCTTCCATTTTTAGGAAAAGTTCTTGCAGCCCTATTTGGAGTTTCCAAATTTAAAGCTGAATCCAAGTTTTTACCCTATCTTTGCTATAAAGGGAGCATTAATCGTTCTGACAGCCTAGGAGAAAATGTATAAGCAGAAGACATCTATTTCCCTACTTTAATGGGAACAAAGGTACCCACTGAAACTACTTGAGAGGCCATCTGAATATCACTGAATCTTGGTCGTCAGGTGAGATGAGCGTACAGAAGTGTTTCAGAGTCCTATATCTTGAAGTTGGAAAACTTTCATTAGACAAAATTGCTAGTGGTAAAAAGTGCCATGAAGAACTTCCGTTTCTTGGATTTTCAGTTTCTTCGCTTGTATAAGCAAAATGATCATATCTTCCTAATAGGATTGTTGAGAGGACTAATTAAAATTATTTACGGTAAAAGCATTTTGCAGAGGCCCTTAAACATTATTTGTCCAATAAGCTTAACTATTGTCATTGTTATTAATATCATTATTATGTGGCTCTTGTGAAGAAAAGATTGTAAAAGTTTAAATTCATATGAAAAAAATGCCCTGTGAGTTTCCAATACGTAAAAAATAAAAGAAATTGCTTATATAGAGGATATGTGAGGGAATGATTATAAACTGATTGTAATAAACTCAAAATACATGTTTTCTGTAATTCAACTCCCCTCACAGCAAAGAAGTTCATGTTTGCTCTAGACCAGTGAAAAGACTGGGGTTTGTTGTAGATGTTATGCTTGAAGGAAAAGGACCAAGCCCTCTGGAGAACACTTTTTGGGGTTCTCTCTGAGCAGAACAACTAAAAGGTCCTGCTCAGTGGCTTTGGGAAATGTGACTACTGAAGACATGGTTTGAGAGTCACTGTGAGGACTTACCAGGCTCAGAAGTGATATCCCAGCAGGCTCTGTTCTGAGTTATAGTCCTGTGAAAACACAGCTGGAATAAGGGAAGTGTGGGCCTAAGGCGACTTGCCCAAAGTCACAACTAATAGGTCATGCAATCAGGAAGGAGTGTCAGGCACTCCAATTTGAGAACCTACTGAACAAAATTGCCACTTGGGCTTTTGAGACACGCTTTATAGTTTTATCCTTTTTTTAAAATGAAAAAAAAAAACAAACAAACAAACTAGAAAGCAGAGTTCTAATGTCATCTTAGAAAAGATTAGGGCAAACTAGTAATTGTCCCACTGCAAAGGTGGTGTGCCCTCATGATTCAGGAATTACTTTGTAGAATGATTTTGCAAATAAGTGCGTGTTGGGTGCCTCTCTCAGCAGGCTATGTGAGAATCCCATCAGAAAGGGGCAGAGGACATGGCGCCATTCTGAAGCTTGGTCTGTCTAGTTCAAAGAGTTTCCCAAGAAAAGATGGCTCTATTAAGATTTTCAAACTATAAACACAGGTTTGACCTAATCCCCAAATGTGAAGTTAGGTCACTCTGCCTAGCACTTTCAACAATAGTGGCAGGGCTGGCTGATAAAGAAATATTCTGTTGTTATTCATATTAATTTTATAAAATCATTTTGCCAAGGTGAAGGGAATTTTGTTCCTCAAAAAAAAAAAATTATAGAAAACACACCATATTGGTAGCTTACTTGTGGTGGGAAGTAATTCTAGAATCATTATGCCTTCCCTGCAAGTTCTTCCTCCCTACAGAGGCAAAATCATTGATTTTTTTTTTTTAGCACAAAATAGCTATGGAAAAATTTTCAATGATTTCCTGTCTTATATTCTGATGCATCAGAGCAAAAGAATGTACAAAATTGTATTGATTAAGATCAAGCATGAAGTATGCAGCAAAACTTTATCACCATTTTCAAAACTGACAAAATCAAAGCAGCTTGGTAAGTGAACTTAATTGAGTTCAGAAAACCTCAAGACATTTCCCCTCCTTAAAGTAACTGGAATTTTTATTCTTCGCCTTTCATGCCAGGGAGGGTACATGTCTGACAAGGATAAAATCGGTCACCTTGTACATTCTCCCTTTGGAGAGCAGAAAAAAAACAGAAGTGTCAGAGCACAGCATGGTGGGAGCTGGGTGATTGTAACAACCCTTTGCATCCCCGTGCCGCACCTGTGAACCAGGCTACAGTCTAGGGTGTCTCAAAATTATGGAGCATCAGGCAATGTGGATTGCACACACCTCTTTCCAGAGCCTGTGTAGGTATGCCATACCAACATTTGGTGCATTTCTATGGCAAGGACAGCATCACCTCCAGGGAGTTACAATCCAGGGTGTGGCCTTTCCACACCACATATGTGAGTGCAAACTGCCCACTATTGGGAAACTCTTGAGGGTCTCCCAATTCTGGCCTCTTATCTCTGACACCTCCTAAGCTAAAGGATACCCTTGAGTGCATTTCTCTTCTTTCTGTCATATGCCAACTAGTTATAGCTGCTGTTTTTCCTTTTTTTTTTTTTTTTCTGGCAACTCTGCACTCTGCACCCTTAAAAAGAATTTCATCTTCACCCACTGAAATTTTATCTCCTCAAAAACAGACCAATTTATCTTTATAAATATTAGTGCTGCTTCCTGAAATATGATTACACTGGAAGAAGGAATCTCACATCACAACCCAAAGACCCTTGGGTTCTTCTGGACTCTCAAGAACATTTTTATGAACTAATGGGTTTCAGTTTGTATAACAGTATTTCATTCAGCACTTAAATTCACCTATTGCCTTCACAGCCTGCATCGCTTTACAGTCTAATGTCACACTTTCATACTCTCATAGCCCTTTTTCTCCAATCACTCAATTATTTATTTAACCCTGATACAATCCTCAGGAGTCAAGCTAGCATTGTCCTCATTTTCAAGGCAGAAAAATGGAGCAGTGAGTGTGTACATGGATAAGAGTATTATGTGTATGACAGGAGAGGAGAATATACTGTTCCTTTTCACAGAATCAATCCACAATATGGCACTAGAATACATACCCTTTCTGAGTTAGTCATTTACTGTGTCTCTCTGATGATAAATATATAGATTCACTGACCAATTAGCGGAGAAGTTATGAAAAAAAAGAGGTTTAAAAAAATTATCACATCTGGCCACAAACCTTAGAAACCAGAAATACACACAGTTCTACAAAGAATTTCTCTGTAGATAACTTTTTTCTTCTAAACTTTTTCTATTCTCATTTTTTTAAAGAACATTGAGGAGTAAAGAGCAAATTGACAATAAATCATTGTAGGATTATATTGTTCCATCATTAATTCTCCTGTAGGTTAAGCTTAGTGGTATTTTTTTTCCTTGTATATGTTCGTTTTTGCTTTGAAATGATGAAACTTATTTTGCTTTGAAATTGCAGAAAGCAGAATGGAGTAGACAGTATCTTACATTTCAAAAAGTTACTTGGATTAGTAATCCAGTTAGACACCTTCCTCACCCTTCCTCTCATCCTCAAATCCAGACAAATTCTATCATAGAAGATAATTGTATTCCCCTCCTACAATCACTCTGACTTATAAACTTGATTTGTTTTTAATGTCTTTTAAATATCTTAAATAATAGTTATCATACATGACATATAATTCAGCATAAGTTTTAATGTTACCTTTTCTTTGACTTTCGCTCTCATGATGGGCAGACATCAGTGGCTAATTGTGTAGGATCAGTTGGGTTACGTACAATATATCACAGAAGCAGCAAGGCTGTTCCCAAGGAACTGAAATGACACCGGATGACAAAAATCTTCCAAACAATTCAAAGAAGGAATTTCTTTTTCAAATGTTACATCAAAAATTGATTAATTGGATTAGCAGGAAAAAAGTACTCTTAAAGGAACTCTTATTTCAATTTCATAAAGAGGGTCGCCTCTATTTTCATTATTCCATATCTCTGTCACCTCTATTTTCATTAGGAAGAGCAGAATCACAGGGAGAGACATGTTATAGAAGGGACTGTTTGAGAAGGAAGTAGATGCTAGAAGATGGCTGGACCTAAGGGCAAAGCTGCAGTTCATAAAAGACAGTGCTTACTTTTAATGAGGGAACAGAGATGGGATGAGAGAGGAGCAAATGGAAAGTTATAAAGTGCTGGCAATGCTCTAATCCTTGAGATCAGTGGTAGGTTCATGGACAAAAATATATATCATTGATTTGTTACATATATTTTTGTATTATCAAACATGAAATTTTGAATTACATCAGCAGCATCACAACTCAGAGAAATTAGAGCTTAGTCTTCTATGAAAGTTTTCTACCACTTTTTATTTATTTAGGTATGTATTTATTTACTGATACGAGTCTTGCTCTGTCATCCAGGCTGGAGTACAGTGGTGAGATCTCAGCTCATTGCAACCTCCACCTCCCGGGTTCCAGCGATTCTCTTGCCTCAGCCAACCAGGTAGCTGGGATTACAGGCGTTAGCCACCATGCCTGGCCCACTTTTTTTTTTCAGCTAGGATTATGCAGTGGGAAATTCTAGGGAGCAAATAATCTAGGACAAGGTTAAAACTCCCTAGTCTCACTCTGATTTACTAACAAAAAGCATCTTTCTGGCTGGGCGCTGTTGCTCACACTTATAATCTCAGCACTTTTGGGAGACCAAGGCAGGTGGATCACCTGAGGCCAAGAGTTCAAGACCAGCCTGGCCAACATGGTGAAATACCATCTCTACAAAAACACAAAAATTAGCCAGGCATGATGGTGGGTGCCTGTAATCCCATCTACTTGGGAGGCTGTGGTGGAAGAATTGCTGGAACCCAGGAAGCGGAGGTTGCACTGAGCCTATATCATGCCATTGCATTCCAGTCTGGGCTAGAGAGTAAGACTCTGTCTCAAAACAAAATTAAAAAGCATGTTTCCAAACCAGTAGGGTAGACATTTCATCTGCTTCACCAAGGCCCTCTTGTGCAGACTCTTACCCCTTCCATTCTGTTATTACTTCTACTAGCCTGCTACAACATTGACAATTTTATACATTAGAAACTGTTTTTTGGAATTAGGAAATTTTTTCCCCTCTGTTGCATATGAGAGCTTCTCATCTGTTGCATGAAAGTGTGTTGAAAACCATAGTTCTTAACACTTCCACCTGAATTCATCTAGCACAGGCTTTCTAGGCAACTATCTGAAGACAAGAGTTCTTGGGAATGAAACCTGAGACTGGTAAGCTGTTTGATCCCCCTGCAGGCAAGAGGGGAATGGAAAGTTTATAAATAAACCCCAAACTGAGGCACTATCCTGAAAAACAATCTTAAATTATGGAATGTAACAGAATTATTTAACTGTCAAGCCACTAAGAATTTTAGGATTTTAGGGGAGTTAGATATTCCCAAACGATGAAAACCCTAAAATTGATCCACAGGACAGCTGGCAATTCCTGGGCTCAAAAACAAATGAATCCAGGCATTTTGAGAGGAGCATGAAGATACTAGAAGCAGTCTTTTCTAGAGCAAAGTCTTTGGAGCTGACTCACCATGCTAGAGACCATCATTGCACTGCCCAATACTTCTTCTTGGGCTAGGTGAGTCTTGGGAATAAAAGCTAGATTTAGGTACCCAAAAGTCAGGGTTGCGAATGTGACTGACCAAGGGTTAATTGTCAACTTCGAAGACAGAGCAAGAGAGATCTGTGTCACTATCCTAAACAGAGATCACTTTAGTGAGACCATCTGTATCAGTCAGGATCCCAGAAAGAAACAAATCCAATTCAGATGGCACAAGAAACCGTAAAAAAAAAAAAAATAAAAAAGTTCTTAGAAATACAGGCACCATTAAAAAACAGAGTGTTGAGATAACCAGAGACTGCCAAAGCAAGAACAAGAAGCATAAATAGTGCTATGGAGGCTTATTGCAACTGGAATCTCTCTGATAGGAGCAGTAATAATGAAGGGATATAGCCACTGCTAGAAATTCAGCCCAAAGCAAGCACCCAACTTCAACCTCCCTCTCCTCTTGCCTGTCCACTTCCAACAGGGGCTTCCCTTTGTCTGAATTCAACCAACCAAAACCAAGGGAGGCTTGATGATGCAGACTTGGAAGATTGGCCTCCTGGGGCCCAGAAGAGGGTGAATTAGGATACAGAATAGAACTTGGGTATGGGGGACAAGAGGTCAAATGGAGTACAATGAGCACATCATCTAAAATATCAAATAATCAGGGATGAAAAATATTAAGTGGTCAGGGATGAATGGATAACAACAGATGACTCCAAAGCATTGGGTCAACAAATGATTAAATACAGGAGGGCTGGGTCTAGAGAGAGACCACAAGAAACCATGCATGTCAGTGAGAAGGAAGAGGCTGGGGATGGTGGGCATTTGACTACTGACCAAACTACATAATATCAACCATAATATCAACATGCATATAGAGTCTTCACTCCAGCCTCACTGACTCTCCTCAAATTTCCTTCTCAAAATTCTTCAAGGGGGCCTATATACATGCTTTTCCCTCTTTGTGAATAGCCCAACCCTCTCATTCTTCTTTCATACTCAGTTAAATCCCTCAAGGAAACACTGACCTCCCCATCAAGGTCACCTTCATGTTGTCACATGCTCTTATAGAACCATATACTCTGCCTTCACAGCACTTTTCACATTCACAATTTTTATATTTAGTTGTGGGTTGTGTGATTTCTCAATTAATGTTTGTTTTATTCCTGTACGATGAACCAGATGATAATAGAAATTCTGTTTTTCTTATCATTGCATCCCCAGTGGGTAATATATAGAAGGAATTCAATAGGTATTTTATAAGCAAATAATTTTTATTAGAAAATAAATGTCCTTAACTCATAGCAGTTGGATGGCTTAGAAAAGGGCTGGCATTATAAATTAAGAAATAATATCTAGCCTTTCTATATTGTGCAGCAAGAAAATGTGACATTCCAGGTGTACAGTGTTAAAGAGAGTTTGCACTGGACACTTGCTAAAAATAGCAAGACATATTTTATTAGAGCTATGTCAGTAAGGCAGAGAGACTACAGTATAGAACTGAGCTCAACTCCAAGTTAAATGGGAAAGGAAGACTTTATTTAAGACTGTTGCAATAGGGGAGAGAGAATGAAATCAGTACCATTTCAAAAAAGGGCTCAGTTTTTAAGCAGTGGGGTGAACTAGTGGAAAATTACCAGAGAAGCTAGGAAGGAGTTTGTTCAATGTCATTAAGTCATCACTGTTTGCTAACTAGAGCTTAATGAAGTTAGGCTTCTACCATCCCAGACATTGAGAGATACAAGGGCTATCTTTCTTGATGATGACATTTCACACGGATGGCTCCAAGTCCTTGAGAAAGACATTTCTGGGATGAAGATTTACATCTCAAAGGGGCAGAGAACAGATTTTAAAATTCAAGTTTTCTAAAGTAAATGATCTAAGAAAAGGGAGGTCAGGAGCCTATGGTTAAGGAAGAAATCTGTCTAAAGTTTAGTCAAGCTGAAAGCAACATTAATACTACTATGTTTAACCATGTTTTATCACTTTTACAGATTTTAAGCAGTATAACCTTAAAGCAGAAAAATTCTCAGAACCAGTGCATTTTCTAATTCA
Source organism: Macaca nemestrina (assembly GCF_043159975.1). NCBI lineage: Eukaryota > Metazoa > Chordata > Mammalia > Primates > Cercopithecidae > Macaca > Macaca nemestrina. The sequence continues at coordinate 56,786,586 of NC_092137.1, read as the reverse complement.
GCATGAGAAGCACCTGGTACGAGTGAGTTGGAGCAAAAGATTATATGATGATAGCAAAAAGCCTCTTAAAGAAAGAAAATAATCTGCCTCTGTGGTTTCCAATTACATCCTCTCAGCTATTGCACTGAAAATAGAATCATCCTTGGTAATTATGGAAGAGGTATCTTGGAAGAAAGAGGTATTTACTCTAAATGCCAAGTCAGCAAGCAATGGCACAGGAAATTAATTCCACCCCCTTGTGCTGACTTCCACCGCGGAGTCTGACATGTTGACTACACACCTCCCCAGCCTGGGAATCCCAGTGACTGTTGGGGGTCAGCAGCAAGCTGACAATTCACTGCAGACCAAAAAAAAAACCAAAGAAAACATCAAATCAGGTTATAAAACAAGGAAAGCTCTCAAGGAACTAAGTAGAGCTAACAATGTAGGTCATTAGTTTCTCAGACTCTTGTACAATAACTGTTGCAGTTAGTTTTCTCTAAAATATAACCAATGTAATAAAAAGCACATTTGGAATTGGCATGGAGAAGCAAAATTGCTGCAGATATGTACATTGAGGCCATAGACTACATTGCCACTCCAGCTCAGCTTTATGTTGACTCAGATATGTGGACTTTAAGTGGAGATATATGCCTCAGAAGCACCATCGCCCCACCTCAGACAGGCGACCTTCATGCCCTCAGCTCCATCCCTTCTGCAGTTTCAGCTGTTTGCAGAATTCCTGCTTTCCACTTGGAGAAAGCAAGTCTGTTCATTAGTCTTGGTACTCTGAGCTTCTGTTTATTTAAGCTAGTTGGCTTCCTGCCTCTGATAAGAAAAGGACGCAGGATCCAGGCTTATTTCTCTATTTTTCCCTCTCCTTTTTAAGGAAAATGGACATCTGATTTCTGTTCTTTTCTCCCTTTATTTTTCCCAGAGCTGTAGGGACTGACATGCTGATGATTCAGCAATTGTGCTGTTCGGAAAATTTTAATGAAGGGGGAGGGAGACAATATTATTTATTAAGGGGACTTTATCTTCAGTAAAATTGAGAGTTTGTGACGCAGAATTTTTTTCATTGCTTAAATGATCACCGGCCCCAAAGTGGAGGTGGCGTCTCCTGAACTTCTGTGTCTCCCTCACCTCCCTTTGTGGCTTTGCTTTCCACCGTTTCTTCCTGCAATAGGCAGTGTGTTTTCCCAGTCTCTGTCTGCCCTCCATTCCTCCAGCTCTGGATGAAGCCCATTAACTCCTTTGGCTCTTAGGTCATTCAGCAAGTTAATGATTGAGCTGCAGGGAACCCTGGTTGCCTCATACTTCACCTCCACCGACACAGTGGGCATGCGTGGGGCATGCCTTAGCACACAATTCATCCTGCAATTTCAAAATAGACAGTTCATCTTTATGCTTTAGAATTTCCAAAGATTTTAAAGAGATTGCATCAGCATCTACTAAAATCTCTTTTGTTTCACTGACAGTTTTAAAACATCATCTTCTCTGGCTTCAAAATTACAGATGTCATTTTTAATGATCAATGTTATTTGTCATTCCAGAGGATAGTCTCTGCTGAGAATTACAAAGATGCCTTTATGAGGCAGGGCCAGGAGCCCAGAGTAAATCAGTGGATGGTTTTATGGCGACCCAAGTGACATAGCTGAAGTAATCGCGTGGAAAGTGACAACAGACTCTAAATAACACTCCCTTCCACATTGCCTCTGACCTATAGCTCATTTGTTCGAGTTGCCTCTAACTGAATATGCCTTCAGTCTAGAGCATGTGAGAACACTCAGTGACTCATTATCTGATGGGCAATAGCCTTCAGCCTCTGCTACATCACTAGTCAGCTGTGTGACTTACTCCATGTCAATTAACCTCTCTGAGCCTCCATTTCCACAACTATAAAGAGATCTTTGACACAAACTCTGAGTCACAGTTCACCCTTCCCACCCACTGTGTTATGTCATCTATGCCCTTGTGAATATGAGTCCCAATGCAGGTATTATATGGGGGCTTATATTACTACCATAGCAAATTGCCACAAACTTGGTGGTTTGAAACAACACCACTTATTATCTCATAATTTCTACAGGTCAGAAGTGTAAGTACAGTGTGGTTTGGTTCTCAGCTTAGCATCTCACAGGCCTAAAATCAAGGTGTCAGACAAGCGAGGCTCTTATCTAGAGTCTTTGGGGGAATAACCCACTTCCAGGCTCATTTAGATTATTGGCCAAATTCTGTTCCTTGGAGTTGTAAAGTTGAGGTCTCCAGTTCCTTTCTTGCTGTCACTTACACCCTGAGGAATGAAAACATTCTTAGCTTGCATTTCTTAGCACATGGTCCCCTCCACCTACAAAGCTAGAAATGGTACCTCAAATCTCCTTTGTGCTTCAAATCTCTGACTTCCTCTTCTACTGCTAGCCAAATAAAATATTCTGCTTTATAAGTGTTTATGTGATTAGACTATGCCCAAACAATAATCCAGGATAATCTCCCTATTTTAACATCAAACAATTAGCAGCATTAATTACATATCCCAAATCCTCTTCTTCTGGTAACATCATATTTTCATGGGTGTGATATCATATTCACAGTCTTAGGAATTAAGGTATAAAATCTTGAGGGAGGAAGTGCATTTTAAAAATCCTGCCTAAGACAAGTATCTGGACCCAAACATTGAGAAGAATTTTGACCTCTATACACTATTATGTTAGTGTATAGTATATAGAGTCTATAACATAAAACTAACATAATAGTGTATAGAGGCCAAACTTCTTCTCCCGTACTCCCTAAATGGATTTGGGTCCTCGTGTAAATAAGACTGGAATTTACTGTGTGACTCTGGACCACAATTATATAAGAATAAAAGATGCTTAGGCTAATATTGAGGCAGCATTGACTGCCTGTAAATTTTTTAAAAACTCTTTAAAAATAGAGAGAATATTGGACACTTTGAGACCTATACACATGCCTGCCAAGGTGATAGACTGGGACACCCAAGAGAGCAGATGCCCCTGAAGAAGACTAGAATCGCCACCGACTCTGTAACTCCACGAGACAGATCCAGAGACATCATTAAAACCACTCCAACAAGACACTCTGTGAGGCAGGAAAAAATGCAGAAGAAAGGCTGTGGGATTACATTTTCAAGACTGCAACCTTAGGGGAATTTCAAGAAGCCAGTCAATCTGATAAATAAGGGGAATAGTGACATTTCTGGAATATGGTAAATAGTATAGTCCCAGCACATCCCTGTAGCATTGACAGACAGTACATAAGCTACACAAGAAAGATACTGAAGATGGAGCAGACTCAAACACAATCTGCCTATAGAAAAATAGGAGGTAATTCAGTTTCAGAAAATAATTATATGGATTTAAGAGATAAATAGTGAATAATATATCTAATAAAATAACAGATAAAACATATGTGATGTTTATAAACATCAAGTTGATAAATGCCTTTTTAAGATTAAAAGCAGAGAAATTCAGAAATGAAGCCTGGTATCTTTTGCTATATATGTTTTGAAGCATCTATACAGCTAGAAACTACCAAGAAAAAGTAAAATCTAACAATGACTTTGCAAAAAATAAAATATATGTATTTTTTGTAAGATAGATGACAAACAGTGACTCATAAGTCTCACATATAAAGCTCATCTAGACCAGTTGTTAATATAACAATGGGAAATAATCAAAGGAATCAGACTAGCAAAAAGCAGAGAAAGAAATACGAATGACTGATAATCATATGCAAAAAACTATCCATGGGTAACCAAAGTAAAAATATATAAGCAATAAAATACCATTCACTGCCTGAAAATTTTGTGATGAAATATAATGTATATACAGCTACCAGTGTTAACAAAAGCATGAGGAAGCAAATGCTCTTAGGTGATGCTACAGAAAATGTGTGTTGACTCAACCATCTAATAAAACACTTTTGGAATACAATCTGAAATGTGTATATACCCTTTATTCCAAAACATTCATTTTTAGAAATATAGGAAAATAATCAACGATGTGCACAAATGTTTATCTGCAACAGTCTCCATTTAAGCATTAGTCATTAGAGTGAAAAAATTGGAAGAAACTAAATGTCTGGCAATAGGAAACTGGTTATATAAATTATGTGCTCATATAATATAGTCATGAAAAATCATGCTTTAGAAGAATACTAAATGGTGTGGAAATGGTCGGGTTCATTATGCATCACAGAAGGAAAATAAGCAGCATGCAGAAAAATGTATTCACACATGATATAGTTTTGCAAAGAAAAATACATTCATGTGTAATATTAGTGTTTCATATGGAAAACAGATTAGAAAAGTAACACAATGATAATTTTATTTTTATATTGGGGGTTGAGATTATGGAATATTTGGGGGCTTTGTGCAATCGCAAGTTTTCTACAATGACCATTAGTATCAAAATAAAAATTAATTTTTAAAAATAAATGCCAAGAATGGTGTAAACTTGGGAATCTCAGTATAATCAGAAATGAAGAAGATATAAATTCTAACTTGTGAAGGTTTGTTCCTGGGCATTTGCCCAAAGGCAATGGGTACATTTACAGTGTCCAAAAGGAAGTGGCAGTGACCTGCTAACTACTGGGCTGACTAGCCACATAGGAATTTTTTTACATGCCATTTTATGGAAATCCTACCTACTTAACTAGTTTTCCCTGTCCAACTTGTCTCTTCAGAAAATTGAGCCTCTTCTAAATCCTCTTCTCTGCTTGTAACTTACCAGAATAATTAAAGATAGTAATTTCAGGCACTCAGAAGGTAGAGATATCATGAATTCAAGTCATTCATACTTAGAAACTTGCGTCATCTGAAAACAACGCATCTGGTGCACAGCTGGAACGTGAGGTTGAGAATGTCTCATTCTATATAATTGCCTTTAGGATAAGGAGTTTTGACACCCACCTGGGCCACATTTTTTTCTGACTTTCAGCTAACATTGCCTGGAAACAATGTAATCAAACTGCAATTTTGACAGGTCTAGCTACCCTCTGAGAGTCAGTTTGAATAATATAGGCAAAAATCTCACTAAAAATGTTAATAATACTAATTTTAATTGTAATAATAACAATAACAATAATAGTTAGCCTCTATTGAAAACCTGTATGTCCAGGAACTATGCTCAGCTCTTCACTGGTATAATTTAATTCTCCTGAAAGTTAAATTATAACTTACCCTCCCTATAGGTTAAATACTATTATTGTCTACATTTCAGAAATGCAGAAACTAAGTTCTAAAAAGTTCATATCCAACCATTGCCAGTCCTCTTAAATGGGAATCTTATAGCTAAACATTAAGTGTCTTTGTTTCGTTTTATTCTGTTTTGAACGTTTTCTACTACCCAGCCCAAAAGCTAGGCTCCTGACATGTGCGTCCTTACCTGTCTTTTGACACCACCATCCCCAATTCTAGCTTATGGGATTAAATGAAGTGACATCAGGCATTTACACCCAGTGGATCTGGCTTGTCCCCCATACATACTCAGCAGGGGTAGTCTCACATGACACCTTCTCAGAAACTCAGGCATCCCAACATGGGCTCACTCTAAAGTCTGCTCACATCTTTCTCCTCTTCCTGTCTCCCTGGATATTTGCTGCCCTCACGGCTACTGGAAGGTGGAGATTTGCCCCTGCAGCTCTCACTGCTGCCCAGGCCCTCTGTGGAATCACCGCTCTGCCCACAGGCTCTTGGTGCTCCCCAAGTTGGAAGACCCACCACGTGTCAAAACGTGCTGTCTTTATTTCAAGCCTCAAGGGGATTTGAATCACGCCATGTTCTGGACAAATGTGGAATTAAAAAGTTATTTTGCTAGGGCTCAGACTGGACTTGAGGACTTCCTGGACTGGAAGGAGGCAGCAGTTCACACTCCCTTCCATTTTCCCAGGCACAACACTTTTGCTAGCCTGGCCCCTTGCTGGACACCTGCCAAGCAAATGAGCACCTGCTGAGTAGCCTGAGCCAGGCTAGAGCTCCAGTTCATTGTACACAGCCAGACTCATTAAGCCTCAGTTTGTGGCAACTAGGACTTTAGTCACCAAAAGTTAAAATACCTATCTCTTTAAAGCTAAAGGCACATCATTGTGTACATAAAAGATAGCTGAAGGAAAGAAACACAGTTCAAGTATTAAATTCTTGCTAGCAATGAAAAGCAAAGTCCATATGAGACCTAATTTATCCATCAATGCCACCTGATTCCATTGTGGACATTTTTTCATTTTAGCAGATATATCACTTTTTATTCAATTTACCTTCAATGACATTTATTTTATATTCAAGGTGTTAAGAAAAAAGTAAAAGGACTCTGTGGGAAACGTATTATCTAAATGTTATACATTCATTGATTTGACTCTTCTAAGCAGCAGGTGACATTGCTAACGGTACTGTAATTGAATTTTAATTATTAAAATATTTTCCCTAATGCTTTGTCCACTTTTATAACTGAAGAGCAGATGCAATGTTTATGTTAAAGAACAATCTTATGCCTTTAATTCAGAATTCACTTAGTTGGTGAGTTAAGGATTTCATATCCTTCTAAGAGCATTTGGAATTTTAATAAACCAAAATCTTCTTGGAACCTACAGAATATTGATCTAGCTTGGGCGTAGGAAACTATAACACAGAGACCAAATTGGGCCCGCTCCCTGTTCTTGTTTTTGTACAGCTCATGAATTAAGGATAACTTTTACTTTTTTAAATAGTTGAAAAATGAATAAAAAGAATACTATCTAATGCATTAAAATTCACATAAAATTCAAATTCTAATGTCAATAAAGTTTTATTGGAACACAGAAAGTCTTATTTATTTACGTATTAACTATGGAAGCAGAAAGTTGAGAAGTGACAGAAACCATATGTAAACTATTTATATAACAACTATGAAAACAGCAAAGTTGAAAAGTGACAGAAACCATATAACCCACAAAGTCTGAAATAATTATTATCTGGCTCTTTACAGGAAAGTTTGTCAGTCTGATTGATTTTAAAATTTGTAATTTCACAAATTTGAAAGATAATATCCACATTTGTATTTTCATTTCTTTGTAATTTGACACAAATCCTTTGTAGGGACATGGATGCAGCTGGAAACCATCATTCTCAGTAAACTATCTCAAGAACAGAAAACCAAACACCGCATGTTCTCACTCATAGGTGAGAATTGAACAATGAGATCACTTGGACACAGGAAGGGGAACATCACACACCACACCGGGGCCTGTTGTGGGGTGGGGGAAGGGGGAAGGGATAGCATTAGGAGATATACCTAATATAAATGATGAGTTAATGGGTGCAGCACAACAACATGGCACATGTATACATATGTAACAAACCTGCACGCTGTGTACATGTACCCTAGAACACAAAGTATAATAAAAAAAAAAGAAACACAAAATGCAAACATGTGGATAAATTACCTTTCAAAATATTTCTAAAAATGAAGTGAAAAAGAATCTCTCTCCTCCTCCATACATACATGTGTGTGTGTGTGTGTGTGTGTGTGTGTGTGTGTATATAAAATAAAAGTACATTCCCACAGATAACTATTAGGTTTTAAATTTTTAGAAAACTTCGGCACATAGAATCAAGGGAAAATAAAGAACAATATTAGAAAGAACATGAACTTTGGATTCTGATAAAAACTGGGAACAAGACTTAGCTTTTATACTTACTAGCTCTGCAACTTTAAACACACTGCCTAGCCTCTCTGAGTCTGATATCTCAACTGTGAAATGGAAATGGAAATACCCACCTCACTAAAGTCAGAGGAAGGATTAGAAATAACATAAATATCCATTCATCTGTTGATAGAAACTTAGATTGATTCCATACCTTGGCTATTATAGATACTAAATGCACAAAGAAAATATGGTATATACCCAGTGGAATACTATTCAGTCGTAAACAAGCATGAAATCCTGTCATTCACAACAATATTCATGAGCATGGAGAATATTATGTTAAGTAAAATGAGTCAGGCACAGAAAGATAAACACCACATGTCCTTATTCATGTATAGGAACTAAAAATGTTGAACCCATAGAAATAAAGAGTAGAATTGTGGTTACTACAGTACGTAAAGGTCAGGGAGTAGTGAGAGGTTGGCTAATAAATACAGAATTACAGCTATATAGGAAGAATAAGTTCTAGTGTTTTATAGCATGGTAGGGTGATTATAGTCAACAACACTTACTATATATTTTCACATAGCCAAAAGAGAGCACTTTGAATGTAATTAACACAAATAAATGATCAATATTTGAGGTAATAGACATGCTTATTACTTCAATTTAATCATTACACATTGTATACATGCATTGAAATATTGCTCTTCACCCTGTAAATATGTACAATTATTACATGTCAATTAAAAATAAAAGATAAAGAAATGACATAAGTAAAGTGCCCTGGTTCCATATTTGGAATCTATAAGCCTTTCATATGAACACTATATACAATGCCATGGTTTTAGTCAACCCTTCCTAGTAACGTGTGTTCCTGAGAGAGGTCTTTAAAAGAAAGCTCAGATTAAAAGATTAAGCTTCTGAGTTGGCTACTTGCAAAAACTCGATTTTTTTTTTTATCACCACCACCCACCTACATCTACAGGCATATATTTTTCTTGGGGCAATTATCTTAAAGAATATAGGAGACAGGCATGATGGCTCATACCTGTAATCCCATCACTTTGGGAGTCCAGAGCAGGAGGATCACTTGTGCCCAGGAGTTTGAGACCAGCCTGAGCAATATGGCAAGACCCCATCCCTACAAATACAAAAAAGTAGCCAGGTATGGTGGCATGTGCCTGTAGTCCCAGCTACTCAGGAGGCTGAGGTGAGAGGATTGCTTGTGCCCAGGAGGTTAAGGCTGAACCACTGCATTCCAGCCTGGGCGACAGAATGAGACCCTGTCTCAAAAATAAATAAAAATAAAAATAAAAAGTATACATAATAGAAGGAAAACATTCAAGGATCTGGGGAACTAAAGAAAAAAATCAAAGTAAAGAATGATGTAACCAATAAAAAGAAATTTTCCAGAGAGAGGCAGAGCAAGATGACCGAATGCAAGCCTCCAGTGATCATCCCCCAGGCAGGAACACCAAATTGAACAGCTATCCACACAAAAAGTCACCTACATGGGAACCAAAAATCAGGTGAGCAATCACAGTACCTGGTTTTAACATCATATTAAAGAAGGAGGCAAAGAACAGGGTAGGAGAAACAGCCTTGAATCGCCAGCACACCCCTCTCCCATCCCCTGGCAGTGGCTATGTGGCAAGGAGAGAGGATCTGTGTGTTTGTGGGAGGGAGAGCACAGTGATTTTGGGTCTTTGTTTTGGAATTCTGGGCTGCCCTGTCACAGCAGAAAGCAACATGTGACAGAACTCAGCCAACGTCCACCGAGAAAGCATTTAGATCAGCCCTAGCCAGAGGTAAATCATCAATCCCAGCCATTAGAGTTCCTGCAAGGACTGCACCACTGGCTACAGTCCTAAATAAACGTGAAAGGTAGTTTCACATAGTAGTCTAGACTACAAGAACTGCAATTCCTGTGCAAGTCCTGGTACTGTGCTGAGCTCTGAGACAGTGGAAATGGGGTGCATGAGACCTAGTCCAGCCTGGGCAGCCAAGGGAGTGCTTATGTCATCCCCTCCCCCAACCCCAGGAAGCACAGCTTGCAGCTCCAAGAGAGACACCTTCCTTCTACTCGAGGAAAGAAGTGGGGGCCAAGACACAGATGAACATCCACAAGTATCAAGACCATTCAGGAAAACATGATCTCACCAAACAAACTAAATAAGACACCAATGACCGATCCTAGAGAGACAGAGATATGTGACCTTTCAGAGAGATAATTCAAAATAGCTGTTTTGAGGAAGTTCAAAGAAGGAAGTAAAGAAGGCTTTGTCTGGCCACTTGGATACCAGTTCAACCACAGGAGAACAGGGGACCAGGCAGGATCCTGAGGCCCCTATTCCAGGTTCCAGCTCCTGGATGACATTTATAGACATACCCTGGGCCAGAAGGTCACCCACTGCCTTGAAGGAAAGGGTGCAGTCCCGACAGGATTCATCACCTGCTTACTAAAGAATCCTTGGGCCCTGAATAATCAACAGTGGTAGCCAAGCACTACTTGCCACAGGCTTTGGGTGAGATTTAGAGCTGTGCCAGCTTCAGATGTGACCCAGCACATTCCCAGCTGTGTTGGCTATGAGGAGAGAATTCTTCTGCTTGAGGAAAAGAGAGGGAAAAGTAAAGGGGATTTTGTCTTGCAGCTTCAGTACCAGCTAGGTCACAGTGAAGTAGAGCAACAAGTAGGCTCCTGGGGTCCCTGATTCCAGGCCATGGCCCTTAGATAGCATTTCTGGGCCTTCCCTGAGCCGAAAGAGAGCCCACTGCCCTGTAGGGAGAGGTCTATGCCTAAAAGTATTCCAGTTGACTGAAGAGCCTTTGTGCCTTGAGTGAACACTGGTGATAGTCAGGCAGTACTGGCCACAGGCCTGGGGCATTAGTAACCATGGAGAGAGACTCCACTGCTTGAGGAGAGAAGAAAAAGTGAGACTTTGCCTTGCAGCATGGGTGCCAGTTCAGCCACAGTAGAATAGAGCAACAGGTAGATTCCTAAGGATCCTGACTCTAGGTCCTGGCTCCCAGATAATATCTATGGACCCACCTGGGCTGGAGGGAACATGTTATCCTGAAGGAAAAGACAGAAGCCTGGCTGGATTCACCACCTGCTGATCATAGAGCCCTTGGGCCTTGAGTGAATATAGGTGCTAGCCAGACAGTGGTTTTGGAATTCAGGGGCCTTTGGAATTCATCACAGGCCTTAGGCAAGATCCAGTGCTATGCTGACTTCAGGTCTGCCAGCTAATCTAGAGAATTCTTCCACATCTTATCCAGGACCACCAAGGCAGTACCCCGATGCGTCTGTAATAGCCACAGCATTATGAGGTTTGGAGTGCCCCCTAATGCATACACAGCTGCAGAGACCAAAAACTTAGATTACAACACCAAAGTCCCTTCAAATACCAGGAAAGTCTTCCCAAGAAGGATGAGTACAAACAAGCCCAGACAGTGATGACTACAATAAATATTTAACTTTTCAATGCCAAGACACAGATGAACATCCACAAGTATCAAGACCATTCAGGAAAACATGACTTTACCAAACAAATGGAATAAGACACCAATTACCAATCCTAGAGAGACAGAGATGTGTGACCTTTCAGATAGATAATTCAAAACAGCTGTTTTGAGGAAGTTCAGTGAAATCCAGGATAACACAGAGAAGGAATTCAGAATTCTATCAGATAAATTTAACACAGAGAGAAATAATTTAACAATTTAAAAGAATCAAGCAGAAATTCTGGAGTTAAGAAATGCAATTAACATAGTGAAGTTATATGCTTTGGATTTGTGTCCTCACCCAAATCTCATGTTGAACAGTAATGTCCAATGTTAGAGGAGGGGACTGGAGGGAGGTGATTGGATCATGGGGGTGGATTTCCCTTTTGCTATTCTTGTGATAGTGAGTGAGTTCTCATGGTATCTCATTGTTTAAAAGTGTTTAGCACCTCCCCCTTCACCCTCTACCTCCTTCTTTAGCCAAACAAGCTGTGCCCACTTCCCCTTCACCTTTAGCCAGGACTGTAAGTTTCCTGAGGCCCCCCAGTCATGCATCATGTACAGCCTGTGGAACTTTCAGTCAATTAAACCTCTTTGCTTTAGAAATAACCCAGTCTCTGGTTGTTCTTTATAGCAATGTAAGAATGAACTAATATATGAAGAATGCATCAGAGTATCTTAATGCAGAATTGAGCAAGCAGAAGAAATATTTCGTGAGCTTGAAGACAGGCTATTTCAAAATATACAGTCAGGGGAGGCAAAATTAAAAAGAACTTTTTAAAAATAAAGCACACCTACAAGATCTAGCAAATAGCTAGAAAAGGGCAAACCTAAGAGTTATTGGGCTTAAAGAGGATGTAGAGAGACATCAGAGTAAAAAGTTTATTTAAAGGGATAATAACAGAGAACTTCCCAAACCTAGAGAAAGATTGCAATATACAAGTACAACAAGGTTATAAAACACCAAACAGATTGAACCCAAATAAGACTACCTCAAGACATTTAACAATCAAACCCCCAACAGCAAGGATAAAGAAAGGATCCTAAAAGGAACAATAGAAAAGAAACAACATACAAAGGAGGTCCAATACATCTGGCAGCAGACTTCTTAGTGTAAATTAGAGCGCTGATAGGAAAAAATACTTTTATCCTAGAATAGTATATCCGGCAAAAATATCCTTCAAACATGCAGGAGAAATATTTCCCAAGCAAACGAAAGCTGAGAATTTCTTCAATACCAGGCCTGTTCTGGTAAAGGACACTAGTGAGCAATAAGAAATCCATCTGAAGGTACAAAATTCACAGGTAATAGTAAGTACACAGAAAAACACAGAATAGTATAACACTGTAATTTTGGTATGTAAACTACTCATATCTTCAGTAGAAAGACTAAAACATGGACCTGTCAAAAATAAGTGCAACAACACTTCAAGATATAGTATGATATGGCATAATAAGTTAAAACTGAAACAATAAAATGTCAAAAAGTGAAGGCATGAAGTTAAAGTGTAGAGGTTTTGTTTGTTTTATCTTTGCTTGCTTGTTTTTCTATGCAATCAGTGTTAACTTGTTATTAGCTTAAAATAAGATATAAAATGTTACTTGCAACTGTCATGGTAACCTAAAATCAAAAGACACACAACAGATACACATACAAAAATAAAATTCAACAAATTAAAACACACCACCAGAGAAAATCATCTTCACTAAATGGAAGACAGGAAGGAAGAAAAGGAGGAGGAGAAGGCAACAAAACAACCAGAAAAAAAAACAACGTGGTAGAAGTTCTTACTTATTAATAATAATGTTGAATGTAAATGGACTAAACTCTCCAATTGAAAGACATAGAGTGGTGGGAAAGATTAAAAACAAAAAACAAACAAACAAAAAAAAACAAGACCCAATGATCTGTTGTCTACAAGAACACATTTCACCTACAAAGACACATGTGGACTGAAAATAAAGGGATAGAAAAAAGATATTCCATCCAAATGGAGACTGAAAAGAGCTGGAGTAGCTGTACTTACATCACACAAAATAGAGTTCAAGGAAAAAACTATAAAAAGAGATAAATAAGGTTATTATATAATGATAAAGAGATCAATTAATCAAAAGAATATAACAATTGTAAATACATTTGCACCCAACAATGGAGCACCCCGCTATATAAAGCAAACATTATTAGAGCTAAAGAGAGAGATGGACCCCAAGACAATAACAGCTGGAGACTTCAACTCCCCTCTTTAAGGATTGGACAGGTTTTCTAGACAGAAATTCAACAAAAAAAAATCAGACTTCATCTGCACTGTAGACTCAATGGAACTAATAGACATTTACAGAACACTTCATCCAATGGGTACAGAATGCACATTCTCCTAAGTAGATGGATCATTATCAAGGATAGATATATGTTAAACCACAAAACAAGTATTTAAACATTAAAAATTGCATTAATATCAAGTATCTTCTCTAACCACATAGAATAACATTAGTGATCAATAACAAGAGGAATTTTGGAAACTATACAAACACATGTGAATTAAATATGATCCTGAATGACCAGTGGGTCAATGAAGAAATTAAGAAGGAAATTTAAAAATTTCTTGAAACAATGAAAATGGAAACACAACATACCAAAGCCTTTGGGATACAGTGAAAGCAGTAGTAAGACGAAAGTTTATACCTATAAACACCTACATTGGAAAAGTAGAAAAGCCACAAATAAACAACCTAATGATTCATCTTAAAGAAGTAGAAAAGTAAGAGCAAATCATACCCAAAATTAGTAGGAGAAAGAAATAATAAAGATCGGAGCAGAAACTAATAAAATTGAAACAAAAAACAATGGAAAATATTGACAAAAAGAAAATATAAACAAAATCAACAAACTTATAGCCAGACTACCTAAGAGAAAAAAAGTGAGAAGACCCAAATAAATAAAATCAGAGAAGTAAAAAAAAAAAAGAGGCATTACACCTGATATCACAGAAATTCAAAAGATAATTAGAGGCTACTATGAGCAACTATATGCCAATAAATTGAAAAACCTAGAAAAAAATGAATAAATTCCTACACACATATAACCTACCAAAATTGAGCCAAGATGAAATCCAAAACCTGAACAGATCAATAACAAGTAATGAGATCAAAGCTGTAATAGAAAGTTTTCCAGCAAAGAAAAGCCTGGGACCCAGTGCAATTCACTGCTGAATTCCACCAAACACTTAAAGAACTAATACCAATCCTACTTGAACTATCCCAAAAAATAGAGAATGAGGGAATTCTTCCATATTCATACTACAAAGTCAGTATTACCCTGGCACCAAAACCAGATAAAGACACATTAAAAAAAAAAAAAAAAACTACAAGTCAGTGTCTCTATGAATATTGATGCAAAAATTCTTTTTAAAAAAATTAGCAAACTGAATTCAACAATATATTGAAAAGGTCAGTCACCAAGATGAAGTGGAATTTATCCTAGGGATGGAAGGATGGTTTAGCATACACAAATTTGCTGGGCGCAGTGGCTCATGCCTGTAATCCCAGCACTTTGGGAGACTGAGGCAGGTGGATCACCTGAGGCCAGGAGTTCAAAACCAGCCTGGTTGATGTGGTGAAACCCTGTCTCTACTAAAAATACAAAAATTAGCCGGGTGTGGTGGTGGGCACCTGTAGTCCCAGATACTCGGAAGGCTAAGGCAGGAGAATCACTTGAACCCAGGAGGTGGAGGTTGCAGTGGCCGAGATTGTGCCATTGCACTCCAGCCTGGGTGACAAGAGTGAAACTCCATCTAAAAACTAAAAATAAAATAAAGTACACATATCAATAAATGTGATACATCATATCAACAGAATGAAAAACAAAAACCATAAAATCATTTCAATTGATGTTAAAAAAGCACTTGATACAAGTCAACATACCTTTATGATTTAAAAAAAAAAAAAAAAAAAAAAAAAAAAAAAAAAAAACCTTAAAAAACTGGGTAGAGAAGCAACATACCTCAGCACAACAAGAGCCATATATTACAGACCCACAGCTAGTATCATACTAAGTGGGGAAAAACTAAAAGTCTTTCCTCTAAGATCTGGAACATGAATACCCATGTACACCACTGTTATTCAACACAGTACTGGAAGTCCTAGCTAGAGCAATCAGACAAGATAAAGAAATAAAGGGCATCAAAATTGAAAAGGAGAAGCCAAATTTTTCCTGTTTGCAGATGACATGATCTTATATTTGGAAAAACCTAAAGACTCCACCAAAAAACTATGAAGACTGATGAACAATTCTGTAAAGTTGCAAGATACAAAATCAGCACAAAAAATCAATAGCATTTCTGTATGACAACAATAAACAATGTGAAAAAGAAATTAAAAAGTAATCCCATTTACAGTAGCCACACATGAAATTAAATATCTAAGAATTTAGTTAACCGAAGAAGTGAAAGATCTTGACAATGAAAACTATAAAACACTGATAAAGGAAATTAAAAAGGACACCAGCAAATTGAAAAGCATTTCATGTTCATGGATTGGAAGAATTATGAATCATATTGTTAAAGTGTCCATACTACCCAAAGGAATCTACAGATTCAATGCAATCCCTATGAAAATATCAATGGCACTCTTCACATAAATAGAAAAACAACCAGAGGAATCACATTACCTGACTGCAAATTATACTACAGAGCTATAGTAACCAAAACAGCATGGTACTAGCATAGAAACAGAAACATATACCAGTGGAGCAGAATAGAGAACCCAGAAATAAATCCAAACACCTACAGTGAACACATTTTAGACAAAGTTGCCAAAAACATACATTGGTGAAAGGACAGTCTCTTCAATAAATTGTGCTGGGAAAGCTGGACATTCTTATGCAGAATAAAACTAGACCCCTATCTCTCGCCATAAACAAAAATCAAATCAAAATGGATTAAAGACTGAAATCTAATACCTGAAACTATGAAACTACTACAAGGAAACATTGGGTAAACTCTCCAGCACATTGGTCTGGGCAAAGATTTCTTGGTAATATCCCACAAGCACAGGCAACCAAAGCAAAAATGTACAAAACAGATCACATCAAGTTAAACAGCTCCTGAACAGCAAAGGAAACAATCAAGAAAGTAAAGAGACAACCCACAGAATGGGAGAAAATATTTGCAAACTATCCATTTGACAAGGAATTAATAACCAGAATATACAAAGATCTCAAACAACTCTAAAGGAAAAAATCTAATGATCTGATTTTAAAATTGACAAAAGATCTAACTAGACATTTCTAAAAATAAGACACACAAATGGCAAACAGGCATATGAAAAGGTGCTCAACATTATCGATCATGAGAAAAAGGTCAATCAAAACTACAATGAGATATTATCTCACCCCAGTTAAAATTGATTATATATCCAAAAGATAGGCACTAACTAATGCTGGCAGGGATATGGAGAAAAGGGAACACTTGTACAGTGTTGGTGGGAATGTAAATTAGTACAATTACTAGGGAGAGCAGTTTGGAGCTTCCTCAGAAAACTGTAAAAATAGAGCTACCTTATGATCAAGCAATCCCACAGCTAGGCATATACCCAAAAGAAAGGAAATCAGTATGTCAAAGAGGTCTCTGCATCCCCGTTTATTACAGCACTATGCACGGTAGTCAAACTTTGCAAGCAACCTGTGTCCATGAACAAACAAATGGATAAAGAAAATGTGGTATATATACACAATGGAGAACTATTCAGCCATAAAAAAGAATGAGAACCCATCATTTGCAACAACATGGGTAGAACCAGAAGCCATTATGTTAAGTGAAATAAGCCTGGCACAAACTTAACATGTTCTTACTTATTTGTGGAAGCTAAAAATTAAAACAACTGAATTCACAGAAATATGCATAGAATGATGGTAACCAGACACTGGTAAGTGTAGAGGGTAGGGGAGGGAAGTGGGGATGACTAATGGGCACAAAAATACAGGTAGATAGAACGCATAAGATTTAGTATTTGATAGTGCGACAGGGTAGAGACAACATTAATTTATTGTACATTTTAAAATAAAAGTATAACTAAATTATTTGTAACACAAAGAAATGATAAATGCTTGAGGCGATCTATACCCCATTTACCCTGATGTGATTATTATGCATTGTATGCCTGTATCAAAATATTTCATGTACCCCATAAATATGTATGCCTACTGTGCACTCACAAAAGTTTTTCAAAAAGAAATGCTCCAAAGTTGGCAAGCTGTGACAGCAACACAGTGGTAAAGATTCTCAGCTCTAGAATGAAAAAGGTCAGCATTCGGATTTGATTTCTGTTACTTAATAACCATGTATTATTGATGAAGTACTTAAGCTCCTCCACTCTTTCCCCCCATCTACAAATTGAGAATCATATTAACATCTACCGCATCGAAATTTTGAGGATTGAAAAAAGGCTATATATAACTAATTGAATGAGTAAGCAAGTTATAAGTCACACTTAATTCTATGAAAGTAACAAATAGTGCTGGAATTCCAAAGGAAGGAGGGGTCTGCATTAGCTGGTGCATTCAGGTATCTCTTCTCAAAGGAGATGATATCCTCCTTAAGGGTGAGAAGGACCCACATTCATACAAAGCAGAAGCTAAAGAAAATACTTACATAGACTTTTCCTTTAAATGACAGGGAGCTGACTGAAATTTGGCAAGCCAGGGAGAAAGTGATACAAGATGATGTCAGAAGTCAGATGATAGAGAATTTTTGAAGCCTTCATGAGGAGGCTGATTTTGCTCTTTATACAAAGGAAAATATTTAATGGATTTCAAACAGGGGAGTAACAGTATAGCGGGAAGAAAACTGAACTTGGACCCAGGAATCCTGACTTCACACATAGATGCATACTCTTATTAGCTGTGTAATTCTAACTAAGTTTCTAAATTATTCTATACCTCAATTTCCTCATGCAAAATGGTAATAATAATATTATACCAACCTCAAGAGTTTATTATAAGGATAAATGAGATAGTATGTAAATAGCATAAGACATATCAATGTGGTAAACAGCAGGTGTGGGGGGGTGGGGATGTGGGAGGACGTGTGTGGTAGCGGTAGTAGTGGTAATAGTAATATTTAAACAAAGTATAGAACAATTTAACATTCAAATGAAAGAGAAATTTGAGCCTTGAAATTGTTATATTGGCCAAATGCTTAAACAACAAATACTATTAAAAATGAAAATCCCGGCTGGGCGCGGTGGCTCAAGCCTGTAATCCCAGCACTTTGGGAGGCCGAGACGGGCGGATCACGAGGCCAGGAGATCGAGACCATCCTGGCTAACACAGTGAAACCCCGTCTCTACTAAAAATATACAAAAAACTAGCCGGGCGACGTGGCGGGCGCCTGTAGTCCCAGCTACTCGGGAGGCTGAGGCAGGAGAATGACGTAAACCCGGGAGGCGGAGCTTGCAGTGAGCTGAGATCCGGCCACTGTACTCCAGCCCGGGCGACAGAGTGAGACTCCGTCTCAAAAAAAAAAAAAAAAGAAAAAAGAAAATCCCCATCAAATGAAAATCTCAGCCTCAATCATCCACTTTCTTATTATCTGAACTTTGTCTATCACAATGGGGCTGTAGTATTACAGGAGGTTTGAATGCTACTCCCCAGAAATCTACTTGACCCAATTCCATGAATTAGAGAGGAGCTACAATATCTGGGATATTATTAAGAAATCAGGCCATCTTTGGAGTAGACTTAATGTTTATATTGAACTATCATAAGGATCAAAAAATGCTACTTCAAAAATTAATTGAATTAAAATTAATTTGAAAGGTCCTGTCTTCTTTCAAAAAAAAACTTGCTACAGCACTTAAAATTCATAATGCAAGCTTATGAAGAAAGTCTCCAGATCTTGAGGTTCACCTAACATCAGAGAGAGCAGCACTCACTTCACGTTGCGATCAAGAGACCTGGGCCACAGTTCTGAAGTTATACCCACAAGCACCACCTGGTTGCAGAATATTACCAAGAACACAGTAAGGGACACTTAATGTGACATGCTCTAAAATTTCCTTCTTTTAGGGCATTTCTCCTGCCTTCTCTCCTTGTAAAAGAAAAATACATTTTTACTCAGCCTATGTATGCATGCTCCCTTGATTTGATCACACCGAACAGCTTGTCCATTGAATATTTCATCAGGAAAGTGCTTTGACTCTATATTGTCTTCTAAGAGACTAGAGGAGAGTTGTTTTTTTTTTTCTGAAAACTTGTGTTTGGCTTCTGCAGCCACAAGATTCTAAGTTTCTTGGCGTCAGGAACTAAGGATCAGTTTGCTCTCGATACATAGTAAGCCACACCAAAACTTAATAGCTTTAAGCTATTAATCCTACAGCTCATAATCCTACAAGTCAGTGAGCAGTTATTCTGCTCTCAGCTGGGCTCCCTTAGACATCTGTAGTCAGCTGCAGGTCAGCTGAGCAGCTCTGGTCTAGAAGTTCAATGCCTATAGGCTGGGATATTCTTGTTTCTCTCCACGTGGTCATTCATCCTCCAGCAAGGGGGATGGTGGCAAGGCCTTTTAAGACCTAGACTTAAGATTACCTAGCACATTGTCACCTTTGCTGTACTCTGTTTACCTAAGTAAGTCCCAAGATGAGGTCAGAATCAAGATGTAGAAAAATATTCATCATTTTATAGCCACCAGGTCCCACTGCAAAAGGTATAGATACAGAGAAGAGTGAAAATTAGAGGCAGTTTAGCAATTAATATTACTTACTTGTGACTATAGCTCCAGAATCAAGTCTAGTGGTTAGGCTATAGAAAATGCTCAATAAATAATTGCTGAAGGAATGATTGAATGTTGTATTTGGACTTCAGCCCCAAAAGATCTCTTATTTCTCACTGTGATCCCTGACTGATACCACAGATGTAAGTTGTGTAGTCTCTTCTTCCTATTCCTGTTCTCTGGCCTCAGATCAGTCCTGATGTCAAGTAGAAAACTGCCAGTATAACCAGTCATCATATCATTATCAAGGAAAAAAATCTAATGGAAATATTTTCATTCTGACCAGGTTTAAAATATTTAAACTTTTTTACTTTGCATATCAAAGTGGGTGAGATAATTAAATGATTTCCACAAGTTGATGTTTTACAAGGATGGAGGACAAAAATATTGTGTTACACATACATACCAAATACTGCTGGGATCTTTAAATATATAATCTTAGTTAGTCCTCTACTATTGCATGTATTATTATCCCTATTATAAATATTAAGAGGTCCAAATAACATCCCAAAGGACACCCAAATAGTAAGAAGCACTAATGACTCCAGATCATACTCTCTCTTCTACAGAATGTGTCATCTCAGGTCTAATCAAAAGTCTTGAGTCTGAATCTTCAAGCAACCTACAACAAGAAAAGTCATGAAATCTGAAATGTGAGTGTTAAATTATGAGTCCTTATCCTTGAGGCAAGCCAATACCAGCTTCCTTTAGTGAAGAGGTTATCTTGTAGTTATGCAGTAAATGGCAGAGGAAAATAGCTTCATCTCTGCATCCTCCATAGCAGAAATAAGAATAAGCTAATAGACCAGATTGACTGTCAAGGAGTTCAGAACAAAATGGTGGCCTGAAGACATGCCTGGACCCCAGTGAGAGACCAGTCATGGAACCATTAGGAGATGAAATATATTTCCATTTGGTCACAGTATAAGTGTTTTGTTCATGGCATTGATGCAATTATCTTTCCTTAAATCTAACCCCAAATAGAAACAATTCAAACATCCTCTCTTTCTGAGATCTTCTATTTTAACAAACCTCCAGGGCTCATTCAAATTCCTTGTATAAAGTAGATTTTTATTTCATCAAATCTTTTGAAAACAGAGCCAGGTACAGTAGCTCATACCTGTTATCCCAGCACTTTGGGAGGCCGCAGCGAGCAGATCACCTGAGGTCAGGAGTTCAAGACCAGACTGACCAACATGGAGAAACCCCATCTCTACCAAAAATAAAAAATAAAAAGTTAGGTGGGCATGGTGGTACATGCCTGTAATCCCAACTACTTGGGAGGCTGAGGCAGGAGAATCTCTTGAACCTGGGAGGCAGAGGTTGCAGTGAGCCGAGGTTGGACCACTGTACTCCAGCTGGGGAAACAAGAGGGAAACTCCATCCCCCACCAAAAAAAAGAAAGAAAGAAAGAAAAGAAAAGAAGTAGAAATTATGTGACAAGATGGCATGGACAGAGAACTAGGAAGTCAGGGAATCTTGTTCTAATACCCAATTTTGTGTAACAAGATTTGTTTCTGAGCAGAACTCTTCATATCTCAGAGTACCATTCACTTCATATGGCAAATCAAATTGAAAAAAAAAACTATCATTATTAGACTAGCATATACCCTGAGAATCCCTACAAAGGACATGAACTCATCCTTTTTTATGGCTGCATAGTATTCCATGGCGTATATGTGCCTCATTTTCTAAATCCAGTCTATCATTGATGGACATTTGGGTTGGTTCCAAGTCTTTGCTATTGTGAATGGTGCCACAATAAACGTACATGTGTATGTGTCTTTATAGCAGCATGATTTAAAATCCTTTGGGTATATACCCAGTAATGGGATGGCTGGGTCAAATGGTATTTCTAGTTCTAGATCCTTGAGTAATCACCACACTGTCTTCCACAATGGTTGAAATACTTTACACTCCCATCAATAGTGTAAAAATGCTCCTATTTCCCTACATCCTCTCCAGCAACTGTTGTTTCTTGACTTTTTAATGATCACCATTCCAACTGGTGTGAGACAGTATCTCATTGTGGTTTTGGTTTGCATTTCTCTGATGGCCAGTGATGATGATCATTTTTACTTGTGTCTGTTGGCTGCATAAATGTCTTCTTTTGAGAAGTGTCTGTTCATATCCTTAACCCACTTTTTGATGGGGTTCTTTGATTTTTTTCTTGTAAATGTGTTTAAGTTCTTTGTAGATTCTGGATATTAGCCCTTTGTCAGATGGGTAGATTGTAAAAGGTAGATTGTAAAAATTTTCCCCCATTCTGTAAGTTGCCTGCTCACTCTGATGGTAGTTTCTTCTGCTGTGCAGAAGCTCTTTAGATTAATTAGATCCCATTTGTCAATTTTGGCTTTTGTTGCCATTGCTTTTGGTGTTTTAGTCATGAAGTCCTTGCCCATGCCTATGTCCTGAATGGTATTGCCTAGGTTTTCTTCTAGGGTTTTTATGGTTTTAGCTCTAACATTTAAGTCTTTAATCCATCTTGAATTAATTTTTGCATACGGTGTAAGGAAGGGATCCAGTTTCAGCTTTCTACATATGGCTAGTCAGTTTTCTCAGCACCATTTATTAAATAGGGAATCCTTTCCCCATTTCTTGTTTTTGTTAGGTTTGTCAAAGATCAGATGGTTGTAGATGTGTGGTATTATTTCTGAGGGCTCTGTTCTGTTCCATTGGTCTGTATCCATGTTTTGGTACCAGTACCATGCTGTTTTGGTTATTATTGTAGCCTTGTAGTATAGTTTTAAGTTAGGCAGCATGATGCCTCCAGCTTTGTTCTTTTGGCTTAGGATTGTCTTGGCAATGTGGGCTTTTTTCTTTTTTTCTTTTTTTTTTTTTTTTTTTTGGTTCCATATGAACTTTAAATTAGTTTTTTACAATTCTGTGAAGAAAGTCATTGGTAGCTTAATGGGGATGGCATTGAATCTATAAATTACCTTGGGCAGTATGGCCATTTTCATGATATTGATTCTTCCTATCCATGAGCATGGTATGTTCTTCCATTTGTTTGTGTCCTCTTTGATTTCACTGAGCAGTGGTTTGTAGTTCTCCTTGAAGAGGTCCTTCACATCCCTTGTGAGTTGGATTCCTAGGTATTTTATTCTCTTTCAAGTAATTGTGAATGGGAGTTCACTCATGATTTGGCTCTCTGTCTGTTATTGGTATATAGGAATGCTTGTGATTTTTGCACATTGATTTTGTATCCTGAGACTTTGCTCAACTTGCTTATCAGCTCAAGGAGATTTTGGGCTGAGACGATGGGATGTTCTAAATGTACAATCATGTCATCTGCAAACAGAAGCAATCTGACTTCTGCTTTTCTTAATTGAATACCCTCTATTTCTGTCTCCTGCCTGATCACCCTGGCCAGAAATTCCAACACTATGTTGAATAGGAGTGGTGAGAGAGGGCATCCCTGTCTTGTGCCAGTTTCAAAGGGAATGCTTGCAGTTTTTGCCCATTCAGTATGATATTGACTGTGGGTTTGTCATAAATAGCTCTTATTATTTTGAGATACATCCCTTCAATACCTAATTTATTGAGAGTTTTTAGCACAAAGGCTGTTGAATTTTGTCGAAGGCCTTTTCTGCATCTATTGAGATAATCGTGTGGTTTTTGTCTTTGGTTCTGTTTATATGATGGATTATGTTTATTGATTTGGGTATGTTGAACCAGCTTTGCATTCCAGGGATGAAACCCACTTGATCATGGTAGATAAGCTTTTTGATGTGCTGCTGGATTCGGTTTGCCAGTATTTTATTGAGGATTTTTGCATCGATGTTCATCAGGGATATTGGTCTAAAATTCTTTTTGTTGTGTCTCTGCCAGGCTTTGATATTAGGTTGATGCTGGCCTCATAAAATGAGTTAAGAAGGATTCCCTCTTTTTCTATAGATTGGAATAGTTTCAGAAGGAATGGTATCAGTTCCTCTTTGTACCTCTGGTAGAATTCAGCTGTGAATCTGTCTCATCCTGGACTTTTTTTGGTTGGTAGGCTATTAATTATTGCCTCAATTTCAGAGCCTGTTATTGGTCTATTCAGGGATTCAACTTCTCCCTGGTTTAGTCTTGGGAGGGTGTATGTGTCCTGGAATTTATCCATTCCTTCCAGATTTTCTAGTTTATTTGCATAGAGGTGTTTATTGTGTTCTCTGATGGTAGTTTGTATTTCTGTGGTATTGGTGGTGATATCCTCTTTATCATTTTTTATTGCATCTATTTGATTCTTCTCTGTTTTCTTCTTTATTGGTCTTGCTAGTGGTCTATCAGTTTTGTTGATCTTTTGAAAAACCAGCTCCTGGATTCACTGATTTTTTTGAAGGGTTATTTGTGTGTCTATCTCCTTCGGTTCTGCTCTGATCTTAGTTATTTCTTGCCTTCTGCTAGCTTTTGAATGTGCTTGCTCTTGCTTCTCTAGTTCTTTTAATTGTGATGTTAGGGTGTCAATTTTAGATCTTTCCTGCTTTCTTTTGTGGGTATTTAGTGCTATAAATTTCCCTCTACACACTGCTTTAAATGTGTCCCAGAGATTCTGGTATGTTATGTCTTTGTTCTCATTGGTTTCAAAGAGCATCTTTATTTCTGCCTTCATGTTCATTATTCAGGAGCAGGTTGTTCAGTTTCCATGTATTTGAGCAGTTTTGAGTGAGTTTCTTAATCCTGAGTTCTTGTTTGATTGCACTGGTCTGAGAGACAGTTTGTTATAATTTCTTTTCTTTTACTTTTGCTGAGGAGTGCTTTACTTCCAACTATTAGGTCAATTTTGGAATAAGTGTGATGTGGTGCTGAGAAGAATGTATATTGTGTTGATTTGGGGTGGAGAGTTCCATAGATGTCTATTAGGTCCACTTGGTCCAGAGCTGAGTTCAAGTCCTGGATATCCTTGTTAATTTTCTGTCTCGTTGAATTGTCTATGTTGACAGTGGGGTGTTAAAGTCACCCATTATTATTGTATGGGAGTCTAAGTCTCTTTGTAAGTCTCTAAGGAATTGCTTTATGAATCTGGGTGCTCCTGTATTGGGTGCATATATATATAGGATAGTTAGCTCTTCCTGTTGAATTGATCCCTTTACCATTATGTAATGGCTTTCTTTGTCTCTTTTGATATTTGTTGGTTTAAAGTGTGTTTTATCAGAGACTAGGATTGCAACCCCTGCTTTTTTTTGTTTTCCATTGTCTTGGTAGATCTTCCTCCATCCCTTTATTTCGAGCCTATGTGTGTCTCTGCAAATGAGATGGCTCTCCTGAATACAGCACACTGATGGGTCTTGACCATATCCAATTTGCCAGTCTGTGTCTTTTAGTTGGAGCATTTAGCCCATTTACATTTAAGGTTAATATTGTTATTTGTGAATTTGATCCTGTCATTATGATGTTAACTGGTTATTTTGCTCATTAATTGATGCAGTTTCTTCCTAGCATCGATAGTCTTTATGATTTGGCATGTTTTTGTAGTGGCTGGTACCAGTTGTTCCTCTCCATGCTTAGCACTTCCTTCCAGAGCTCTTGTAAGGCAACCTGGTGGTGACAAAATCTTTCAGCATTTGTTTATTAGTAAAAGATTTTATTTCTCCTTCACTTATGAAGCTTAGTTTGGCTGGATATGAAAGTCTGGGTTCAAAATTCTTTTAAGAATGTTGAATATTTGCCCAAGCTCTCTTCAGGCGTGCAGAATTTCTGCTGAGAGAGCCACTGTTAGTTTGATGGGCTTTCCTTTGTGGGTAACCCAACCTTTCTCTCTGGCTGCCCTTAACACGTTTTCCTTCATTTCAACTTTGGTGAATCTGACAGTTATGTGTCTTGGAGTTGCTCTTCTTGAGGAGTATCTTCATGGCATTCTCTGTATTTCCTAAATTTGAATGTTGGCCTGCCTTGCTACATTGGGGAAGTTCTCCTGGATGATATCCTGAAGAGTGTTTTCCAACTTGGTTCCATTCTCCCCGTCACTTTCAGGTACACCAATCAGACGTAGATTTTGTCTTTTCACATAGTCCCATATTTCTTGGAGGCTTTGTTCATTTCTTTTTACTCTTTTTTCTCTAAACTTCTCTCTTCATTTCATTCATTTGATCTTCAATCACTGATACCCTTTCTTTCACTTGATTGAATTGGCTACTGAAACTTGTGCATGAGTCATGTAGTTCTCATGCCATGGTTGTCACCTCCATCAGGTCATTTAAGGTCTTCTCTATGCTGTTTATTCTAGTTAGCCATTCATCTAATCTTTTTTCAAGGTTTTTAGCTTCTTTGTGATGGGTTTGAACATCCTCCTTTAGCCTGGAGAAGTTTGTTATTATCGATCGTCTGAAGCCTTCTTCTCTCAACTTGTTGAAGTCATTCTCCATCCAGCTTTGTTCCACTGCTGGTGAGGAGCGACGTTCCTCTGGAGGAGAAGAGGCGCTCTGATTTTTAGAATTTTCAGCTTTTCTGCTCTGGTTTCTCCCCATCTTTGTGGTTTTATCTACCTTTGTTCTTTGATGATGGTGACATACAGATGGGGTTTTGGTGTGGATGTCCTTTTTGTTTGTTAGTTTTCCTTCTAACAGTCAGGACCCTCAGCTGCAGGTCTGTTGGAGTTTGCTGGAGGTCCATTCCAAACCCTGTTTGCCTGGGTATCAGCAGTGGAGGCTGCAGAACAGCAAATATTGCAGAATGGCAAATGTTGCTGCCTGATCCTTCCTCTGGAAGCTTCATCTCAGAGGGGCACCCCGCCTTTTGAGGTGTCAGTCAGCCCCTACTGGGAGGTGCCTCCCAGTTAGGCTACTCGGGGGTCAGTGACCCATTTGAGGAGGCAGTATGTCCATTCTCAAATTTCAAACTCTGGGCTGGGAGAACCACTATGCTCTTCAAAGCTATCAGACAGGGACGTTTAAGTCTGCAGAAGTTTCTGCTGCTTTTTGTTCAGCTATGCCCTGCCCCCAGAGGTGGAGTCTACAGAGGCAGGCAGGCCTCCTTGGGCTGTGGTGGGCTCCATCCAGTTCAAGCTTCCAGGCCGTTTTGATTACCTACTCAAGCCTCAGCAATGGCGGACCCCCCTCCCCCAGCCTAGCTGCCACCTTGCAGTTCAATCTCAGACTGCTGTGCTAGCAGTCAGTGAGGCTCTGTGGGCCTGGGACCCTCTGAGCCAGGTGCAGCATATAGTCTCCTGGTGTGTCATTTGCTAAGACTGTTGAAAAAGTGCAATATTACAGTGGGAGTGTCCTGATTTTCCAAGTACCATCTGTCATGGCTTCACTTGGCTAGGAAAGGGAATTCACTATCCCTTACACTTCCTGGGTGAGGCAATGTCCCACCCTGCTTCAGCTCATGCTCTGTGGGCTGCACCCACTGTCCGACAAGCCCCAGTGAGATGAATCTGGTACCTCAATTGGAAATGCAGAAATCACCCATCTTCTGCATCACTCAAGCTGGGAGCTGTAGACTGGAGCTGTTCCTATTTGGCCATCTTGGAACCTCCTCCCTTTTTTCTTAAAAGATCCAAATTCAACATCAAAAACCAAAGTTAACTATCCAACTGACAATGTTCTAATATCCAGAATCTACAAGTAACTTAAACAAACCAACAAGCAAACAACAAATAATTCCATTTAAAAATGGCAAAGGAGCTGGGCATGGTGCCTCATGTCTGTACTCCCAGCACTTTGGTAGGCTGAGAGGGGTGGATCATTTGAAGTCAGGAGTTCAAGACCAACCTGCCAACATGGTGAAACCCTGTCTCTACTAAATACAAAAAATTAGCCAGGTGTGGGGGCAGACACCTGTAATCCCAGTTACTCAGAAGACTGAGGCAGGAGAATCACTTGAACCCAGGAGGCAGAGGTGGCAGCGAGTCAATATTGCACTACTGCTCTCCAGCCTGGGTGGCAGAGTGAGACATCACCTCAAAAAAAAAAAAAAAAAAAAGGGCAAAGGACATGAACAGACACTTCTCAGAAAAAGACATACAAGTGGCCAAGAAACATATTTTTTAAATGCTCCACATCCCTAATCATTAGGGAAATGCAAATCAAAATCACAACCGGATACTATCTCACACCCATCAGAATGGCTATTACTAAAAAGTTAAAAAACAACAGATGCTTGCAAGGCTGTGGAGAAAGGGCAATGCTTATACACTACTGATGGGAATGTAAATTAGTTCAGTCACTGTGGAAAGCAGTTTGGAGATTTCTCAAAGAACTTAAAACAGATAGAATATCATTCAACCCAGCAATCCTATTACTGGGTATATATCCAAAAGAAAAAAAAATTATTCTACCAAAAAGACACATGCACTTGTATGTTCATTACTGCACTATTCACAATAGCAAAGACATGGAATCGACCTACATGCCCATTAATGGTGCACTGAATAGGAAAAATGTGGTACATATACACCATGGGATACTACATAGACATATAAAAAGAATGAAATCATGTCCTTTGGAGCAATGTGGAAGCAGCTGGAGGCCGCTATCCTAAGCAAATTAATACAGGAACAGAAAACAAAATACCACATATTCTCAATTAC
Organism: Macaca nemestrina; assembly: GCF_043159975.1. Lineage (NCBI taxonomy): Eukaryota > Metazoa > Chordata > Mammalia > Primates > Cercopithecidae > Macaca > Macaca nemestrina. Next base: position 56,758,185 of record NC_092137.1, on the reverse strand, counting down.
AAGTAGGAGCTAAACATTGAGCACTCAAGACCATACACATGAGAACAATATACAGTGCAAACTACTAGAGGGGGGAAGGAGGAAGAGGAGAATAGGTCAAAAAATTACCCTTTGGGTACTCTGCTCACTACCTGAGTGTAATATAACCATGTAACAAACCTACACATGTACCCCCATCTCTAAAATAAAAGTTGAGGAAAAGTTATCTTCCTTGCATAAAATTGGCTCTTCTTCATTGCTTTATATTCTTAATTATATCTCTATTGTCTCTTAACTCTTAGATTCAGATCTTTAGCCACGTTTGTGTCCTCCCACTGTCACATTAGCCAGGGCTGCAAAATCTTACTCCCTTGGGTCTTTCCATTATTCAAGCTCAACTCTCAGTAGATAAGCAATTGAACAGGTGAGCTTCCTATCAAACATTTTGTCTGCAGTTTGTCTTCTCTCTAACAGCCTTCATTCTACCTAGATTATATCATACTCAAGTTCAATAGCTTTCATATTTCTCTGATTTATCTCCTCCAAAATCTGCCAATGACCCATTTAACATCTCCTACTACTGTACTACATGAGCCCCCTCTTCCAGCCAGATTTCTCTATTTATTGTGTCTTGAATATACATTTCTCTATTCTTCTGCCACTGCCTGGAATTGTTCTGTTTCCTACAAAGCAGGTGACAACTTTGTATCCAAGAAACAAGCCTTGGTATTCGGTTTTAAATCTTGACCATAATTCAGATTCTGGAAAAATGAAAATGCATTAAAAATTTTGTATCTGTATGTCAACACAGTGTCCACAACCACCAATCCACATTGTTGTAGAGTGTTTCATCAAGTGGTTGCACCAATATCTTTCATCCAGGACACTCTTTACAATGAAACTTTGGCATTTCTCTTACCAAAATGTGGAGTCTATTTCTCCTTCCCTTGAATCTGAGTTTGTACTGTGATATGTGTTGGCCAATAAAATCCAGCTGAAGTGACACTGTGTGGTTTCAAAGACTAAGCTTTCAAAATTCCTCACAATTTCTGTTTTCATGAACTTAGAATGTGTTGCTACCTGTTTGAGTGCTTTTGCAAGACTACCAAGCTATGAGAAAGCTTAAGTTGGCCATCTAGAGTAGATCTTAGGTGCACTGGCCAATGCCCCAGCTGAACTCAAGCCCTATCCTATCTGCCAGCTAAACAGCAGCAAGGGTGAACCCAGATAAGACCAGCAGAAAAACCACTTAGCCAACCCACATAATCAGGAGAAATAATAAACCATTGCTTTAAGCCATTGAGGTTTAAAGTGACCTGTTACATAGCAATAATTAAACTCACTATCTACTCCATATATAAATTGTTCCAATTGTCAAAACACTTATTAAAACATTTTTAATATGAATCCTATCAGTCATGCTTTGTATTTGGTTGGTCTGAGCTTAAGTTTCTTCTTATCTAAAATGTTCATCCTACCTTTCCTTTCTAATGAATTTTTGAAGAAGTTAGACAAGTTGTATGTAAGTGTCCCGTAGTCTAGATTTGTCTAATTGTTTGTTGATGGGTCATTTATTTTTATTTTCTATCTCTTACATTTCCTATTTCCTATCAAGTCTAAGTTAGAGTTAAAACATTGATTACACTCAGGTTTGATATTTTCTTGGCAAGATGTCATGTACTTCAAAATGTATCCTATCAGGGAAGTCATAATGTTAGGTTGTCTAACTATTAGTGTGATGTTAAGTGTGATTGCTTGGTTAAGTTGGTGACAACCACATGTCTCCACTGTATAGGTATATCATTTTTTGCAATTATCAAGTAATCTGTGAGTTTCTTTGCTAGTTTAGAATGACTTGTTCCCTAATGGCCTGTTTCTTAAATGTATAACATTCATTATTGACCTGTTATCCCTGTAATCAATTACTTCACTAAGGGTTTCAAAATGGTAAATTTCTACTTTAGTTATGCCTTATACATCCACCAGCTGTTATTCTTCTGGAATGAATAGTTTTCCCTTATCAAATTGGGCTAAATTACAATAAAAAGTTCAATGTAAATGCTTTATTTCTTCTTTTATTCCATCTGGAACTGAATGCCCTGGCTCCAGTCTATGAAGTTTTCTCTTCATGGAGAGACTTAGTTATCTGAAGTAGTATAATGAGGGCAGAATACAAATTAGAATTACTTCTATCATCACTAATCTCATTGTGGCAAAATCACTGACTTCCTTGAACAAAACAATTCTCAACACCTAAAAGCTTTATCATGTAATTAATTCTGTTGAAAAAATAAACACATTTGGTCTGTTTTTCTGATTTTCATTTGCAAAAGTAATTAGAATAAGTTAGAAACCTGAAACTCAATTTTCCTACTTGTAGATTGTGCTGCAACAATTGCACAAACAAATGTATTGTCATTCTCGTGGGTGACTTCCTACTGTGGAGAAAGCTCTCCAGTGGTAAATGTTTGTGCTAAAGATGGTATATCCAGTTCTGTGTGTGGCAACAGCCCCCACTGAACCATGAAAATAATTACTGAACTTAAAGAGGATGAATTAAAATTATCTTGTCTGAGAAACTGAAAGAAATAGACAATAAAGAAAAAAGAAGAGACCTTCAGAGACCATCATACTTGCAAACACGCTCACGAGGGGAGCCTCAGAAAAAGATGACAGAGAGAAAACAGAAAGAATACTTGAAGTAATGACCAAAAACCAAAAACAAAAACTTTCCAAACTTGATGAAAAATGTTAATCTACTATTCAAGAAATTCAACAAATTCCCTGTGAGATAAACTCAGAGAACCACGCACAAATACATCATAATTAAACTGTCGAAGACAAAGAAAGAGCCTTGTAACCAGCAAGAAAGAGGCTAATTAAAAACAACCAATTTCTGATCAGAAACCATGGAGGCCAGAAAGCAGCAAGATGGCATATTCAGTTTGAAAGGAATGTTATGAATAATTGTCAACAAGTTATATAACCTAGATGAAGTCAATAAATTTCTTGAAAAGTCACTTATTAGCAAAACTGACTCAAAAAGAAATAGAAAGTCCTAAGAGATGTATAACAAATAAAGGGGTTGCATTAAAAAAGAAGAAGAAGAAAAGAAAAACACTTTCCAGAAAAGTCTCAGAATCAGATGGCATTCCTGGTAGTATTAAAAAAAAAAAAAAATTAGTACCAATCATCAAATCATTCACAAACTCATCCAAAACATAAAAGAGAAGAGAATACTTTCCAAATGATTTCATGAGGCCAGTATTACCCTGATACCAAAAACAAAGATATCACAGGAAAACTACAAACTAATATCACTTGTAGATATACAGGTAAAAATTCTCAACATAACACAAACAAACTAAGCCTATCAACATGTAAGAAGAATTCTACACCATGATTCAGTGGAATTTAGCCCAGGAATGAAAGCTGAGTTCAATACAGGAAAACCAATCAATGTACTTACACCACATTAATGGAATAAATAACAAAAATATAATTATACCAATAGATGCAGTAAAAGCATCTGACAAAATCCAACTTCCTTTCATGATAAAAACAGTCACCAAAGTAGAAACAAGGTGTTTCTTCAACCTGATTTTTAAAAAATTTAGAAAAACTCACAGCTAACATCTTACTTAATGGTGAAAAACTGCAATCTTTCCCCTAAAATCAGAAAAAAATACAAGGACCTCAAGTCTTGCCTCTTCCAGTCAACATTTTGCTGGAGGTTTTATCCAAGCCAATTAGACAAGAAAAAGACATAAAAGGCATCCAGTTTGGAAAGGAAGAAATAAAACTATGTATACTAACAAATAGCATGATCTTATATATTGAAAATATTAAATAATTCACTGAAAAACTATTATAACTAATAAGTGTTGTAGGATGCACAATAAATGTACAAAAATCAACCATATTTCTATACATAGCAATGAATAAATGAAAATGAAATTGAGAAAATAATTGAGAAAATAATTCTATTTACAATGGCATCAACAAATAAAATAGGAATAAATTTAACAAAGGAAGTATAAGACTTATATACTGACAACCATAAAATATCACTTAAGGAAATTAGAGAAGAACTTTAATGAAAATTTAATGGAAAGCCATCCCATCTTTGTAGATTGGAAGACTTAATATAATAGTATTATGTTGAGAATACCCCCCAAATTTATCTACAGAGTCAACACAATTCTTATCAAAATCCTAGTTGCTTTTTTTTGGCAGAAACTGACAAGTTGATCCTAATATTCATATGGAATTACAAGGGACCCAGGATAGCCAAAACAACATTGAAAATGAAAAACAAAGTAGGAAAAAAATCTCAATTTCAAAACTTACAACAAAATTACTATAATCAAGTACACAGGGTAGAACTCATATGGGATAGGCACAAAGAACAATGAAATACACTACAGAAATAAACCTATACATTTATGGTCAATAGGCTTTTGACAAGGGTACAAAGATAATTTATTAAGTGAAAGAATACTCTTTTCAATATAGAGGCTTGAGTTAAATGGACACACACACACACACACACACACACAAATTGAACCCATACCTCACACCACACACAAAAGTTAGTTTAAAATGGACCATAGACCTAAATGTATATGCTAAAACTATAATAAACTTTTGAACAAAAATGTAGGCTCAAGTCCTCATGACTTTGGATTAGGCAACGGTTCTTAAATATGACATAGAAGCACAAGCAAACAAAACAAAACAGTCAACAAATTAAACATCAAAACTCAAAACATTTGTTTTAAAGGAGACTATAAAGAAAGTGAAAAGACAACCCCCAGAGTGGAAAAAAAAATATTTGCAAAGCATAGTCTGATAAAGGACTAGTATATAGCATATATATAGAACTCTACAATTCAGCAACAAAGCCATAAACAAATCAATTTAAAAATGAGCAAAGGACCGGGCACAGTGGCACATGCCTGTATTTCCAGCACTTTGGGAGGCCGAGGTGGGCAGATCACCTGAGGTCAGGAGATTGAGACCAGCCTGGCCAACATGGCAAAATCCCGTCTCTACTAAAATTACAAAAATTAGGAGGGTGTGGTGGCAGGCACCTGTAATCCCAGCTACTCAAGAGGCTGAGGCAGGAGAACCTGAGAGGCAGAGGTTGCAGTGAACCAAGACTGAGACATTGCACTCCAGCCTGGGCAACAGAGTGAGATTCTGTCTCATAAATAAATAAATAAATAAATAAGCAAAGGACTTGAATAGACCTTTCTCCAAAGAAGATAAGCAAATGGCCAAGAAGCACATGAAAAGATGCTTGACATCATTATTAATTCTGGAAATACAAATTAAAACCACAGTGAGAAACAACCTCACCCCCACTAGAATGGCTATATTAGAAGGACAGTAACAAGTGGTGAGAATGTGGAGAAATTAGAACCCTCATACACTGCTGGTGGAAATGTAAAATGGTATAGATGTTTTATTATAGAAAACAGAAGCTGCTCAAACGATTAAATATAGATTACTATATGACACAATAGTTTCACTCCTAGGTAGATACCAAAGATAATATAAAAATTTTGCACACAACTGCTCATTGCAGCCTATTCATAATAGCCAAGAAGTGAAAATGAGCCAAATGGTTTATGATTAACAGATAAATATGGCATATCCATACAATGACCTACCATTCAGCCTTAAAAATGAATAAACTTCTGATACAGTCTATAATATCAATGAATCTTGTAAACATGCTAAGTAAAAGAAGCCAGACACCAAAGTCACATATTGTATGATTCCTTTAACATGAAATGTCCAAAATAGGGAAATCCACAGCGACAAAAGTAGATTAGTGGTTCCCAGGGGATGAGGAATGGGAGAATAGGGCTCATTAGTCAACGCTAATGGGTATCCTGATGAGTGATGAACATGTATATGAATTAGGTAGTGGAAATTGTTATACAACTTTGTGAATATATTAAAAACCACTGAATTGTGCATTTTTAAAAGGTCAATTTATGGTACATGATTATAACTCAATTTTTCAAAAGGAAAATATCCTTGTAAGGTCAGTGTTAGCATTATCTTTTTAAAAAATGAAAAAACATCTTGTAAGGTCAGTGTTAGTATAAGTGTAAGTGAGTTGCACAGCTGGTTAGCTTAGATTTTGTGACTCCAAAGTATGTGTGCTTTACATTGCAAGACAATATATATGCATATATATGCACATGTGTAGGTATCTTTATTTTTGTATCTAAATATGTACGTATGTTTCCCAGAGGAGAGATACATCATTGCATTCATTCCCATTTTATTAATAGCCATTTATTGAATTTACTCTGTGCCAAGTACTGAGGACACAGAAAAAAATAAAAAGTGACCCATGCCCTCAATGTGGATTACTTTAGTATATTAACTATGAATGAAACAATGGAAGAAAGTATACTCTAGATCATTAAATGAGCTCACCCCTCCCAAATGAGAACAACCAACTCAGATGCTTGCTATCATAGGACTTTTTTGTTCCTGATCTATATACTCCTTTTAACACTTTATTCCCCCAGCTGCATTCTCTTGCTTGGTCCTGCTGTGAATTCTCCCTCTGACCCTCTGGAAAGAGTGTCTGTCCTTGATCTCCCCATATCACCCAGGTATCACTAATGGCTTCAGCCCCGTTTCTCAACTGCAACACCACTGACATTTTGGACCAGATAATTGTGGGAGCTGTCCTGTGCACTTAGGAGGCTTAGTTTCATTTCTGCCTCTACTTGCTAAGCAGCAGCGACACCCTCTGCAGTTATGACAACCAAAATATCTCCAGACATTGCATATGTCTCCTGGGGAGTAAATCACTCCTGGTTAAGAATCACTTAGCCTGACATTTTCACTCTAAGATTCTTCTTGGGCTGAACTGCTTGCTTGGAAGGCTGTCTCTCTTACACCGCGCCTCTCTAAATCAATCCCCAACGACAGTGTACACCCACTGCAGCACCAGGCTGCACGTGAAGGGGTATGTTAAATTCCTTGAAAGCTTGTTTTTAGTACTCTTCTTCAACAGCATCCAATTAGCTCTATTTAGCCACCATAATCTAGGGTATGTCTCTTTATAAAAACCCCTTTCTACTCTCAGAGAAATGCCCCTGATGGATTATTTAGTTTCTGGATCCAAAAATGTCAACACTGAGTTGCTGTGAAGAGGAAGTAGGACAGGTCAGGGCAGGCTTCTGATCATCAGATGTTCTGGTTGCTTCAGTCCTGATTCCTCCTTCCTTCACCTTTTATACATGCTCTATTTACCAGGCAGCACTTAACTGAGGCAGCTGCCTCAGCTGGAAAGAATGAAATTGGGCAGGAGCAAGCCTCTGTCAGGCCCTGACTTAAGATGTTCTGGGCCAAAATCTGAAATGCAAGTAGGAGCTTTTAACCTAACAGGAGAAGGATATATGTAAAGAAAAGACCAGAGAAAAATGTCTACAAAGGGAGTCATTCCTGATGAACAGTACCATTCAAGAACTTTCCTGTTAGGAGAGGCAGCCTATTCAAAATAACTCAGAGGGAAAAAAAAAATCTACTGTTGCTGTCTGTGGGAGGCAAATTCTTACCAAAATTATGAAATGGGTTGTATTGGAACTTTCTTTGACAGAAATCCTACTCACCTAGCTTGGGAGGAAAAGGGACTGAATAGCTTACATCACTGGGAAAACCAATGACTAAGGGTGGACTGGTTCAAGCATAGCAGAATCATCAGGTCTCTCCTTTACTCTCTGTCCTCTTACCTTCCTGTTTGTTTCATTAGCAGGTACACTCTTTCTTTGTAGTGATAGTCAGTCATCACCAGCATCTTATTTTAAATTTAATTTTTTTTTTAATTTGTGGGGCACAAGTGTAATTTCGTTATATGTTTATATTGTGTAATGGTTAAGTTGGTGCCTCACCCAAATAGCATGCATTGTACCCATTAAATAATTTGTCATTCATCCCCCCTCTCAGCCCCTCACCCTTCTGAGTCTCCAGTGTCTATTATTCCATACTCTATGTCCATACATACACATTATTTCACTCCCACTTCTAAATAAGAACATGCAGTATTTGTCTGTCTATGTGAGTTGTTTCACTTAAGATAATGGCCTCAGATTACATCCATGTTGCTGCAAAAGGCATGATTTCCTTCTTTTATATGGCTGAATAGTATTCCATTGTGCATATATAACATATATACCCCATTTCCTTTATTCATGTATCAATGAATACTTACAATACAATGATTACATATCTTTGCTATTGTGAATTTTCATTATTTATATCAGCCCCAAGAAAGGACTCTGATAAGTCCTACTTGCATTACAACTGTACCTGTGGACCCATCACAGCATCAGGAGTCAAGAGTGAAGACAGGTCCACTACTGTCTCTGATTCTGGATGCCAGAAGAGGGGAAGGGCTGCTGGGACGGTAAAAGCCACAGAGGTCTTCTGGACGGTGAGGTTACTTTAGGGCTTTGCACTACTTTCTCCACCCTGCTCCCTCTAGGCATTTATTATCTTCTCACTACTTACCCACTGTCCAGCACTCCCCTCTGCTCTCTTTGGATTTATAGCTACCTATTTCCTTCTGCTCCAACTTTAACTGTATCCTTCAACCCCTCTGCCTCCCTATTAAGGATGAAATGCACAAATTGGGAGCCTGTGACAGAAATATTTGGAGCCTCCTTGGGTGAAAAACTAAAAGGATAAAGATAGAGTGTATCAGGGTGAAATATGTAGGCAGTTGCCTTGCCTCACTGAGTGTGTACTGACTCAGCTCACTCTAACAAAAGATGAGATTTTATTTACAGTCATGTGCCACATAAGGATATTTCAGTCAATGACTGACCACACATAGGACAGTGGTGTCATAAGATTACAATGGAGCTGAAAAATTCCTGTTGTCTAGTGACATTGTAGCTGCCCTAACATTGTAGCACAATGCATTATTCACTGTGGTAATGCTGGTGTAAACAGATCTACTGCACTGCCAGTCATATACAAGTATAGCATATATATGTATAGCATATAATGGTAGTGATAACAAATGACTATATGACTGGTTTATATATTAACTAGGCCATACGTTTTATTGTTATTTTAGAGTGTACTCCTTCTTACTAAAATAATAAGAATAAAGTTAGCTATAAAACAGCCTCAGGCAGATCCTTCAGGAAGTTTTCCAGAAGAAGGCATTATTATAGGCTGTTATCATAGGGTGTTACTGCTCCTGAAGCCCTTCCGCTGGGACAAGATGTGGAGGTGGAAAATTGTGACATTGATGATCCTGACCCCGTGTAGGCCTAAGATCATCTGAATGTTTGTGTCTTAGCTTTTCAACAAAAAAATTTAAAAAGTTAAAAAACTTTACATAGAAAAAGCTTATTGAATAAGGATATAAAGAAAGAAAATATTTTTGTACAGCTGTACAATGTGTTTGTGTTTTAAGCTGTATTATTATAGAAGAGTCAAAAAGGTTTAAAAGAATGTTTATAAAATTAAAAAGTAACAGTAAGCTAACATTAATGTCACTGAAAAAAGAAAACTGTTTTTATAAATGTAGTGTTACCTAAGTGTATGGTGTTTATAAAGTCTACCATAGTTTAATGTTCTAGGCCTTCACATTCACACACCATTCACTCCCTGACTCATCCAGAGCAATTTCCAGTCTGACAGGCTACATCAACGTAGGTGCTTTATACAGATGTACCATTTTTTTTTTTTTTTACATTTTCACTATATCTTTTCTGTGTTTAGAAACACAAATACTTACCACTGTGTTATAATCGCCTACAGTATTTAGTACAGTAATATGCTGTACAGATTTGCAGCCTAGGAGCTATAATCCGTACTATATAGCCTAGGTATGTAGTAGGTACCATATAGGTTTGTGTAAGCACATTCTATGATGTTTGCACAACAATAAAATCATCTAACAATGCATTCTCAAAATGTATCTCCATCATTCAGCAAGGTCTTACTGTATTTGAATTCATGTCAAAAGCTTAGGAATACATCCTCTCTGAGGTGAGCCCTAGCAAAATACAACATATACTTGGAAAGCTTCTAAGGAAGCCTGGCACTTGCCTTATCAATTCAGACAACACCAATTTAAGAATCAGTTAACATTACACCAATGGAGGCCAGAATCTGGAAACAGAGCTTCCCCCAAGGCCAGGCCTGTCAAAGTGGCCTCTCAGGGCCCTCACTCAAGGGAAAGTCCCTCGGAATCTGATCAACATCTCTGAGCCTATTCTGTGTTCAGAGTGGATCAGGGGACTAACAACCAAAGAAAACACATCACAAACCGCCAAAAAGGGCCAAACTTAGCTTCCCTCATCCTCAGGAAAATGTCACCTTCCTTGTACATCTTTCACAGCTTTAATGGATTACTTTTTGTAGTGTTTTGTTTTTTTAACAGAAATTGGATCAGAAGGATTGTAGAAAATTATGTCAAAACCAGATATCACAAAATTCGGAATGATATGTTGGACTCTCCAGGTTAAAATAGACCCAACATATGTTTTGTTTTCTTGTTATCCCATGATGGCCTTGGCCACTGGGGCACCAGCCACCAACTAGTTAAGGACTAATACTGTCATGATTACTAAAGGCATCACTCCTATATCTGTGTGGACATCTATATCAGCTGCATTGACTATGTCTTTCATACATACATGAGAGGCCAAAAGAATCATCTCTTTCTGATACATATATTACACTTGGCAAATACCAGATGCTCTCAACCTCTGCCACACAGAATCACCCGGAGGGCTTTCAAAATATACATATCTCCTGCTTCATCCTCAGAAATGCTGATTTAATTAGCCTCAGGTGGAGCACAGGCACTGGAATTTATTTAAAATTTTCCCAGTGGTTCTATTGTACAGACAGAATTAAATACCTCTAGCATATATAGAAAAACTGCTATTTATTTAGTTCTTGAATTTCATTAAACTTAAGTTTAATGCATTAAATTTAAATTTGCATTAAATTAAATTCTTAAAAAGCATTCTCTTATGCAATCTTTTAACAACTCTACTAAATAATTACTGTTATTCTACCCATTTCATAGATAATGTAATTTAACTTAGGGAAATTAAGCAATTTTCCCGAGATTAAATGGCCAGTAAGTTTTAGAAGCAGAAATTTGTATCTTGTCTGTAGGCCCAAAGAGTCATGTTTAACAATTACATTATACTGTTTCCTATATGCTACCTTCTGAATAGATCGGATTACAGTAACCAACTTCAGAGTAGAGAAAAATATATATACCTAATAAGAACAGAGAAAGAAAATGGAAAGTCTCCAAATAGATCATGGAGACCTGCTAAATCTAAAACAAGTAAGTGTATTGTTGCCCTAGCAGCTGTGAGGTCACTTCCTTGACTTCACATACACTATAGAATTTCTTCTTTGGAGAAGGAAATGATGACAATGACAACCGTGACACGGCAATAACACAGGAATATGAGTACCCTTACTCTTTTAGGTACCAGAAAATTCATAAAAATAAGATAAACACACTCGCACACAATGCAAGATTTTAAACAAATCTTAGAATTATCCACATAAGCCCTCTAACTTTACATAAGAGGAAACTGTGATTCAACTTCACACATATTTGAAGAAACTGACATTAAGTCTCTGGAATTCTAGTCTGAGCCACTTTTCCATGTCTACCCCCTCGGGAAGATTCAACAGCAGCAGAAAATAAACAACATGGTAGAATAGCATTCCTCCAACCTGTGCCCATGACATTACCAACTGAGCCACACTCATGTGCTCATGCTGAGAGTCAGGAAACAGTTTGCAGGTACGTGGCCTTCTTGGGATAGTCTCAGATCTATGTTCTCCATAATCTGCATCCACAACAAACAAACAAACAAACCAGAGTCTGTTTTCCAGAATGGCTGCCTAAACCATGATAAATGAGGCCACTGAAGCCATAAGGATTCAGGTTCCACTTTGTCAGACTTTCCAAAACTGTGGTTCTAGACACTCAGATCAGAATTACCCAGGGTGCTTATTCAAAGTACATGTTTGTGTGCCATGAGCCAAATCCAAATTTCTGGATAAGAGGCCCATTTTAACGAACTACTCAACTGATTCTTCTGCACATGAATGTTTAAGAACCACTGATCTCAGATAACAGCCTTTCCTTCTCTGGTGAGTTCCCAGAATAATCTGAATTAAATCAGTAACTTCACAACCAACACACACACACACACACACCCAAAATTACGTGTGCGTGTGGTTTTTTGTTGTTGTTGCTTTCTCAGTTCTGATTCTGAACTCATGCTGAGGACCATGACATTCTACTAGGAAATTCCTAGATATATCGCAAGCCAGTCTGTAAGGTCTAGACAGAGTCCTGATTCTTCTCACCTTTTCATGCTGGATGTAAGAACCAGCAGAGCATGGACATGTCTGTACTCTGACTCCCTAGAGCCCCCTCAGTTCACTGATACCTTATCTGTCATGAAGAGGACCATTGAAGAGGTAAATGGCAGACACTGAGGCTTAGCTTCTGCCCTGTTCTGCTGCGCTTCCCTCAATCTGTGGCTTCCCAGAGAGTGACCCTCTGAAACTCCTGCAGTCATTTTCCATGTTTATGCTTTTTATTGTGTCTGTTAGACATTCAGGCTTTCAATTTCTGCTAGCAATGGAAGTACTAATGGAACTCTCTGAACAACATGGAAAGGTCTTACCCCTTCTTTTCGTACTGTTTAACCAAAAAAGCAAAAATTCATGAAGAACACCAGGGCTTGCTCTTTGAAAAGAAGGCAATTTCTCCATATAAAAGACATCCATTTATTTTCATTCTAAAACTGATTTTTCAAGGCATCAATGTGCCATCTGTGATTTTATAGCCTCATAGTACTAGGCCTATCTAATCAGGAATGCAAACGATCCTGACAATTTGATGTCATATATTTGTGTCACAGGTAGAAAGAAGCTGGAGAACAGGGAAAGACAGAGGAGCTGCCTACACATACCATCTGTATAAAATGTGTCCATCTAGGTATGGAAGTGAAACATGTACCATTATACATAGACCATAATACATTACCTAATCCAAATCCTTAGTGAGTCTCTTCAAATAGAATCAACCCATATATTAAAGGTAAATTTACTAAAATAGAAAAAGACTGGAAAATTCTTATTATCCAGCATCCTGAATAAACAAAATCTAAAGTTCTATCTAGTTTATATCCCTAGTTCAAATCTAACTCAACATGATCAAGATTTCTACAACATGGCACCAAAAGAGATTACAAAGGAAAACCTATTTTAGACAAACTGTTAAACTAGAATCTGATCATCGGTTATAGCTTCCAGCTCTTGAGAGAAATATGGTAGTGGTGAGAAATCGAAACAAAAGTTTGGGCCTGGGTAATGGGTATAAATGCACACCCCTGTGTTATGAAACCCTGAATCTGATTTTCTTCAAAGCTGCATGAATCAAATGGTTAATGCTGAGACCCAGTGAGGTAAAACTAATGTATTCCCTCCCTCAATCAGGAACTGGACCTAGGATTGAGCCCTTATGTGGAGACATCCACAGAAATATCTGTGAAGATCTGGAAAAAATGAAAGTGTAGTGTAGGCTAAGAAAGCAATTGAGGATAACAAGGTAGCCAATAATAGAGGATGCAGTTACACATAGCATTCTGGTAGAATCAGCCAGGTGGAAGAAACTCTCCCATTTAGTTCAAATTGAAAACTAATTTTCTTCCTTAATCACAAGACTTGTCATTTTACTCTGAGGTGACTATCTACAATCAAAGTTTCTCAAAACAGAGGACAGTAGAATTATGTGGCCAGACTGAGACACCGCCACTGGCATCAATACAGGACATTTGTGCTTGGCCCAAAGAGATGCCCATCAAATTGAGTATTAAATCCAGGACCATCCAGCTAGAATACTTCATCTTCTTCCAGTTCTCTTAAATACAGAGACACTGGGCTCCCCAGTAGTGGGAGCATTTAAAGAGCACGTCTTTAAAAGGCAATGATTATTAACTACCAAATGGTCTTATTCACTTTTTTTCTAGAAATATTTTAACACTTAGTAATACTTAATAATATGTCATACTCACATGTGCCTCTCACAGTATCAGAACTCAGTAAATGTTGTTCAAACCATAAGACAATGTTTTATCATACTTTGCAACGAATATAAATATATTTTAATCATTTAAAGTAATAAAACTCTACGTTTACCCTAAATGTGTTTATAATTTATTATTAATAGTATTTTATATATACAAACTGGTAAAATAAAAGAGGAGCCCAAGCCAGGGGAACCTGAGTTTGTTAAAGATAGATAAAGCATGAACACATATTTCTAAATATCTACTGCTCAGCTCTCAGAGTGCTTCTTTTTCACTTTATGGAGGAAGACTGGAAAGCTTTGCAGATACAGTGGACATTTTCAATCTCAATCCAATTTTTACCTATTATTTTCTCTCTGCCTTTTGAGTACTTCTGAGGAAATGTGAAAGGTTGGGAAGAGACATAAAGGTTGATTTAGTTAGTTAATCTGTCTATCAATGTACTTTTAAGTATACTTCTTTTTATCCTGTAGTATGAAGTGCACCATGTGTTCTAGTCCATTTTCACACTGACGATAAAGACGTATCTGAGACTGGGCAATTTACAAAAGAAAGAGGTTTAATGGACTTACACTTCTATATGGCTGGGGAAGCCTCACAATCATGGCAAAAGGCAGGGAGAAGCAAGTCACATCTTACATGGATGGCAGCAGGCAAAGAGAGAGAGCTTGTGCAAGGAAACTCCTATTTTTAAAGCCATCAGATCTCATGAGACTTATTCACTCTCTCGAAAATAGAACTGGAAAGACCTGCCTCCATGATTCAATTACCTGCCAGTGGGTTCCTCCCAAGACACATGAATTGTAACTCCTACAATTTCCAAGATAAGATTCAGGTGGGGACATAGCTAAACCATATCACCATGCATTACAAGCAAGTGCTTTTTCATGCATTTTTCACATTCCTCACAATCACCCTATGAGACACATATACTTACATCCCTTTGATAACTTAGGCTTAGATTTGCCGAAGGCTATTGATAGCTTAGGTTTGCTGAAGGCTGTTTAGTTAGAAAGTGATAGAGTTAGCAGTCCAGTTCAGCTCTGCCTAGCTCCAAATTAGTATACCTAGCAATTACCAGACATCACCTCCTGCTGTAACCAAGTACCTTGTACTAATGTAGTGTTAGAGATGGGGATAGAAGTGGAGAACTGTCCCAATTTGAACCAAAATTTGCAGAATTTAGATATTTCCCAGCATATGTGCAAAACTGGCAGGATGGGCATAGTAACATATATTTTCATGAGGTGACTTAAAGTTAATTTGCTTTGATTATTGGGGGATTTTTTTAAACCCTTAAATTCACATAGCCACAAAATATTTGTCCAAATTCACAAGGCTCATATATCTACTGCAGCCCATTTAGACCCAGTCAGAACTCTTAGACTCAGGTCAAGAACTTCATTTCTAAGGGAAGAAAGAACCAGTCACAGCAACCTTGCAATATTAACAAAATCTTAATCATAGTGCAGGGTCATGTACTCACCTTTGCCTGTTGTCCCAACCATCCACTCTAATCCTATGGTCGTGGAAGCTGAAGAGGGGCGAGTACTGGAAAGATTACACACTTATGTGGAATTGGAATGCAACACAGGCTGCTTTTGTGTAACAGACAAAACCACAAACATACAAAAGGGAGCACCAAATCCTATCCAATTTAGTTCTAAAACCCCATACAGCTTTGGCACATTGGGCGATAGGCTTGAGAAATGGTAGTGAGGCCTCACAGAAATGTATAGATATCATCAGGGAGTAATTAATATGACCTGGGCGGGACTTCCAAGAAAAATTTTGCAGTTGGTCCTAAATGAGGAGAGAGACCAGAGACTTGACAAAAATAGTGGCTCAAAAACATGGACACATGCACACACACACATACTTAGTGGGGGTGGGGGCGGGGAAGAGAAAATTATTATTATTGCTTATTATTTTTAAGAAACTTGAGGGAGGGATTGGAAAGTGAAGAAAGCTTTCCTTGGCAGTGAAAAATGAAGTGAGAAGACTGGAACATAAAGAGCAGAGTCTCCAGTGTGATCTAGGAACAAAGGCTCAACTTTAAAAATGAAATTACTTTTATGTATTCTATTAGGACCCTTTTTACTCTCCCTTTTCTAGTGGGCCCATTGAATTCTGTTAAAGCTCTACAAAATGATTTCTCAACAGATTGTTTACCAAAACCATAAATGTGTCATGTAAGAGCCTCCTATCTCCTATTATTTACTGTAATTCAAATAACTGTCAAAATAAAATGTTAGTTGCTTTTTCAGTCAGAAGAGTCCCTTCAGACTGGGAAAGAAATGGTAATTAAAAGAGAATCCCTGCTGAATGCCATTGATCTTTCACTCGGGATTGAAATCTTTCAGTAAGAAATCAGAACTGACATATTAAGTTAATACGTGCATATAAAGTGTCAGTATGCTACAAGTATTTAATTTCAAATACTGATTGCAAAAAAATTAGACTATAGTCTTTTCTTAAAGTACTAGAGATTTCTACCTAGTTTGCTACAAATGGCTTAATTTTAAACGTAGAGCTTCATATGTGCTACTTTTTAACTTGTAGTCATTGTATATTAATTATTTGTATGTTACAATGTTTTCTTGTTTCTGTTTTTCTGTGGTTTGGTGGTGTTTTTGATGCTGTTTATATGAACTCATATACGGTAGAAATTGATTATGTTGTCATGGAAATAATCTTTTGTTGAAGAGTTTACTGTGTAAAACCATCAGTTATGACAATAAAACACACTTTGACAGCACTAGGGTGGGATTTTGTTGTCTATTGTTGCTGTTGCTTATTGATATTCTAGGTTTTGGTTTTTGTTGTTTATCAGTTTAGTTTTTTTGAGTTTTGTTTTGTTTTGTTTTGTTTTTGCTTTTGGATACTGAAAAGGTTTTATTTGTTTCCAAACCCATTGGCTTTTTAAAGACATATTATACTCCATCTGCTACACTAAATAACCTGAACTGTTATTTTATAGTTGAGATTAAAGAAGACCATAATAACCAATTTAATCATCCAGAAATATCTGTTGGGCATCTACTACATTCCAGGCACCGTTTGAGGCACCCAGGACATTTCACTGAACAAATTAAGAGGTCAAATACAGCTTCAGGAAAAAGATGACACTTAATCTGGGTCCAAACATGGGTGAGTTTTACATAGGAATCATGACAATATTCAAAACACACAAGGAAGGTTTGTGGGTAAGAGGGAGCATGGTATGCTACTTATTATGAATAAACAATTAGAAAAAAATAAACTGAATGTAGCAAAGACTCCATATTAGAGACTGATGAGAGGGATAGTTATTTCTTACTCTGATATTTTGCACTTATTCACATTTTACAATTATATTGTATGTATTTCCTGTAATTTTATACATGTATTCCCATGTATAAAAAGTGAAATTTATGTCTATGTCTGTATCTATACAGCTCTTCATGCTGGTCTTCAGAGAAATATCTGGCATGCTATTAATGTCATTTTAATGTTTAAAATTCTGTATTTGTCATTTACTCTGGACTATGCATACAGTTGTCTATATGTAGACCATACCCGGAATGAAAAAAAAAATCCAAAGAGGTCACCACCCTCATGAGCTTATATTTGAATAAGTAAGAGACATACAACCTAATATATAACAAATAAATGGTATGTTAAAATATAAGAAGGTGACTAGTGCTATGGAAAAAGAAAAAAAGAGCAAAGCAAGAGAGGATATAGTAGGAGTGGGGTTGCAATCTTATATAGGGCAGTAAGGGCAGGCCTCACTGAGATGATATTTGAGGAAAGACTTAAAGGAGTTAAGGAGGTTATCTATGTAGATATCTGGGAAAAGTGTATTCCCAGACAGAAGGACAACCAGCTAGTCATATGACATAAGGTGTAAGTACATCAGGTGAGCTCAAGGAATAAATAGAAGGTCAGTGTGTCTGGAATGGAACAAGCCAGGGGGAGAGTAGTAGGAGAAAATGTCAGAAAATAGGAAGACTTATAAGCCTCTATCTGGAAATTGGAATATTCTTTAAGTAGGATGGAAAAACCGTTGGAAGGTTTTGAAATAAGGACTGACACAATCTAACTTAGGTTATAACTAGATCACTGTAGCTACTCTGTTGGGACTGGACCTTAGGAAGTGAGGGCAAGGATAGAAGAAGGAAGACCAGATAAGAATGAAGTTATCCAGATGAGAGAACATGGTAACATAGCTTTAAAAAATAGATGAAGGGGTGGCCTGCCCCTCCACACCTGTGGGCGTTTCTCATTAGGTGGAACAAGAGACTTGAGAAAAGAAATGAGACACAGAGACAAAGTATAGAGAAGAAAAAGTGGGCCCAGGGGACCCGCACTCAGCTTACAGAGGACCCGTGCCGGCACCGGTCTCTGAGTTCCCTCGTATTTATTGATCATTATCTTTACCATCTTAGAAAAAGGGAAGTGGCAGGATAATAGGATCATCCTAGGGAGAAGGTCAGCAGTAAGACATATGAATAACGATCTCTGTGACATAAGTTTAAGGAAAAGTGCTGTGCCTTGATATGCATATGTAAACATCTCCATAAACATTTTTAGTGCATAAAGAGCAGCATTGCACTAGCAAGTCCCACCTTTCGCCCTAAGGCGGTTTTCTCCTTTCTCAGTAAACAGAACATACAATCGGATTTACACCGAGATGTTCCATTGCCCAGGGACAGGCAGGAGACAGATGCTTTTCTCTATCTCAACTGCCAAGAGGCTTCTTTCCTCTTACACTAGTCCTCCTCAGCACAGACCCTTCACGGGTGTCAGGCTGGGGGACGATCAGGTCTTTCCCTTCCCACGAGGCCATATTTCAGACTATCACATGGGGAGAAACCTTGGACAATACCTAGCTTTCCTAGGCAGAGGTCCCTGCAACCTTTGGCAGTGAACGTGTCCCTGGGTACTTGAGATTAAGAGAATGGTGATGACTTTTCACAAGCATACTGCCTTCAGGCACTTGTTTAACAAACCACACCCTGCACAGCCCAAAACCCGTTAAACCTTGAGTCACCACAGCACATGTCTCTTGCAAGGACAAGGTTGGGGGTAGGGTCACAGATTAACAGCATCTCAAATACAGAACAAGATGGAGTCTCTTATGTCTACTTCTTTCTATATAGACACAGTAACAGTCTGATCACTCTTTCTTTTCCCCACAATGAACAGAAAATAGGAGGTGATGGGATTCTGGACATATTATAAAAGTACTGCCACAAGATTTGCTGATGGATTACATATAGGAAAGAGAGAAAAGAGAGTCAAAGATGGCTCCAAGGGTTTTGCCCAAAGCAACCAGAAGGATAGAAATGTTAACATTTGGAAAACACGTAGCCAAAAAGTAGATTTATGTGACTCAAGAACTCTAATTAAAAAGTGTAGATTGGATTTCTGGTTTCTGGTTCAGCATATAAGCAGCTTAGAAGTTGCTACTGTTATGCCCAGACTGTTTGTTCCCCAAAGAAGACCACCAGAGTCCAGAGTCAAAGCCAAGCGGCAAGGATCTTTACTACAAGTTCGAACTTGGTCCCTCCTTTACACAGTATACAAGAGGGCCCCGAACAATGCGAGTGTTTGCTTTTTATAGCCCGAAAGTTGCAGGGGAACAAAGAAATTCTTTTGACTCCTGCGCTTTCAGTAACCTTGAACGGCTGTCCCCTTATCGGAGACTTTCCAGGTGGTGTTTGTACTGGGCTCAGGGAGTTTGAGAGATATATGGTGGTGGGATGGGAGGATGGGATGTGTTTGTGCTAGGCTCAGGGAGTTTTGAGCCCGGGGCTGAGGAATGTGCCCAGCTCCTTTCATTCCCCCCTTCTTTTCAGGTATCTTTAGAGCCAATCTTGGGTCTTATAAGTCTGATTCTGTTTCAGCGTTTATAGGTTGGTATTGGGCTCTGAGGACCATGAGTTGTACGGTGTCAAATCTCTCCTTAACAAATTGTAAAATTCTGTTAACAACACAAGGTCCTACGGTAAGCAGAAATAGTAGACTTAGCAGGGGTCCAAGGAAGGGGGCTAACAGAGAAAATATAGAGAAATGCCACCATTGGTCTGCAGCTGAAGCAAACTGCCGTGTTTTTACTTCAGTGCTTAACTTGCGTAACTGTTGGACCTGGTCCTCTACAAGTCTTGATTCATTTATGTAGAAACAACAGTCTTTTTTTAGAAATATACATGTACCACCTTTTTCTGCAGTGAGTAGGTCTAGGGCTCTCCGGTTCTGCAAGGTTACCTGAGCTAGTGACGTGAGCTGCCGCTGAAGGGAGGCAAGGGACTTAGCCGACTCCTCCATAGCAACGGCAAATTGTTGGTACAACTTGTTACTTTCTATGAGGGTGTGACCTAGGGCTCCCCCCCCGCCAGTCCGGCCGCAATGAAGGATGCGGTGAGGGAGATTCCTGCAATGAGGGGGAGAAATATGGCTCGTGCAGGTCTTGGTCTAGGGTCTGGGTGAATAACAGCACTAGTCCAGTTACCGGTATACTTTAGGAACTCGCCAGCAGTTAGTAGAGTCAACCGGGGAACTAATGTGACAGGGAGACACAGTAGGTTATTAACAGAAGGACTAGGTAGGTTTTTAGATAAGGTTTCATTACACCAGAAGAATATGCCTGATGGAGCCTTTAAGGTGATATTAGGGGGCGTTGCAGTGATGCTGCAGAGGCTGGAATTGGTTCCTGAGAAACAGTAGGGAAATTTCTCCTGACTGGGGTTTAGGTATAGGGGCACGTTCAGGATAGGAGCATACGAGAGGTTTCGGAGGTTGTTAGCTTGGGCAAAGGTAGAGGATCCTCATGGCGGAGGGACAGCGGTTAGCGGTGGACGCCTTAGAGTGGCGCACAGAAAGCAGCCAGACAGGCTATGAAGTCCTGTAAGGTTAGCAAGTTCTAGTCCTTCTTGTAATAACTTTAACCAGGAGAAAGGACGTAAGTCTTGTGTTAGTCTGTTTTCCTGTCGTTGGATATTCCCGTGGACCAGGGGCAGTACTTGCACTAGGCCTCGCCACAGATAGAGGTGACTGCTAGGCCATGTGGAGGAGGGGGAGTAGTATACAGCCCCATGTTGAGGCGTGGTCCAGCGGGAGTTCCAAGGGTCTCTAACTATCTATGTATATGAAAAGTCTTTATCCCGTCTACGATGGAAGGGCCATTTAGGGTTTAACTGTTTTCTCTCTCTCTAATAACGGGGTCTATGGATGTTACAATAGTTATAAGGATAGCCGGCATTTTGGTGCCACCAATAGTGTTTACAATTGTATTTAGTCTCATTAAACTTAAAGCATATTATTGGTGTTATAGGTTTGGCTATTTGAAAACCAGTAAAATTTAGTAGAATTGGGCTGTTGCACCCTGAGGAAGGGCAATCAGCACTGGCTAATAATTTTCCGGGCTTATGAGGTTGCCTAGGGTGGGTTCGGTTTTCATAAAGCCAGAATCTCCAGACAAAGGGATTATGAGCTGGTTTTGTGATTTCTCCAGCGGCCACTAGGGCGACTAACGTTAGGGTTAGACTACCTAACTGCATGTTTGCAGTGAGCTATGCTGCCGGCGCAGGGTGAGTTTTAAGGGGTTGTTGCTAGCTCTGTCCACAGTCCACGTGTCCGGTGCTTCAGCCGCCGCCGTGATTGGTCCTAGAAGATCGGAGGTTGGGTCCACTGGCTTGACGTGGGTGTAGTGGATCTACGATGCGATGCCTTCTACCTTCAGGGCGGTGGGTGTGGTTAGGAGTACCTGGAGTGGTCTTTTCCACCTGGGTTCTAGGTCTCTTGTCGGTGTCGCTTGACTAGGACCTAGTCTCCTGGCTGGTACGGATGGGGTGTCGGCGGGGGACCGGTCTTATATAGTTCTTTCAGCTTGGGCTAGATTTCTTGATGAATTTTCTGCAAGGCTTGTAGGGAAAATAAGAGTTCAGAGACATTTTCTGTTTTAGACTTGAGCAGATCATCTTTTAGGCCGGGAACTAAGGGTGGGGGTCTGCCATACATAATTTTATAAGGAGTAAGGCCTAGTCTGTAAGGGGTATTACGGGCCTGGAACAGAGCGTAGGGGAGAAGGACCACCTAATTAGCGCCAGTCTCTATAGTTAATTTAGTTAAGGTCTTCTTTAAGGTCCGATTCATTCTCTCTACCTGTCCTGAACTCTGGGGCTTGTAAGCGCAATGTAGTTTCTAATTTGCCCTAAGGATGGAAGCCAAATCCTGACTTACCTTAGCGACGAAGGCCGGCCTATTATTTGACCTTATCTGGATGGGGAAGCTATACCTGGGGAGGATATCTTCCAGGATTTTCTTTGCTACAACCTGAGCAGTTTCTTTCTTGGTGGGGAATGCTTCAGTCTACCTTGAAAAAGTATCTACAAAGACAAGTAAGTACCGATACCCGTATTTTCCTGGCTTTATCTCAGTAAAATCTACTTCTCAGTAGATACCGGGCCTGGTTCCCCTGAGCCTTGTTCCTGTTGCAGCCTGGGATTGGGGGTAGGCGTTGTTAAGCTGGCAGACTTTGCAACTTGTCACGATGTTGCTGGCCATCTTGGCTGTATGTCTGAATTTGAGCTTAGAGCGTCTGATCAGGTCTATCATCTGCCGAGCACCCAGGTGGGTGGTTCGGTGGATGTGTTCTAACACTTGTTGTCCTAATTTTTTGGTAGGATGGTTTGGTCATTAGTATCAGTCTACCACCTATTCTGGATCTGTTTCAGGGGAAGCTTGTCAATTCACTGGAGATCTTGTTCTGAATAATCAGGGAAATATGGCAAGTCCTGGGGGCCCGGGTCAGGGAGCTGGAGTGCAAGGAGTTGGCTGGGAGCCTTCGCCACCTTTCTTGCAGTTTGGTCCGCCAGAAAGTTGCCTTGAGCAGTTGAAGTAGTTAGTTTCTGATGCCCTGGGCAATGCATAATGGCTAACTTTTCTGGCCTCCATAGGGCTGTTAGCAGGGTTAGGATTTCTTGCTTGTTTTTTATCTCTTTTTCTTTAGCCGTCAGTAACCCCCACTCCCTGTAAATGGCCTCATGTATATGCGCTGTTGCAAAAGCATATCGGCTGTCTGTATATACCGTCAGCTTTTTCCTCGCCCTTAAGGTAAGAGCTTGGGTGAGCGCTATTAATTCGGCCTTCTGGGCCGATGTCCCCGGGGGCAGGGGTTCCGCCTAGATTACCTCAGTCTCTGAAGTTACTGCCGTTCTAGCGTACCTCTGGCCCTGATGCATGAAGCTGCTCTTATCAGTGAACCAGACGAGGTCGGCGTCAGGAAGTGGGTGATCTTGCAGGTCTTCTCGAACTCCGTGCACCTGAGCTAGTATCTCGGTGCAGTCGTGGAGTGGGGCGTCTAGGTCCGGGTTGGGCAGCAGCGAGGCAGGGTTTAAGGTCGTTGGGGGCAGGAAAGTTATCCCAGGTCTTCATGGAGGGCCTCATTGAACAGGGTAGGAGAGTTTTTGAATCTTTGCGGCAGTCTGGTCTATGTTAGTTGGCCACTTATGCCCTTATCAGGGTCATTCTACTCGAAGGCGAAGAGCTTTTGGCTCTGAGGGGCTAAAGGCAAACTGAAGAAAGCATCTTTTAAATCTAAAACGGTGTACCATTGATGTTTAGGGTTTAGGGTACTTAGGAGGGTATATGGGTTAGGCACAGTTGGATGTATGTCTACAATCCTCTTATTGATTTCTCTTAAGTTTTGTACAGGTCTGTATTCTTTACTATTAGGTTTTTGTATCGGCAACAATGGAGTATTCCAGGGTGAGTGATATAAGCGAAGGACCCCTTGGTCAAGGAGCCGGCGGATATGCAGGGCAATTTCTTTCTTGGCCTCTAGGGGCATCGGGTATTGGCGTACTCGCACGGGGTTTGCCCCAGGTTTAAGTTCAACAAATAAAGCAGGACGGTGTTTTGCTAGTCCTAAGCCCCCCGTTTCCGCCTAAGCTTCTGGATATTGCTGGAGCCAGGTTGCTATGTCCTGGTCAGGGGCCGTTTGCTCTTGGTGGAGCTGGTATTCATTTTCTAGGGTTATTGTCAGGACGGACACGGGTTGATTGTGGGAGTTTGTCACGACGGGCCCCTCAGGGAGGAAATGGATCTGTGCTCCTATTTTAGTTAGCAGGTCTCTCCCTAATAGGGGACAGGGGCTCTCAGGGATGACCAAGAAAGAATGGGTTACATTCTTGGCTCCGAGGTTTACTGTTCTTTGTGTGGTCTATGGGTATTTCTTAACTCCTGTGGCCTCTTGTACCCACGAGGACCTGGAGGATAATTTTCCATTAGTTTTAACTAAGACTGAGTGCTGTGCTCCCGTATTGACCAAGAACTGGACCGGGGACCCTTCCACTTGCAAAGTTACCTTAGGTTCGGGGAGGGGATCCGAACCCCGTCTTCCCTAGTCTTCATCTTGAGTGACTAGTACGGGTGTAGACTTAGGGGGTCCTTGTCCTCGTTGTTTCTTTTTGGGGCAGTCTCTTACCTAGTGGCCAGCCTCCTTGCAGTAGGCACATTGGTCTTTTTTCAGATTATCATGCCTGGGGGGCCGCCTGGGTTGGGTGTACTTTGGCTGTAGATGCTCTTTCTGTATTACTGCTGCCAGGACCTTGGTCATTTTTTCAGTGGCCTTAAATTGCCTTTCCTCTGGAGTATCTCTGTTATTGTAAACCCGCTGGGTTATCTGAAGGAGGTCTTGGATCCGCTTTTCTTCTAAGTCTTTTAATTTTTGGAGTTTTTTTAATATCTGGGGCTGCCTGATTTATGAAAGACATTACAACAGCTGTCTGACTTTCTGGAGCCTCTGGATCTATGGGGGTGTACTGTCTAAAAGCTTCTATTAATTTTTCTAAGTAGGTGGCTGGGCTCTCTGTCTTTTCTTGCAGAATAGAATATACTTTAGCCAAATTAGTGGGCTTGCGAGCAGCTGCCCGGAGACCTGCCATTAGAGTCTGGCGATAAAGGCGTAGCCGTCCCTTACCTTCTGCCGTGTTGTAGTCTCATGCCGGCCTGGTCAGAGGAAAGGTCGCGTTTATGAGGTCGGGGTTGGCAGTCGGTTGACCGTCGTCCCCCGGGACCAGCTTTCTAGCTTCTACCTGTATTCTCTCTGGCTCTTCCGTGGTAAACAAGATTCGGAGGAGCTGCTGACAATCGTCCTAAGTGGTCTGGTGGGTGAATATGACACTATCCAGTAAAGCCAGTAGATCTTTGGGGTTGTCTGAAAACCGAGCACTCTGAGTTTTCCAGTTATACAGATCACTGGTGGAGAATGGCCAGTACTGGAGCCTGGGGATTCCTGTGTCATCTGGGGGTCCTATTTCCTGGAGGGGTAAAGCCACCGTGGAGTCAGGCGGCTGGGGGGGGCTAGTCCGCGAAATACGCCTTCGCGTCGGCCCCGCCGGCCACTCAAAATTACTTTCCTTTTCAGCAGGCCCGTGAGTGCCGGCTGCCTCCCCTTTCTCTTTCCAATTTCTCTTCTCACTTTCTCCTTCTCCTGTCTTTTATGGTCTCTCTCTCACTCATTCTCTCCCTCTCCCCAGTCTCACTTTCTGTGTCTCTTTTTGTAAAGGAATGTGGGTTAGAATCCCTGTAAAGGAAATCCGCACCGGAAGCCGGGAGCCTGGGGACCGGGGCGGAAGCGCGCGCCGGAAGCCGGGAGCCCGGGGACCGGGGCAATTCAGACCGCACGCGCACACCCGGGGACCGGGGTAATTCAGACCGCGAGCGCGCACCTGGGGACCGGGGTCAGAGTCAGCTGTTGCCCGGATCGCGAACGTGCTCCGGCAACTCAGATCACAATTTAAATCAGAAGAGAGCCAGGGGACGTCTCCCACCGGTCTCCACTGGCTGTCCTATAGCGCGTCCGCCAGGACTGTGCCAGCTTCAGTTTCAGACCTCGCGAGTCACAGATTCAGATTCAGAACAGACACTCAGACACAGACAGACAAACGGAGACGAGCCAGCTCACCTATCAGTAGATTGATCTTAGCAGATCCGTTGACCAGGGGTCTGGTGGGCTTGGGGAATCCCGGACGGGCCCCCAGATGTTATGCCCAGACTGTTTGTTCCCCAAAGAAGACCACCAGAGTCCAGAGTCAAAGCCAAGCGGCAAGGATCTTTACTACAAGTTCGAACTTGGTCCCTCCTTTACACAGTATACAAGAGGGCCCCGAACAATGCGAGCGTTTGCTTTTTATAGCCCGAAAGTTGCAGGGGAACAAAGAAATTCTTTTGACTCCTGCGCTTTCAGTAACCTTGAACGGCTGTCCCCTTATCGGAGACTTTCCAGGTGGTGTTTGTACTGGGCTCAGGGAGTTTGAGAGATATATGGTGGTGGGATGGGAGGATGGGATGTGTTTGTGCTAGGCTCAGGGAGTTTTGAGCCCGGGGCTGAGGAATGTGCCCAGCTCCTTTCACTACTCTGTTTTAACAAGTAAAAAACCTAGGCAAACTGAAAAATCAACTCTTATTTCCATCAGAGAATTGAGGTCACAGGGCAAACTGCTTCCCCCAGAATTGGAAATACAGATAAGAAAATACAGAACATCACAACCTACTGGGGAGAACCCACGAACTTCCATGGGAATCAGTACTGAGGTAGGAAAACCTAAACGGTATTTGACAAATTGGGAGGCTCAGTGTGAAAAAATCAGATAATTAAAAACTCTAGGGGATCCAGTCATGAGGCAAGTGGTACATTTTTATGAGTTTTACCTCCAGAAGCTCTACAAGGTCCTCCCAGTGAATGTTGGACAAAAGTTTCTTCCTCCCTCTGGGATGGGGAAGGGGAGAGAAACTATTTTGAAATATGCCAGAGCATTCTGTTCTACATGAGGGCTACACTTAGGAGAAAGTATTTTACCAGAGCTTAACATGAAGAAGTTTTGTCAGAGCCTAGCCTACCTGGAGGAAGGAAAATATGAACTCCAGCCAGTTCTAGCCTTCCTTGTGAGGGAAAAGAAATAGCCAATTCCAGCCCCATCTATTCATTCTGTTACACCAAAGCCAGGGAACCTGGGGTACTGAGAAACACTGCCACAGCCCAGGGGTTCAGGCTCACCAAAATACTGAGACCTAATCATAGGACTGTAGAATGTTTCCCCTCTCCCAGTACCCTACCACTACCTTACTAAAGATCTGTTACCCAGTACATTATGTCTCTCTTTCAACAAAAAATTACAAAGCATACTAAAAGGCAAAAAAAAAAAAAAAAAAAAGAAAACATCTTGAAGAGACTTAACATGCATCAGAACCAGAGTTAGATATAGCAGGAATATTGAAATTATCAGACCAGGAATTTTTTTCAACTATGATTAATATGCCAAGGGCTTTAATAGAAAAAAGTAGACAATATGCAAGAACACATGGATAATGTAAGCAAAGAAATGGGAATTCTAAAAAATAATTAAAAAGAAATGTTATACATTAAAAACTCTGTAACAAAAATGAAGACCACCTTCTGTGGGCTCATTACTAGACTAAATAGAGGAGGAAAGAAGCTGTAAGCTTGGGAAGATGGCAATAGAAACCTAACTGAAAAACAAAGTGAAAAAAAGCACTGGGAAAAAAACAGAGCAGAATACCCAAGAACTGGGGATAACTATAAAAGGTATAATATACCCACAGTATAAACAGCAAAAGGAAAAGAAAAAGGGAAAAGAATAGAGCAATGTTTGAAGCAATCATAACTGAAGAATTTCCCATAATTATTTTCATACATCAAACCACATAGCCAGATAACTCAGAGAACATCAGTCAAGATAAATGTCAAAAGAAAAAATATGTATACCCTAAAACAAAAACTACATCTACACGTATCATATTCAAACTTAAGATAAAGAAAAAAATATTGAAGGAAAACAGGAAAAGCCACCTCACCTATAGAAGAGCCAAGATAAGAACTACATCTAACTTCTCCTAAGAAATCATGCAAGCAAGAAGAGAGTAGAGTTAAATATTTAAAGTGCTGAGAGAAAAAAAATAATCAACTTAAAAATCTGTACTCTGTGAAATTATCCATCAAAGGCAAAGAAGAAGTTAAGACTTAAAAAATCAAAACTGAAGAGAATTTGCCGTCAGTAGAACTGCCTTGCAAGAAATATTAGAAGTTCTTCAGAGACAAGGAAAATGAGGTACATCAGAAACTCAGATCTACATAAAGAAAGGAAGACTATCAGAGAATAAATAAATGAAGGTCACATAAAAATTTGTTTTTCCTATTCTTAATTGATCTAACAATAATATTTTGTTCAAAATAATAGCAACAATGTGTTCAATTATGTATGGTTATATGTGCATTCACAGAGACTTATGTATGATTGTGTATAAGTGAAACACATGATACAAGGGACAGAAAGGAAAAATTAGAAATATTTTGTTATCATAAGGCACTTCCACTACCCACTAAGCGGTACACTATTATTTAAAAGTGGATTTGAAAGGATGATTACCAGAGGCTGGGAAGGGTAGTAGGGGGGTGAAGGTGGGTGGGTATGGTTAATAGGTACAAAAAAATAGTATGAATAAATGAAAGCATAACAGGGTGAGTATAGTCAATAATAATTTAACTGTACATTTTAAAATAGCTAAAAAAGAGTATAATTGGATTGTTTGTAACACAAAGGATAAATGCTTGAGGGGATGGATACCCTATCTTCTATGATGTGATTATTAAGCATTGCATGCCTGTATCAAAACTTGTTACACATGCCATAAATGTATACACCTACTGAGAATCCACAAATATTTAAAATTTAAAATAAATTAAAATATAAGTAGACTTGGATTCATTGTAAAAGTATATAGCAAACTCTAAATCAACCACTAAAAAGGTAATGAGGTATAATTTATATTATGAAAAAGAAGAGAAAATGGAGTCACATAAAAGTCTAAATTAAAATCACAAAAGGCAGAAAAAGTATAGAAGACATTAGGAACAAAGAACAAGAATAACAAATAGAAAACAGTAACAAATATGGTATATATTAATGCAACTATATCAGTCATCACTTTAAATGCTAATGGTCTAAATACACCCATTAAAAGACAGAGATTGTCAGAGTGATCAAAGAAACAAGACCACAAGAAATACACTTTAATTACAAACACAATATAGATTAAAGTAAATGGATGGAAAAAATATATCATGCTAACACTAATCAAAAGAAACTCAGGCAGAAAATCAGTAAAGACACATTTGAATTCAACAACACCATCAATAAACCGGATATAGTTGACATCTATAGACTACTTCAACTAACAATAGCAGATTACATATTCTTCTCAAGCTCACATGGAACATTCACCAAGACAGACCACATTCTGGGTCATAAAACATGTCTTAACAAATGTAAAAGGAAAAAACTCATACAATGACCTGCTCCCAGACAACAGTGGAATTAAACAAAAAATCAGTAACAGAAAGATAGCTGGAAACTGCCCCACCCCCCACAAATACTTTCAGCTTAAACAACAAACCTCTAAATAACATAAGTCAAAGAAGAAATACAAAGAAAAATTTTAAAATATTTTGAACAAAATGGGAAAGAAAATAGAATTTATCAAGATTTGTGAGATACATCAAAAGCAGTGATTAGAGGAGAACTTATAGCCTTGAATGTATATACTAAAAAAAAGAAGAAAGATCTAAAGTAAATTATCTAAGTTTTCTACTTAGAAAATTAGAAAAAGAAGAGCAAGTTAAATCCAAACTAAGCAGAATAAAAGAAATAATAAACATTTGAGCAGAAATCAGTGAAATTAAAAACAGGAAATCAATAGAGAAAAATCAATAAAAGCAAGAGCTGGTCCTTTGAAAAGGCCAATAAAATTGATAATCCTCTAGTCAGGTTAACCAAGAAAAAAAGAGAGAGGACACAAATTACTAGTATCAGAAATGAAATAAGGGGCGTCACT
Organism: Macaca nemestrina; assembly: GCF_043159975.1. NCBI lineage: Eukaryota > Metazoa > Chordata > Mammalia > Primates > Cercopithecidae > Macaca > Macaca nemestrina. The sequence continues at coordinate 56,728,180 of NC_092137.1, read as the reverse complement.
ACAGATCCTATGGATATTAAAAGGATAATAAAAAGGAATATTATGAACAACTCCATGCCCACAAATTTCTTGATCTAGATAAAATGAACCAATTCCTTGAAAGACACAATCTGACAAAACTCACACAGGAAGAGAAAGATCATCTGAATATGCCTGTATCTATTTTAAAAATTGAATCAATAATTAATAATTTTTTAAAACAGAAAGCACAAAATCCAGATTGGTTCACTGGTTAATTCTATCAAACATTTAAGTAATAAATTATGCTAATTCTCTAAAATCTCTTTGTATTAGTACATTCTCACAGTGCTATAAAGAACTTCCCAAGACTGGGTAATTTATAAAGAAAAGAGGTTTAATTGATTCACAGTTTAGTATGCTGGGGAGGATTTAGGAAACTTACAGTCGTCATGGAAGAGGAAGGAGAGGCAAGGCACCTTCTTCACAAAGTGCCAGGAAGGAGAAATGCTGAGTGAAGGGGGAAGAGCCTCTTATAAAACCATCAGATCTCATAAGAACTCATTCGCTATTATGAGAAGCGCATGCAGGGGAACCGTCCTCATGATTCAATTACCTACACCTGATCTCTCCCTTGACACGTGGGGCTTATTGGGATTATAGGGATTACAATTCAAGATGAGATTTAGGTGGGGGTACAAAGCCTAACCATACTGCTTTTCTAGAAGATATAAGCAGAGGGAATACTTCCCAACTCATTCTATTAGGATGGCATTATCCTAATACCAAAACCAGACAAAGGCAATACAAGAAAAGTAACGTACAAACAAATACTTCTCTTAAATGTAGGTACAAAAATCATCAAAAAAAAAAAAATAGCAAACGAAGCCCAATTATGTATTAAAAAAACTATGCACCATGACCAAATAGTATTTATTTCAGGTATGAAAGTCTGGTTCAACATTTGAAAGTTAAATAATGTAATCCAGCACATTAACAGGCTATAGAAGAAAAAACACATGATTATATCACTAGATGTAGAAAAGTATTTGACAAAATTCACCACTCATTAATGATAACAACTCTCAGCAAGCTGGACATAGAGGAGAATTTCCTCAACTTGATGAAGAACATCTACAAAAAACCTGCAGCTACATAGTACTTAAAGGTGAGGAACTAGAAACTTTCCCACTAAGACTGGGTACAAAGCAAATTTGTCTCCTCTCACCATTTCTTTTAACGTCATACTCAGAGTTCTACATAATACAACAAGTTAAGAACAGGAAATAAAATATATATGAGTTGATAAGAAATAAGTAAGACTGTCTCTGTTCACAGATGACATAATTGTTTTTGTAGAAAATCCAAAAGAAACAAACAAAAAACTTCCACAGCAAATAAGCAATTACAGCTTGAAGGGTACACAGTTAATATGCAAGAATTGATTGCTTTCCTATATGCTATCAATGAAGAAGTGGGATTTGAAATTTAAAACACAATACTACTGACATTAGCATCCCAGGCAATAAACTACTTAGGCATAAATCCAACAAGATATGTGTAAGTCTACATAAGAGAAACTACAAACACAAAGAACTAAATAAGTAAAAAGCAATCCTATGTTCATAGATAGGAACACTCAATATTGTTACCACATCAGTTCTTCCTAACTTGATTCCAATCAAAATCCAGCAAGTTATTTTGTGAAATATTGACAAACTGATTCTAAAGCTCCTGTGGAGAGGCAAAAGGCCTAGACTAATAAACACAATATTGAAGAAGAAGAACAAAGTGAGAGGACCAGCAGTAGTCAACTTGAAGACTTACTATAATGCTATAGTAATCAAGACAATGTGGTATTGGCATAAGAATAAAGAGATCAATGGAATAGAATAGAGAGTCAAGAAACAGACCCATGTAAATATAGTCAAATAATCTTAGACAAAGGATCAAAGACAATTCAATGGACCAAAGAGACTTTTTGACAAATGGTAATGGGGCACTGGACATTCACATGCAAAAAAAAAAAAGAATCTAGACATGTAACTTACCACTTTTACAAAAATTAACTCAAAACAAGTTATAAATCTAAATGTAAAGTTCAAAACTCTACAACTCCTAGAAGATTACAATAGAGAAAACCTAAATGGCCATGGGGATTGTCAATGACCTTCTAGATACAACATCAAAGTCATGATTTATTAAAGAAATTGTTGATAAGTTTAATTAAAATTAAAAACACAAAGACAGTGTCATGAGAATAAGAAAACAAGCCACAGACTGATAGAAAATATTTTCAAAAGCTACATCTGAAGAGGGACTGTTATCAAAACATACAAAAACAAAAAACAAAAAACCCTCAAAACTTAACAATAAGAAAAGCAGCAATACAATTTAAAAATGGGCAAAAGACACCTCATCAAAGAAGATATACAGATGGCAAGTAAGTATATGAAAATACGTTCACATTGTAAATCGCTAGGGGATTGAAAATTAAAACAACAATGAGATTCCACTATACACCTATGAGAATGGTCAAAATCCAAACACTGATAACACCAAATGTTATAGAGGATGTGGAGCAACAGGAACTCTCATTCATTATTAGTGGGAATGCATAATGGTACAGCCACTTTGAAAGGCAGTGTGGCAGTTTCTTACAAAACTAAACATACTCTTCCCATACAATCCAGCAATCCCACTCCTTTGTATTTATTCAAATGAATTGAAGATTTGTGTCTACACAAAAACCTGCACATAGATTTTTATAGCAGCTTTTATTCATAACTGCCAAAACTTGGAAGCAATCAATGTGTCTTTCTGTTGGTGAATGGAAAAATTGTGATGCATCCAAACAATTGAATTTTATTCAGTACTAAAAAGAAAAGAGCTATCAAGCCATAAAAAAAAAAAGTGGAGAGAACTTAAATGCATATTACTAAGTGAAAGAAGCCAATCTGACAAAGCTATATGTCACATGATTCCAACTATCTGACACTTTGAAAAAGGCAAAATTATGAAAATAGTAAAAAGATCAGTAGTGTCCAGGTGTTGTTTGGAAGGGAAGGATGAATAGGCAGAGCACAGAGGACATTGAGGGCAGTGAAACTACTCTGTATGATTCTATAATGGTGAATACATGTCATTATACATTTGTCAAAGCCTATAGAATATACAACACTCAGAATGAACCCTAATGTAAACTGGACTTTGAGTGGTAATGTACTAATCATTCATTGATTGTAACCATTGTACTTCTCTGACGTGGGATGTCGTTAGTGAGAGGTTGTACGCATGTGGAAATAGAGGTATTGAAACTCTGTATTTTCTGCTCAAATTTTCTCTGAGCCTAAAACTACTCTAAAAATTAGTTCATTAATTTTAAAAACTAAAGAAATTGGTAATTCTAAAGAAAATATTTCTCAGGAAAAGTAGAGATTGTTATACTAGATTTTTAAGAAGCAGGCCCAAATATATGCTATTTATAGGTGATGCACTTTAAATAGAGGCACAAAAGTAATTTGAGAGTACAAAGATTAAAAAAGACACTGTGCAAACCAACAAGATTTAGAAAGCTGGTGTGGCTAAAATTTATATCAAATTTAGTAGAATTCAGGGCAAAAAATGTTATAAATCTAGACACATTTCATAAGAGTAAATGAGCAATTCCTCAGTAAGATATAGCTTATTTTCTCTTCCTTACATGGGTGTTGGTCACTAAAAAAAATTTTCATCCCGAAATCCATGTCAGCATTGGCTGCTGGAGAGCTCAATCTGAGACAGCAGGGTTGACTCAACATATAAAAATTAATAAATACGACTCACCACAATAACCAAATAAAAGAGAAAAATCAGATGATCAACAAAGTAGATGCAAACGTTTGGCAAAATTCAATACCTGTTAATATTTTTAAAATTCCACCAACTAGGATCTTGGTACTCCTACACCTAGTTTGAACTGTGACTGGGCAATTATAGCAACCAGAGTCTGATAAGGACATGATGACCACACGATGATTGTCATGAGTGAAAATCTAGGCTGCCCCACCAACCAAGCCACCTGAACCAACAGAAGTGCTAGCTAAAAATGAGAAAGCTAAAACATTTAATACAGGTGAGAGGAGAAGGATTATAAAAATCAGTTATGGCCTTGGGATCAACAGCAGCAACAAGAGTTGTAGCTCATCCCAGTAATGCTTGTAAAATTTTCCAAGAAATTACGATGAATTAAGCTGTGGCAGGGTAGAGTAAACTTAATATGAGATGCAAACTATCAGAGCAACGCAAGAGGAGGGACACTAATGGAAAATGCTCCTGTTATGCACAGATCCCCTCAGACCACTTTATCATTTCTGTTTTCCCTAATCCCAGTTTCTATACATTTTGCCACTGATGGGCTACACCTGCAGCTCTTCTTTGCCCTACTGCCCTCAGGTTACCGAGTCACTTGTGCAGAAAGGCAAAAGTGTCTGGACCGTACATTCTCACAACCACATGCCTACACCCTTTCTCTTCATTTGGTCCTTTACACTTAAGAGATAGCATGGTAGAATGAAGCCCATCTTACTTGCTCAGGACAAACTCTGAGGTGCAATTTACACTCCATAGTTTCCTTATACTATCAGGTAGAGCTATCCTCCAGGCTGAAGGTATCCTTCAAAAATTTTTCTCTTGCTTAGATTCTTCCCTTCCCTTTCCTACTTCCCCCATTTCCTTTCTGGTTTCTCTGGAGAGCACTTTCCTTGCACAAGAGGAGAGTCTGGTACTGGGACACCCAACCTAAAATATTTTGTTATAAACCTCCACAACACCTTATATTTCTACTTCATATTACTCAACTCATGGGCAATGATTTGTTCAAAGCCTATCTTCCCTGCTAGTGTGTAAAGTACATAAGCAGAGGGACTGGGTGCTTTTGTCAACCCTAGTGTCTAAACTACTTTGCGGCACATAGATTCAAACACATGTTGTATGACATATGAATGAAAACAAACCAAGAGTATCACAATTAATTAGTGAATTGGCATGTTTGTGATGTTTTAAAAAGAAACATTATTTGTTTCTTTTTACATAAAAAGACTTTTATACATAAAAATGCTTTACTGCTTGTAAGTGGATTTAGTACATTGCCTTAGGATAGATAAGCAAACACCACTACTAAAAATAGAAGTTCTTAGGAATCCACTTGTGATTTTTCAACCCCTCGGGGCACCTTTCTGTAACTGTTATTGGTTTGTTCTATATTTTCTAGTCTGATTATTCTTTTTAAAAGACAAGAGAGACTCAAAACAAAAGCAAAGTTGGTACTAATTGCACCCATTACCAAAGTTATCCTGGGCATTCTTCTCCGTGGGTTCCATCCTGAAAGTTACAGTGAATTGTATGATGTTCAGAATATCTGATTACTTGAACAACATCAGCAGGGCACAACACATGATGTGAGCCCAAAATCACCACAGTTGCTGTTCACATCTGCTAAGCGGGGCCTTAACGAATTGTTCAGGTCATTAGAGAGGAAAATATAGGAAAGAAAACGTGTACATTAATCCACACACTGGGAGCTCTTCATTGAAGAAGGAACTGACTGGTGAGTGCTCTCAGTCACTTAATGACACCAAATTGCTACAAGTAGAGTTTCAGAGTAATTTTAAGGCAAAGAATACAGAAGAGATGAACAAATGCAAAAAAATCAGAGTCAGTTTTCTATGATAGCATGCCTAGAATTCCAACTACCAAACTGAGCCAATTTGAATTCTTTGTTTTTAAAATCTTTCCTCAAGTCTTCTTCTTCCTCTGTGAGCTGAATACACTTCATCCAATATAAATGCCAATTAAGACATGTGCGTTAATCATGATACCTTGGCTCCACTTGTACTATCTTCCCTTTGGGAGCAAAAGGAAATTTGCTTCAAATAAAATAATTTGGGCCCCCTGTTATAAGTTGAAGAGGATCTTGGTGAGGAAGAAGTCAATGTACATTGTGTGTAGAAGGTATCTTTATAAAAGCCTCGTGCTAAAATTTTAGAGGTTGTTATGCCATCTTAGAAAAGAACGAGGACTATGTTTCACTTTATCCACTATAGAAATATATTATTTGGATATTTTTAACTCAGTTACTAAATCTGTTTAACTATAAATGCAAATTCTTAAAAAACGTGTGTATGTATATATATATATACACACACACATATATATGTATGTACACACACATATACACACACACGCACACATACATGTGTATGACATACTTATTCCAAACTTTAGATGAAAAGTTTATTCACAACAGCAAATGAAAAAAAAGGGGGGGGAAAAGCAGAGTTGTTTTATTTTCGTTCTGTTTTTATTGCGGATGGCTTAGTATTTTATTGCGGATGGCTTAGTATTTCCTTAATTCTCCTGTGGAACGACAGTCATTTTTAACTACTGAATGTATTGCTATCACAGCTTTTTCAAAAATATTTTTTTGAAAATGCCATTTTATATATATATACATATATACACACACACACATATACACATATATATACATATACATATATACACACACACACATATATACACACACACATGTATATACGTGTGTGTGTATATATATATATCCTGAGTTACTTCACTTAGAATTATGGTCTCCAACTCCATCCAGGTTGCTGCAAATGCCATTATTTCATTCCTTTTTATGGCTAAGTAGTACTCCATGGTGTGTTTGTATACGCAAAGAGGGGAGGGCAGAAGCAGCTTTCCAATTGGACATGCCCACCAGTCTGCCATGTAAACTTATCATTGCCGTGGCAACACCTGAGAGTCACTGCCTCTTTCCATGATAATGACCAATGACCCAAATATACCCAATGACCCATGTATACATGCACATACCATGGAATACTACTTAGCCATAAATATGAATGAAATAATGGCATTTGCAGCAACCTGGATGGAGTTGGAGACCATAATTCTAGGTGAAGTAATTCAGGAATGGAAAACCAAACATTCTGTGTTCTCATACATAAGTGGGTGCTAAGCTATGAGGAACCCAAAGACATAAGAATGATATAATGGACTTTGGGGATTTGGGGGGAAAGTGGGAGAAGGGGATGAGGGATAAAAGATTACACATTGGGTACAGTGTACACTGCTCGGGTGATAGGTGCACCAAAATCTTAGAAATCACACCTATAGAACTTAGTCATGTAACCGAACACCACTTATTCCCCAAAAGCTATTGAAATGAAATAAATAAACAAAATAGGTCAATTAAAAAACAACTAGGAAATAAAAAGAGAGAACGATGAAGAGCAAAGGTAGAGAGTGAGAGAAAGCACTGTGGAAACTTACAAATGCAGACTCTATATCCCTTCATTGTCAGACTTTTAAAAATCTTCTGCTGAATTCTAGCAAAATGAATCTATTTTTATTGCTCTCTTCTTGAAACAAGGAGAGAGCAGTTAAATGCAGGAATCAAAATGCCTAGCTATTGTCAGTTACCCCAGGATACCACACAATGCATGTATCCAATTCCTCCTTGTTTGGAGCACCCTTGTAGCCATCTTCCTTTTTCAACAATACCCTTCGTCATGTACTTTAAATTATTGATTCATTCTTCATTCAGATAGTTTGTCTCCCTTCTTTCCAAAATTCATCATAACTGCTGGCCCATGGAGCACATTATTTCTTATGGTCTAGTGGGGTTATGCATTTATTTATCAAAATACTGTTTAAATCATTTTTAAGGTTTGAGGCAAGAAAAGGAAGCTGCAGCAGGTACTCATCCTGCCGTTTTGAAATGAAAGTTTTTTTCTTGTTTACTCGGTGAGATGAAAAACAAATACAGAATCAAATAGTTGTAGAGATTTTGTTGTAAAACCTACTGTTCATATGTGAGTATCAGACCAATGTCCTTTATTTCCCCTCCATTCACACAATCATCATCTGTGATTAGCCAGAAAAGAGCCTATGGTAGCCTGAATGATGTAAAAAGGACACAACTTCACAGTATTTAACTGCACAGCTAGAATTACTTTATCTGGTAGTGACAGACCTTCAGCACTTATGTGATTTTTCTCTTCCAGTCTAATAGTACAAATTGCAACAGACCATGGGGTCTGGGATCCTATGTCTTTGACATAGGCTCAATGGTCTATCAAGACCATTGAATTTTAAAATAAAGGCAGCGATAAAAACCTTACAACAACTCAGCAATATAGATGTTAGCTCCATACAGCATGTGAGGAAATAGTCTCAGTGAAGTTAAATTGCTCAAACTCACAAAGCTAATTATAAAGTCAAATGCTGAACTTGCTGGCCCAAATTCTGCCTCTCTGAAGTCAAATGTTCTTTATTGAATGCTGCACTTAATACAGCATACTTTAAGATAGCTCCAGCCTAATGTGATGGCTCTTCTATAACTTCTACTGTATTCACTCTATAATTCCCGCCAAAAAAAGTCTTCACCTTGAGAGGTTGAACCGTATGAAATTACTGTTTTAATAATCCAAAAGTGGTCAAATATTGGCAATTTCCTATGGTTCAACCTACTATACTGTCTGTAATTGTGTAACAGGGTTGATAATTTTTAGTCTTTAGAAGGAAAAGAATTAAAAATGTATATTAGCATATGAATTCCTCATAGCAGTGCCTTGAGCTTTGTTGGGCATCTACCTTGATAAGCCAGCTTGAGGTAGGCAGATCCTTTCCAGGAATAGATTCCAACCAAGGTTTCTACTGGGGAAATCAGGTTGCCCCTGTTATAGAGGTGGTATGAGGCAACAAGAATCTTACTACAGAGTGTGAACTCTGGAAATTAGTGGAAATCATTTGGATATTGCTTACTCAGATCAAGAAACTGGATGTTTGAGGCAATCCTATCTCGATCTCAAGGATCAAAAAGCTCCAGCTAGCATCCCAGATACTACTCTTACATGTATTTCTTGAGAGTAGTCCGCCCTATGAGTCAGGAACCAAAGCTGTGTTTACTCACATGGCAGTGATAGGCATTCATTAAATATTCGTTGACCTAAGGAACAATCATCCCAATTAGACTGTCGTTATTTTACTGGATATTACATAAGATGATCTGAATTCCCTACAGTGCCTTAAGCACGAGTTTGAAACTTGAAAGGCATGCATTTAAAAGCTCAGATTCGGATTGTCAGTCTAGCAGCTTCAAGGCTGGTAAAAATATTCTGCCAAGATAGATACATTAACCTTTGTCCCAGAGAAGATAAGATCATAAACTAATAACCTGGTCACATAAGAGAATGGTGCCACTCATTTTGATTGATAAAGGTATTAGGTAATAGCAAGATTCAGGCACTTAGTTGTCCATCTTCTCTGTCATTTAAAGTTGAGGCTAATACTAAGTGTAGAAAGCCTTATTCCACAATCTAACTAGTGACATCCAAGAAGTATGTGTGTTCTCTGAGCACACTTGTGTGTGTTTTCCTATTGATCTCTTAGTCACATGTATCTATTATGCCTTTCCCAATAATGTATAAGTTTCTTAAAGAGGCCAAGTTTTCCATTTATTTGGTACTTCCCCTCCAAAATATTTCCTCCTGATGACTAATGTTTTAAAAATAAGTAGATAATAATGAAGTTTAATTTTAATCTATATAAATTAACAGACTAAGAGGATTTTATAACAGAAACATTTTTAAATATTTTTAAATATCATTTGAAAGCTTTAACTCCATTATAATGGAGAATGGTGCAAGTTGAGGAATATCTGAATATTTAATCCCTCATTATGAGCATATTTTAAAACATGCCTTTGGTTTATGTTTAAGATAATGAATCATCTGTATTACTATTATTACTACCATCATACAGGAGCATTAGGACATGTAATGACTATTACAAATGGACTTAATTTAGGAAAGACATTTTGAAAAAGACAAAAACACTGTGAGATTAAATAATTTATTACCATTGCTAAGATGAACACATATACTTAATACTCAATTTTATGCAGAACTTTAAAAAAATAGTTTTAATACAGTATCAAAATTTACACAACTTTATTTTGTCAAAAGACCAGTGTCCCTTGTATTAGCTTCTGCAGGCTCTGCTGCAGGCACAAAAGCTTATTTTAAATGTCTTCAGAGTATAGGAATACAACAATTTAAGGATGAAAGCTTTCCTAGGAAAGACGGTGTAAATATAGCAAGCAATTTTCTTTTATAGAGTAATAACATTTTAAAATATAACATTTTTAAAGGGAAGCTTAAATTGTAACCCAATTATGATAATTAGAGAGATAATTCTATACTAAATTAATACATAAATATTTTCTGAAAATAGAGGGATGATTTTTCATCACAGTTAACATTTTTGAAAGTATAACAAAATTCCTTCACAGTCTCCTACTAGTGACAATTAACTCATTGTGTAATGAGCCCATCTAAAACAACAACAGAGAATATCTGCTATGAATCAAATCTCAGAAATGTAGAACCTATCCCAAAACTGGGAATTGTTGCATTTCTACTTTTATAATCTTAAACTACCATAAAAACGTAGCATTCGGTCACAGGCCTCTTGCACATTCATACAAGAAACTATCATTGCATTTGGATAAACACAAAATACCTATCATAGCATTTCCAGTACACACATTCTAATATTATATATATGTATATGTATACCAAAAATAAGAAATAAACTAAGCAAAGCTAGCACACCTCTTTTTCAAACCTCAGGCAATCTGAACAAGAGCTTTTAGCCTCAATAATGAAGGACATGCGTCAGTTTCATAAAATGTTAGATTGCTGCAGTAGGCAAAGAAAGCTTTTTTCATAAATGCAGTGCAATATTTTAAAGTTTACATAAAGTTTATTAAATATACAGCATGTCTAGAAACTAAATTATAGAAATTGACATCTCACAGCTCGAAACACTTAGAAAAATTATGTTTGCTAGTTTTTAGTTGAAATTGTTAATATGAACATCAATGGATCCACTGAATGAATATGAAGGCTTGTATGCCCCAAGATGTGTCTTTATGAGAAACTCATTAAGATGAAAAGAAAAAGATATATTTATATTGATCAATTGAAGTCAATGGTACTCTCTGATAAGCACTCTACAAAGTCTTGCTACCCTTCTAGCTGGTAGGGAGAATTTACGTGGTATTTTTTAGCACCTCAGAAGTCAACACCAAACTCCAAAAACTTAATCTTATCTTGCATCCAAATTAATTATGAATCCGGAATTAGTAGTTTGTTGGTTGACTGAATTATAAGAGGTAGATGCCCAACTCTCAAACTTGGGAAGCTGGAAAATACCTCTTCATATCTTCAATATGACATGGTAGAAAACTCCCACCATTATGTGCAAGGAGTCAACTCTATTCAGAACACTGAGGCTCCACTGGACTCTTAAAACTATGCAGATTTCCCAATTACGATATTATATCTGGGGATAAAAACACTTAGTTCTAATGAAAACACTGGTACCAAAATGGTGATTTTCAAAGCTACTCTTTTTGAGATTTTCAAAGCTATCTTGTTTGAGATTGACTGTTGTGGACATTGAGGTGAGATACACAGAATATCAGCTTGAGGGGAGAAGTTGTACTACAGGTTTTAGAGGGGAGATATGTGCAATGTACAATCACTCCATGTTATTCCATGAGTCCAGGTTTGTGGAAACCCACTGTTTCCTTTTTCTTCTTCTTGTCCTCTATCTCTTTCTGGCAGTGGTGATCTCCTGTTTGAAAAAGAGCGCATCTCACATTGGTCCTTTGTACTGGTTTCCTGACAAATGTTGCCTAATTCCAGGACACGAACCTGCAGCATCTCCAAGTTTCCTCCACACAACCTTCAAAAAAAAAGAAGATGAAGTGAGTATCTTACTTTTCCTCTTCCACAAGGAGATTTGCGTTTCTTAAGGGTAAATTAAGAGAGGAGCAAAGATGAAGTAAAGACAAGAGACAAAATATCCACATGAATGAGTTCAAATACAAAATAAAATGTGATGACAAGCTTCTTAAAACAAAAGAACTACTTAGTAGTTGGGACTACTAAACCTTGTTAGTAACCAGGGTCAAAATTTTAAAATGATATATTAACTTACTGTAGTTACATAAGTGGTCCCCAACTCTGACTGCACACTAAGCACTTGAGGAGCTCCTTAAACAGTAATCCCCATCCTCGAAGATTCTGATTTCACTGGCAGAAGTGAGGCATGGACGACTGCGCTTTTTAAAAAAGCCCTAAAAGTAATTCTAATGTGTAGCCAGAATTAAGAACACCTTAGCAAGATCATCCTGGTTCCTATATTATACACCCATAACAAAGGATATCAGTATTTAATGAGCTGAGGAAAATGAAGGCGCTTTTGTTATTGAGCTATTTAAGTCCTAAGGTGGTAGTCTTAGGGCCACTAGTAAATTTCTCTGGCTTTTTCTACAGAGTGGGGTCATCAGTTGTCACAAATCTTAGCTACCAAGCAATATGATCTCTCGGATTTCCAAAACAGAAAGCATCCAAATGTAGGAAGATGATAAGAATAAATTCAAAATCACTGAAAGAGATACAATTACAATATGTTAGAAGCTGGGCCACACAGAGAAACAGAAGGTGAGACCAAGAATAATGTAAGCATAAATGTAAAACTACTGAATTTGCCAATAATGTATCAATACACTAACATTGATTGGAATACACACACATGCACATGCATGTATGTGCACATGCACAGTAACAGCCATACCCTCCCAGACTATTTCACGCAAGGGATTATGGTCAGATTGATTGATTGCACAAAACTTTACAATACTCTAACATTAACATAAAACTAGTTTGTTCATTAATTATTCACAACTGTTCCTTTTGTTTGGTTTTGTTTTTGCTTTTAAATAGAAGTGGATACTACAGGGAAACCCAATATCATTAACAGTAATACACAATATAGGGTTCTGTTTACCTTCATTTCCAAGCCAAAGAAACTATTAATCTCAATATTTCAGCATATACCAATACATGGGATAAATATCTTGTTGTACTCAAAAGGAGCTGAAGTTAGGGTTCTTAAATATCTGGAAAGGAATTATTAATACATAGCAATGGATGGCTCAAGCTATACACAAGAGGGTTAGGAAAGTCTCATTTCTTAATAAATTGACACGAGACAAACACTGAATCAAGGAGCCAAAGGATGCTATGGACTTTCCTTTTCTAGCCCTTAAATATAATTACATCTATCCAGAATGCTTTGAATGTGTGGTTTAGAAGCAGAGGGTAGACTTAAGGACCTTACAAGGATAACAGACACCAGCACCAGATGATTACAACTCAAAAGTGCAACTCCTCTTCAAATACTGAAATGTAGAATGCAATGAGCTTACCCCAGATATAACTATGTGGTGAAAGGAAACTCTTAAAGAAGGCAGGACTTTGAAATAAACCAACAATACTAAGGTTGACACGGGAGTAGTGACTTATTAACTAAAAAAGGCATAACAGGTGTGTGTTTGAGACTGTGACTGAGATGACCAATCAAGTATTTCAATTGTCCTCAGGGAATTTACAAGAGCCAGACAGACAAACCTAAAATAAAACAACTACTACAAAAAGACAGATTTACTATTTCTTAGGGGGCAGTATATTAATTTCTGTAGCACAGTTTGGGAAGAGAATAGCTAACTACATACTAACCCACATAAGGTAATATGAATAATAATCTTTTTGCTGTGTAGATGTCAACAACATCTTATCTCTAGGAGCAATACTAGAAACAACAGCAAAACTTCTATCAAGTTCTATCTGAGTCTTATAACCCATCTCATATTATGAGAAAGCTTTATTTTTCTGTGACATTATTATAAAGGCATATAATTTCTCTACTAGAAACCAAGCCTTCATAATTTTCACTAGTTTCACAATTTATCCATGCAACTGCTTTACAAGCTGCATTTTTCTTTATTCTGTGGCATTTACTATGTGTTTTTGATCATATAATTAATAATGGTGACAATAAAATTTTTTGATTGTTTCCAAATATATAAAATTGCTTAAGAATCAGATTTGGGTTTGTTTGCATTTTTTCCTCAAATTCTGGGGATCGAAGACAAAAGTAGACAGAAAGCACACTCCTAGAGAACTTTTAAAGGTAAACAAGGAGGGCAAGCTTTTGGCTTTCTGAAAGTATCTTACATAGTAAAAAATAAAAATAATACTGTATGGTGCCTTTCAATTCATTTTTGAAAATGCAGGCAAACAAAAAGATCAACATAAAACTAATCAAAATCCAATCCAGTAATGGGTCTCTATTGAGACTAAGATACGAATTTTCTAATGTCCAGAAACTGAAAGGAAGGAAAGGAAAGGGAAAGAAACAATCCTGGAATTTTTTGCAGAAATTCTGGCATTAAGCACCATGGAGATGGCCCCCTCTGTAAGATACGTGCTTTTCACTTTTCGTTCCTCAGGAAAGGTCCTCAAAGGAAATCTTGGTGTACTCCTGACTTCACTATTCATTAGAAAATAGTTTGAGCAAGTAACTTAATTTCTGGATCTTAGTTTCTTCAAATACAGAATTAGAGTGTTTGGGTTCTTACCCAGGGGTTCATATCTGAATCGCCTGAGGTCTGATGTTAAACTCAGAGATCTGAATTATGAAGGCGGTCCATATACTATTCTTTGGACAAACACTGGAGAATGACCTCTATGGCCCCTTCTAGTTCAACAGTTTTGAACCTATTGTCTGAACTTTCTCTCTCATTCCACAGTCAATAGATGAGAAGTAACAGGCATTCCTAGGTATGTGGCTTGCTTTTTAAAATTTATCTGCGGGAAATATTCAAACTGAAAATCTTAAGCACAGGTTGAAAACCTACAGAAGGTGAATGGTGGTGCATTTAGGAAAGATGACATCTACAACTAGTGACCTTTTGAAAACAGACAATAGATATGCAGGAAAGAAAAACAAATAACGTAGGAAGAGTTGGAAGAGAAAAATCGGCCACAACACAGGCAAGCAAGAGACTACAAATCTCATTCTAGCACATAAAAAATGCCCAGGGAACTTATGTAACATTTACTGGATTCCAGAAACATCTCGAGGAGGTAGATGAGTAAGTGTCTGAGAAAATCTGGTCCTAATAGATTTAAAGCTGAAGGGTATTTCTAAGCAATTTCACATCCTGATAGGATAGAGAAAAGAATATGAGGATAAAAGTATAATGTAAAGCCAATTAAAATCAGTGTTTAACATGATCAGTGCTTAACCATGATTTCTTGCTTCCTCTACAATATTCCATTTAGCTATTTAAAACTTCACAAAGTATATTATTGATTAAATGATACATCCCATGTATATTACTCAAAAAATTAAAATTTTGTCAGGGATTAATAGTAAAATCCAAGCCATATTAATGATTGCATTGAATATGCATCATGAAAATAACATCTTTTTTTTTTCCTGTGGTCTCTGACTTCATAGATAGATTTCTATTTGTCTATCCTCTTTTTTCTTTTCTGAGACAGGGTCTCATTCTATTGCCCAGGCTGGAGTGGAGTGGTATGACCATAGCTCATTGCAGCCTCAAACTCCTGGGCTAAAGCATTTTTCCCTCTTCAGCTTCCCAAAGTGCTGGGATTATAGGTGACAGCCACTGTGCCTCACCTAACTATCTTTTAGGTTCTTATCTGTTTTTCTTACCTTACTATATTCTGAGTTTGAGTCAACAACTGAAAGCTAAAGATAATACTTTGCATGACATGAAACACACATATATGATATATGAAGAACTAAGCAAAATTACCTAGTAAGGTGGCAATTTTTTCCAAGAATAGTTACAAGTAAATCTAAAGGTGGCTGTATTTTCTTTATCATAGGTTTTTAAACACTGATCTTTAACAAACTTCTTAGAAGTATAAAATAGAAACCCATTTATTTTTATCAAAATTAGAAACATATTTTAGACAGTAAATTTAGTATTTAGAAATGTTTGTAGAGTCTTCTGGAATACAGAATTGGCTGATCATCTCTTAATTGAATATTTTGTAACATGATTGTGTTAATAAAACTACAATAAAATATACTGAATATAAAACCAAGGGAAATTTGTTTTATTTTCATATAAAAATGTAAAGGCATTTGGTTAGCATTTTAAAAATATTCATAAAACAATAGCTAAGCTACGATGTGGCTTTCAACACAGAATACACAATAAAGCACATTAAACTTACATTGCACATTTCTCTGACTATAGCTTTTTCTGTCTCACTAAGGTCATGTTCATACTCTTTACCCTGTTGACGATCTATAGTTTCCTGAACATCCAAGACCTGGATTTGTTGAAAAAGAAAAGCAAATTTCACATGGAAAAAAGCTTGTTAGTTATGATAAAACCATCAAGGAGCTCCACTTTGTAAAACCTTTAGTTTTCTCCATGTCTACATATCAGAGTGGATTAGTATATGGCAACATATTTTTTAAGTAGCTGATTGTTCTGAAATCTATTTGAAATTATTCTATTTGATTTTCAAATGGCCATTAAAAGCTATCCACTGCATCACTAATAATCAATGGAATTCATTAATGTCTAAAATAAGCATATGCATTTACTTTGGTCATTAAGATAACTTCACTGTGTCAACCATTTGGATATAGTCAATAACTCTTGCTCCACTGGAATGATGACCAATATAATTAACTATGTGCCAAATGGTCCAAATGATATGTAGACATGGCCTGCATAAAAGATGACTAAAAAAGGTGATAGCGACAGGTGAAACTGGTCAAAACCCAGGAATATGCACATAAGAACTACTGACCTTGCAGTTCTTGCCTGGACATGTTCCCAGTGCCTGAGAAAAGGCATGTGGAGGTGGCTCTTTGATAGTATCAAAGAGAAGTACTGGCTCCTTATAGTGAAAATATTTGAACAACACTTTAAATATTTTTCATGAAAGCAAAATGTCTTGGAATAAAATGCCTTTTAAACAATTTTAGAGCCCTATGTTTCCACTTCTCTAAATTAGTCCTAAATAGGTTGAAAATAATATTCCTTTAAAAATATCTAAAGTTTTCTTGTGGGTACTTTTTATACTATAAAAGGAGAAAACAACTTTGGCTTTCTGTGTTGTTTTTATCTATATCAGTTTATAAATCAAAGTGCTGAAGTAATACAAAAAACTAATGCTCTTCCTAGAATTTCCCACAGAATCCACACCAACTGCAACACTGCTAAGCTACTTGATTCTACTGTCATCATGGTCAATGCTGATGGTCAAATCTAAAGATGCTACCTGAGAATTTACACCAAGTGAGCCAAACTAAATGACTTAAGCATGAAGTGGGACCTTCAGGTCAAGTTCATAGACACTATCTGAATCGAAATAGAGTTCAATCCTCTAATAATTAATCTAATGACAAACTACTCTCATTAATTTGAAACTTCTAGCCATTATTATTATAAAAATGCCACTTCTGAGCCCTGATATCTCAGATTACAGTTAATTTACCTTCTTTACATATTTAGAGAAAATCACTGACTGTTCTCGGTGAATATTCATAGAAAACATAAAGAGCTCCTTGAGCAAGCTCATTTACCTACAAATTTGATTTGTAATGCACCTTAGAGAAGTGTACTTCAAATCAGTTAATTTTTACTAAATGAAGTAAAGTTCCAATGAATAGTTATCATAAATTTTAAAACAAGAAAAATATAGTGTTATTACAAATGTACTAATTTCTTACAGTGATTTACATTTCCCCACAAACCATGACCATAGATTTTATAAAGCCTAGCATTTTCTATAAGATCTGTCAGAAAGTGAGAAACTGAGCCACTGTACTAATTATTCTTTTCAGAATAGACAAATCTCATGAAATAAATCAGCTCTAGATAGTTGGCTCTCAAAAACAAAACATGTCAAGTGGCCACAATTTCTTTTTCTTATATTGAAATCTTTTTAAGATGCATTTCCCAAAAATGATGTTTGTATATATTTCTGTGTCCTAACACAGTTAACTCATGGAAGCAAACACATTTGATATTCAAGGGCCCCAGTTTTCTAATAAAGATGTTTTAGTTGCTCAGTATCACTTATCTGCCAACCAACGACATTTCGTTGAGATATATATATATATATATCAAGAGAGGGAGATAAATATACATATATCAAAATATATATAAATACATATATCAAAATATATATGTAAATATATATCAAATATATAAATATATCTCTCTCAAAATATATACATAAATATATATATCTCTCTTTATATATATGTATATATTTTGTTTGTTTGAGAAGGAGTCTCGCACTGTCACTCAGGCTGGAGTGCAGTGGCACAATCTTGGCTCACTGCAACCTCTACCTCCCAGATTCAAGCAATTCTCCTGCCTCAGCCTCCCAAGTAGCTGGGATTACAGGCGCCCACCACCACGCCCGGCTAATTTTTTGTATTTTTAGTAGAGACGGGGTTTCACTATGTTGGCCAGGCTGGTCTCGAACTCCTGACCTCATGATCCACCCACCTCAGCCTCCCAGAGATAAAATTGTATAAATTAGAACTAAATTCAGAGAAAACTGAGGAGCTCTTCCTTGCCCTCCCCTTCCTTTTAGGCCACACTAACAGCTGCATTGAGAAATCTGGAAAAGATTTCAGGGTGACTCACTATGCTGCTCTGATTCAAATAACAATTGCCATTTAATAAGGCAACAGGCTGAAATGGCTTTCAAACAGTTTGAATAGGAGGAGAAGCTGCTGCTGTTGGAGTGTGTGCAGATGCTATAACACTACAAGATAGAAGCCAATCTCTGGTCCATTTTCTACTTCTAAAAGGCTTTTCAGATAGCTAGTGCCTGATTCATGCTAAAGTTCATCCAAGTGCTGCCACAGAGAACAAGACTACTCAACAGTCCATAAACCAATACCCACCAGAGGCAAAGCAGTGCCCCCTCACACTGGCTGTGCCTTCCCAGGAATTCCTCTCAGTTGCTCACTTTGTGAATTATCCCAACAAAGACAGAAAATGCCAAGTGCATTGTCAATGGCCACTAGCATGGTTGCCCTACCTTCCCTCATCAATCATTAGTATATGTTTAGGAAAAGCAAATTCATTTTGTATAAGCTAAAGCAAAATATCCTGAAGGAGCAAAATCTTCTGCTAAAACTTAATCATCTCAAAATGAAATAAACATTCTGAAGTTCTCATCTATGTATTTGTTTTGTGCAAGCCACAGAAAGTGTGGCTCACTCCAAAAGAGGAGTGCATCTTCAGGCTGATGATAAATCATTTTGAAATTGAAACAGTTTTAAGAAGAGCTGTGAAACTCGTGTGGTAAAAGCAGAATGGAAGCACTCTACCTGTTTTATGGGTCAGAAACGTTTGATCAAAGCTACATGTTAGAAATTATAGATAGATTTGTTAGACAGTGTTTCATATTCTGAAACTGATAAAATTTCAAGAAACCGTCTCAATTTTAATATGATTTTTATTGCCTGCGTTAGTTTCTTCTGAGATAGGTAAATATTTATATTGTTTATTGTTTATATTATTATATTGTTTATATTATTATATTGACTATTGTTGTACTTATGGTCCTGATTTTTCATTAATTTTACTTATTGGAAAGCTCATTATTGGTAAAGAAAATAGATGACAAATTTTAGGCAAATTTTTGTGAAATCACTGCAAAACGTGAAGAAAGACACAAAAGTAAAGTAGCTTTCTGAATAAGACCATATATCTATTTTCTATTATTCTATAATGGGGCATTAACTGGAGTTTGAGAATCTAATTTCTACTTAGAAGAGGAAAGACTAAGTTTTTATTTATTTCATTACTTTATTTAAGTTGTATAATGTACTTCAATTGCATCAAGAAAGAATAATGTGGTATCCTTCCATATTCTGACCAACTATTAACTCCCTATATTTGAAGACATCCATGCTACAAACATTGCACATAAAATACCTATCACAGTTTTTTACAAATATGGATATACATGCACAGACTTCAACTTCGATGCCGATAGATATGAATCACATTACTCAAAACAAAATGATAAAACTAGAGATTCAACCATAAGTACTCAAACTCATTGTCAGTTTAGAACAATTAAAATCATACTTCAAAAATTAAGATTTAAAAAGTTACACCATAAGGAGTCAAAAAATAAAATATCTATGGTTCAAGCAAGACTGTGAGGACTACTAGACTACAGCGAACAAGCCACAACACAACTGAAGCTCTGGATAAATGGTTGCACACGATTGGTTACCTTAAGAGAATGTACCACAGGTTCAGGCTGCTGGGAAGGTGTGGCATGTCCACTGAAGCTAGCTGCAGAGTTGGGTGAACTGTTACTCCCATCAGCCCCTGATGACAACCTAAAAGAACCCTTAGTAGAAAATCAACAACTTTGTTATTAAAACAAAAGTCGTTTATAACTACAAAAATGTCATTCAGTATTCAATTTCACTACTAAATGAGAATTAGCCATTTTGTTACTTTTTCCTAACCTATTCTACAATGCTATCAGTCTGTTCATTGGAACACACTTGCTGATTGACCAGCAAGAAAACATAATGAAGAGCCACCTCAATACATTGCCAGATGCCATCTCTGAAATGCCCCACCCCCAAGGAATGGCCCTTAAACATATTTCAAGAATGATTTTTGAAACTCAAAGATACTCAAGAGTAGGAAATTCATGAGTTACTCCATAGCTGAGTTAAACATGCTCACTCAGCAAGCCAAATGCCATATTCCATATGTCTCAGAATATGCAGACACATCACATTCTTGTGTTGGAGAAACTGTGTCTCTCACAAAACCTTTTTTTGAGGGAAAGACCTATAATAAAGCATTTTCAAAAAAGATTTATCCAAATTCAACATTTTCTTTAAAAACTGAAAATTGTCCTTTTCTGGTCTTTTTTAAAGATGAAAAACATAATAGATATAAATTACATATTTTTAGTTTAGTGGTTCTTCAACTTAATTGGTGAGAAACTAGAACCTCTACATGATTAATTTGACATGTGCAGGCCATATTCTTATGTACAAGAACTGGAAATTTCCCCTAAGGATCTGTACTTTTTCTAAAGGGTGCTTGGGGGAAGACTAATGGATCAGCAAAAAAAAAAAAAAAAAAAAAAAAGAGAGTATCAGTTATCTACTCTTCTAGAAAAAGCAGTCACATGGGAATTTTCCAAATCTATTTTTACATAGATAGATCATTATACTATTAGGGAATCTGAGATTTTAATTTCTGCCTATCAACCTATTTACAGAATTTTTCATGACTAATTGATAAGTAATTGCTCCACTCAAGATGATTCTATCAATCTAATACCCTGAAGAGGAGTCACTGAAGGTGTATCATGAGAATTCATAAAGAGAGAGACAATGGTAGTTTGGAACATTAATTTGCAGAATCTCTCCATCACCCAGGCTGGAGTGCAGTGGAACGATCATTGTTCACTGCAGCCTTCAACTCCTGGACTTAAGCAATCCTCCTACCTCAGCCTCCTGAGTATCTGGGACTACAGGCATGTGCCATTATGCCTAGTGACATTTTATCTTTTTCACAGAGACAGGGTCTCACTATGTTGCCCAGGTTGGTCTTGAACTCCTGACCTCAAGTGATCCTCCTGCCTCAGACTCCCAAAGTGCTAGGATTACAGGCGTGAGCAATTATGCTCAGCCAAGAGAATTTTTATGATGTACATTTTAGAAATAAGAGGAGAAATCTGCACCCAGCAATTATAGGTATGGATTACATGTAAACCATGCTTTATAGGGAAAGCTTATTATTATTAACTTAATGTTATTATTATTGCAGATTATTATTTTTGCAATTTGGAAGACTTTCTCCCTTTCTTTCTTGCTGTCATTTCTCCTATGTCCTCAAAGACTCCCCCTGCCAGCTCACTAGCCTACTGAGGCCACATTCTTTTCCCTGCTCAAAGAGTTCTACAATCCAGTCAGATCCTGCCCCCAGCCTCACTAGTCAACAAGGAGAGGAAGCAGTAGGATATGGCACTTAGGTGGTTTCTTCTGCTTCTGTCCTCCATTGCTACTAAAACTAAAATGTACAGCAGGTGATGAAACAGGATTGTCAATTAGAACAGCCCCAATCCCCTGTGGGAAAAGAAATTATAAAATTTATTTTCCTATATTTGCAACCCAGATCAAATCACACACAATAATGCCTAATACATCTAATGGAAGGGAAATTATCTGAAGTTTAAAGATGGTTAAGGGACACACCCTTCACCCACCCTTACATTTTGGACATCTTCTTCCTCTGTACTTTGGATTCTTTGGAATCAAATGGTTCCAAAACTCAGGAGTTACAAAAGGAAGCTCCTCTTTCCTGAGTAATGCTGGTCCTATACTCTTCTCTTTTCCTCCTGGTACCACTCTTATGAACAATTCCCAAAGATTTCTCAGGTTACACAGATTTCACTTCAAACCTCTTGTTTAGGACCCACCACTGCAGTGCCATATTTCCTCTGACTTAAAAGTCATATTTCCTCTAATTTAGAAGCCAATAAACCTTCCCACTCTGAGCTACCTCCTTCCTGTTTTTACTTTCAAATCCTTTTCTGCCCAGCCTTTCTGCTTCAAAGGTTCTCTTTCCAGACCTGGTAAAAAGATAAGCATATCAATAATACCATGCATGGGCCTCTATCGTTCAGGGCATTTGGGTTTAATAGAACTTCTAAAAATCAATGTAAACAACATCCTTAAACCAAATCATCTGAGCCATTTTCCATTGTTTACATGTAAACAAAGTCCTGTTGTGGCCATATCTATTCAAAATCACACATTTTTTTAAATGAAAGTAGTTTCCTTTAAAAAAAAGGGCGGGGGCTACAATAGTATCTTGCCTAGAGTATGGGGGGACGGAATTCATCATTTAGGGATGAAAGTTATACTTCAAACTAGCTTTGGGAGCCATGGACTACAAATCAACCAGAAAGATCAAGGCTTATATTTTATTTTGTTTTTGTGAAGCCATAAAGGTAACCAAATGCCTGGTGAAGTTTAGTTCCAACAGATGTTAAATAATGTTCTAGATTGCAATAACAGAATGAAGCACCTCATTCTATTGTATCTCATTTAGTACTATAAAATGTTAGTTTTCTATGCACTTAGTGGAATCAGACCAATATTGGGAGAATTATGAGGGTTCAATTTACATATACTCTCAGTTGACTAATATAATTTCACTGAACTATTTAAAAATATATGCTACTGAGCCAAACAGGGAATTTAAAAAGAGAAAAATCTTACTAAAACTGGAAATGTGATTTCCAGATTGAGTGGCTTGTTTTCAAGCTACATATGAACACACAGTGCATGCATCACCTCTGTCAGTAGACAATTTTAAAGGGCAAAGGAGTACTTTTCTGAGCTTGTCTAGAGGCATATGATTTTCAGGACCACTGACCTAAACTCCTTTCATCATGAAATGTCCAGGGTACCTTTGTTCTTCTCTCCTGCATGGGGTTGCTCCACTTTCACCCCCATATGTCGGGGGAAAAACAAGAAAATTGTTTAGGAGGTGAAAAATTCTACTCCCATCCTCCCTCCCCAGACTTAGACATACAACTTTCTTTCATGTGTATGAACTTGTTTTCTACCCCCCAGTATAACTTTTTCTCTAGCAACAGAAGTCATCTGGTTATGCACAAGCAAATGCATCCAGCTGACTCATCTTCACTCACCGGGAGAGTGGGCAGGCATCGTCCTATTCCTCGGCACCCTTGCCACCACTGCAAGACCCGCCGGGCTCTGGGCCCCCAGCCTTTCTCCATATTTGAGCTGTTTCTAGTTGGAGGTTGCCTTCTATTCTGGCTGGCCTTATATTTGGAACAATATGGTACAATCACTCAGAAAAATACTGTTTCCCAAGTCTCAAGAAAGCAGATAGAACATGAAGCTTAATGAGATGAACCACAATGACCACAATGGCAAGCTGTAACATGCACCTGTAGCTAGGGAAAAAATCAAAATAAAAACAATCTAAAGTCCTATATATTAGACCTAATCCTGATTTAAGTTTCTGGTAAACATATAACTACATTATCAATTCTATCAAAAAGTAGATGATAAAGTCAAAATTACAGAAAAAACTTGAAGGTACTTAAACAACTTTATTTTATGGGTTTTACCAGCATAAAATAATACTATGTCTTACCTGGATATTATATAGAAATAAACTACATAACTTCAGAACTTAACAAAAGTTATTTGAAATACAATTGGCAGCACTATGCCCTTTTGTTAAGAAGTGCAATTGGGGTATACATATTCAATAATACTCAGAAAACTGAAACTGCACCAAATTTTTAACAAAATTTCTGCATATTGAAGAGTATGTAATCAGCTAAGAGGTCATCACTGCATTAAAATAAGTATTTTACATAGAAAATCTACATAATTATCAAACTTTCTATTAATAAGTTAACTAAAATTTTTTTGTATTTATTAGAACTAGAGCCATCACATAATTGAAATGAAAAGAAAAAGGTCCTTAATTTTAGCTTTTTCCATCACCAAACTATATAATCCTATTAAATGATCAGAAACAAAATGAACTTATTGGAACATGATTTCCTCTCCTGCCAACTTTCACTAAGACCTATAACTAAGAATATTATGTCCCATGGAATAAGAAAATAATTTTAATAATTTTGGCACCATTTTGTGGATTTTAATTTTAATAATTTAAATTATTGTGCCTAAATGTTGAGGTTGACTTTAGAAGACTGAAAATAAGGACATAAAATTTTAGTTCTCATCAATTCATTTTTTTTTGAAGTTAGTGCTCTATATCTGAATAGTATTGGTCCAATTTTCACTCTTCTCTAACTTTTGGAGGTTGAAGAAAGAAAAGGCACAATGGTCTTAAGTGAAGTAAGAAAGAGAAGAAATAATGACCAGTAGTTGGTACTCACAAAACTCTTTTCTGAACCTATTAAATTGGCACCAGTTACCTATCAAATAATCACACATACTCTATTTCTCACATATAACAGAGGCAATTATATATCTGCACTTGGGTCATAATGTTAATTTCATCATAGCAACATTAATTTGAACATTGCTCTTTTGATAATTATTCCATGTGTAGCATCTTATTTGTTTCCATCATCAAAAGAATTATCTCCAAAAATTTATAATATGGTTCACAGCTTAATACTCACCTCCCACCCCAATCTGCATAGTTCTATTTCTCAGATGATCATTAATGAGTAATGCAAATTTTATAGTTATTTTTACAAGTAAGGAGATCTAGTATCTGAATTTGATTATTTCTGTAACATGCACCTCTCAGATCTTATCCTTTTTTGGATTTAACAACTGAGTAAAACATATAGGAATTCTACTTTCATTCTTTCTTAATGTATAGCAAGGCTAAATCCCAATGCCTCTCCATTGTAACAAAGTTTATCATCATACCCATGAAATCTAAGGTAGGATCTATGACCGCTTGGAAGCCAGCTGGCAAGAGCACCATTTAGCTGCTATGTCAAGAATTCACGATCATTTCCAACTTTCAGAAAGTAGATACTACATAAAACAATAGCTATACTTTAAGTATTGTAAAATGTTCCTTTAAAACACATTAAATATGTATTTTATAGTATTATTAATTTCATAACGGGGACAATAAACAGGGTCCAGATCTTTGTGGAAGAATAAACTGACGATATAACCATTTTAAAGGAAAAAGTACTCTTTTGGAACCAGGATTAATTAACTTTCTTCCCAGGTCGGCATATAGTTTTTTTTATGTAGGTATACAGAAAAATGTGTTCTGGGCCAGCCATCATCTTTGACTTAATAACTACATCAAAATGGTATTTATAGACTAATGAAGGCTTAGTGTTTCGCCAGGCCTACAATTGCCAAACATGGTGTTTTCTGAGGACGGATTCATAAAACATAAGAAGCCTTCAGTAATTCAGTCATTAAACTTGTTTCTGGCAACTTTGGGGCTCAAAAATGGTGGAACTCAGATTCCGGTCACTAATTGGAAGAACAATTCCAAACAGTGTTAAGACTGTCACTTCCTATTTTCTGAAGAATTCTGTTTTGCTTAGTTTTGTTTTCTGTAGTTTTCTAAACTTCCAAGTTTGTGAAAAAGAATTCCTGAGTGACCTTAACACTCACATTGTGTGGGAAGTAAATTATAGATTACTTACTCTGTGGTAAGTACTCATAGAAATCATAAAAGAATATGAAGAATTATGAATCACTGAGTCTCTTTAAGTTTCACTATGACTGTACTATAGTCAATAGTTTTTATTCCTTGAAAACTCTGGAAACTTCTATAGAGGTAATAGTGTAGGGTTTTTCAGAAAATGAAAATTTGTGAGGAGGAGGGAAAAGTGAAAATCAAGTACTGAAAGGAAGAAAAAGAGGGAAATCCAAACTGTACTTCTGACTCACCAGGCATCTCAGCAAACTTCAGACACACATAAATGTTCCTCTTGAACGATGAATAGAAAAAGTCCCCAAGAACTGTTTGTTGGAAACCTCAGTAATAAAGAAAGTATAAAGTGACCTATGTTTTAAGCTAAGAAGAAGAAGTCAGCCTGACTTGAAGACTTTTACCTTACTGACTTTGAAAGGCATAAAGATGGGCAAATGAATTCACATATGGGCATTTGCATGGGTTTAGTATGAGTCAGAACCTTTAGTCCTCAGGACTTTCAGGGTCAGATTCTGGTTAGTTCTTCAAACTTCAACAGGGTATAAAATTCTCTGTACTTAAACATGAAATCAACATGAAGTTTTCAACAACAACATCTGCAACATTTTCTCTTCAAACTATGACCATTCTAATAACAAATAGTTCTCATCTATTTATTTAAAGATGCACAAGGTTCTCTAAGGCACTATAGCTTATCTTTCCCTTATTGCTCACAATGAGTTATATATGGAAATGAAGGAAACAAAAACCAATTTTGCAAAAAAAAAGACCATTTAATTTTTTTACAGTCATGTTTCTTTTCTCAAATTTGCATGAATTAAGTGTTACTGTTCCTCATAGAAATAATAAAAAACACTAAGAAATGTCCAATATTATATGTTATCTAAAATACATGAATCACAAAATGATGATCACTCAGAATTTGATGTGTGATCTCTGCAATAGGGAAAATCACCTAAAAAATAAAGCTCCTAGAGAAATCCTTTAAATTGTTTTCACTAGTAATGAAGTCAAGGAAATTTTTTAATTTAATGAAAATGCTTCTTAAGAAAAAGTTTTGTTTGCATGCCAGAAAAATAGAAAACAAATATACTGGGTTTCTTATTGAACATATACATATACATATATGTACATATGTATGTGTATAAATAAAAATATATATGCACTATATAAATATTTCCAATTGACTAAAAATCACATTCAATAGAGTAATATTGTAGTGTTACATAAAATAGTTTCTCACTTTGATATAAATCAGATGTAATGCACTTATAACAAATTTGAGAGCCCAGCCCTCTCATTCACTATAGAAGGCCAACTATGGAAGCCTGAAGATTGATCAGCTAAAGTGGTTTCCTGTTACTTAAAGATGCTTAATTTTTTATAACTCCTGAACTTGGTTAAACTATCATACAATGCTTAATACCTCATCAGTGTGTATGCCTAGTTTAAGGGGGAGGATAAATTCAGTTTTCAGTTATTACAGGGCAAGGCAGATGCTTTGCTCAATCTAATCAGGGAAATAATATTTTGTTCAGTTTGGCCAATCTTCATTCTGACATATTGTAAAACTGTTCTAGCACATAAATAGAAGCTCTGATTGGAAGAGACTTTAAAGGTCACCTTAGCAAACCCTTTCCAAGAGATTCTTGTACATAGGCTTAGAAATGCTAAGATCCTCTTGCCTTACTCTAATGATAATATTTAGTTGGTTATGTCCAAAGAAAAGTGCATTTTTCATTTAAATTAACTAAAGAATCTATTCAATGCTGATTTAAAATAATAAGTAATTCCCTGGATGTATAGTCATTCATTTATTCACTTAATAAACATTAACTTAGTAACTATCAGAGGTGATATTGCATGCAATGGCATATAGATACCTATTCCAACAAATTGTTGTTGAAAGAGAAACACAGTGAGTTCAAATCATAGACTCCAGGGTCGCAGTGCCTGAGTTTAAATTCTTGATCTGACACGAGCTGCATGACTTTGGACAAGCTATATGACCTTTCCATGCCTTAGTTTCCTCATCTATAAAGTGTAAATAATAATGGTAAAATGGTACAGTCACTCTATGGGTTTGGAAACTTACATGGAAAGAGCTCTTAAAACAGTGTCTGGCCCACATAAGTGCTCTATCAGCATTTGCTGTCCTTATCATGAATGTTTTTGCTTTGCTTGTCAACATATTTTATAACTTGTCAATTTATGTCCACATGTTTATTATTGAGAGTGTCAGTTCTCAACAGGGGCTGGGGTGATTTGGCCCCCAAGAGAAAACATTTGGCAAAAATGCCTGCAGACATTTTTACTTGTCAAAACTATGCAGTTTCTACTGGCATTTAGTGGGTAGAGGCCAAGGATGTTGCTAAATATCTTAAAATGCACAGGACAGTCCCCTCACAAAGAAAGGATTGTCTAGCCCAAAATGTCACTATAGCTGAGGTTGAGAAACCCTGATTTAGAGAAAGAGAACTATGTTGGGAAACTGCAAAGCAAAATTTCTGGTGACAGCTCTATAGCAGATTTTGCATATGAGGACATGTTGCCCACAGGATTTGGAGCTTGAAAGGATTTAGAAGGAAACTCCTTAAGCTTCAGTGCTCAAGTGGTCTAAGTATAAAGGTGGCCACGTTTCCACCCCCAAATAAGAAATTACTCTAACAAAAGAAACAGAATTGAAAATACCCATATCATCCTACTGTAACAACACTAGCAGAAAGAGGATACGCTGTGGGCAGCCACAGGGCAGTGGTCCAAAGAAAAGAGTTCTTGAGATAGAGACATATAGTATGCTACAGTACCTAGAAAATCGTGACACCAATCCCACATAGAGAATACAATCGGCAGAAGGGGCTCTGTGGAAGTTATAGAAGATCATAAAGCTTCCTTAACAATTTGCTGGGCAAAGATTCTGCACTTAACTTGAAGCAGTCACATTAGGAAAGAATAAAATTGCCAGCAAATAGAAGTGGGGGCCTTGACACATGAAACATCTCAGTGCCAATGAGAGCATTATAAGATAATCGCAAAAGATTAAATAGATAAAAAGATAAAAGGGAGATTAAATTGTAAAAGATAAAAGAAATAAGAAAGAGAAATCTGGACCGGGGAGGCAACTACTCTCTTCATCACATGTGGTGAAGGATTGTAGCCTATGTACAGACTCCTCGGCGGGCAGAGGACTTCTTAAGGGCGTGTTTTTGACATAACAGCTCTCAATCATTAAGCTCCTACCACGTTAGGACTACCTTAAGTGCTGTCCATTAAAAGATTACTAAAATTGGCTAATCTGAGCTCCTAAAATGCTAGGTGAACATCCAAAATATAGAAATAACTCAAACATCTCAATAGCAAGGAAACAACCCAATTGAAAAATGATCAAAGGACCTGAATAGACATTTCTTTAAAAGAAGACATAAAAATAGCAAAGGGATATATGCAAAAATTCAGAAAATTCTCTAATCAAGAAAAAAATGCAAATTAAAACCACAATGAGGTATCATCACATGCCTTTTAAAATAACTATTATCAAAAAGACAAAAGATATCTTGGCAAGAATATGGAGAGAGGGGAACCCTTGCACACTGCTGGTGGGAATGTAAATAAGTATAGCTATTATGGAAAACAGTATGAAAACAGTTTTTCAAAAAATTACAAGTAGGACTACCATATGATTCAACAATCCCACTACTGGGTATACATTAACATTAAACAAAATCAGTGTGTCAAAGAGATCTCTGCACTCCCATGTTAAGTGCAGCATTAGTCATAACAGCCAAGATACGGAAACAACCTAAGTGTCTGTGAATGGATGAATAAAGAAAATGTGCTATCTATATATGACAGAATACTATTCAGCCTAAAAAACGAAGGAAATCCTGTCACTTGTCACAACATGGATGAACCTGGAGGACATTATGCTAAATGAAATAAGTCAGGCACAGAAAGATAAATATTGCATGATTGTACTCATATACGAAATCTAACAAAAGTTGATTTCTACTTAGAGAAAGGAGTTGGGAGGATTGGGAAGGAGAAGGAAATATCAAAGGATACAACATTTCAGTTAGACAGGAGGAATAATTTCAAGCGATCTACTGTACAGCAATGGTGACTATAGTTAATAATATATTGCATTCTTGAAAAATGCTAAGAAAGTGGATGTAAAGTGTTCTCACCCAAAAATAACTATGTGAAGTGATGTATACATTAATTAGCTGTATTAAGTCATTCCACAATGTGTATATACTTTAAAACACCATGTTGTACACAGTAAAGACATAATTTTATCTATCAATGTAAAGAAAGTTTTTTTAAAGATACTAACTGTGGGCCTGGTAATGTTTTCAGTAATTTATACCCCAGAGTGATTTTTCTTTCTTTGGGTCCCAGAAGTCTCCTTCTAGTCTATGCACTCATTCTTTAGCTCCTGGGTTGCAGAGAGATCCATATGATCCTAGGGAGGGTCAGGTTGGTTGGAATGGCTCAGCAGCCTTCAAAGGAATTGGATTAGAAGCATGTAAATATTAATAACTGATACAGATGAACTACTACACACCAGATTAACATCAGCTCTGTGCTCATTTGACCTTCTCCACTCTAGGTACATAACTGTGGCTGCAACCATTACATAAAATGTGGGTATCTATCCGAAAAAACAAATGAAAGTAATATTAATTCACACACCCCTCATTTATTATGCCAAATAATGGCTGAGAATGATGTCTGTGGAGTCACAGTGGATGTGGTAAGCAGCTTCAATTCAGAGAACCTAAAGTCTTAGGTTGCTGACATGTTCAGGAAAAGAAAACTAGTTCTATCTGCCTGCAGTTGAAGGATGTGAGCACAGGATGTGAGGCCCAGAGTAGCAAGAGCTGAGTATGGCATGACATGCAGGAGTTGCATGGGAAATCTCCCATGCCGTAAGAAGGATCTGAAATTTATTCTATGTGGAGCCACAGATGTAACAGGAACTGATTGGTGGTGGACAGATTGATCTGGTAGTAGTGTGGAGAATGATTTGGGAGGGGCCAGACTAGCTGAGAGGAAATCCCAACTAGGAGATCAACAAAGAATTTGAAGGGAAAAAATATTACTTATTGCCTACACTGCAAAATAGCAGAAGAAATTAAAAGGACAATATTGATGGATTAGAGGGCAAGACCCTATGAGCTTTAATGTCTATTTGAATGTAGGCAGCGAGGTTGAAGGAGTTATCCAGGATGACTATCAGCTTTCTGGTTAGGTACTAAACGGTCATGCTATTAACCAGGATAGAAAATACTGGGGGAAGTAATAGACCCAGCTCCTTCATCAGATTTTTAAAATCAAGATCAAAGAGGTGATTAATAATGCAAAGCCCTGAAGCATTCTTTGTCACAAATACCCTCCAAAAGGTTTTCTTCTGACATGTGAAATAAGAGAGTTTGCAAAACATTTAAATTTTAAATGATTTTAACTTCATCCAGTGCTCACTGCATCACTAATGAAAATATCTCTGCAAACAACAAAATGTTATTGGAAGAAAAAGAAAGTAATTTTGAAATACCTGTTCCTCCGGGTGAAACTTACAGATACAGAAATATAGTTCCCAGAAAAAATAAAATGAAATAAAAGTAATTACAGAAGGTTAGCAGGATGCCTTTTTACAAAAATTACAAAGGGCAAACCCCAGGAAGAAAAGAATTAATATCTTTTGAAAGGGCTAAGACAGCAAACACCTAGTGTCTCTGCAGCCAGAGTGACAGCAGACAAAGAATAACAATGAAGGCCTGGTTGAAAAAAAGAAAAAAGAGGCTGTTAAACAATACCTAGGAAACATAGGCAACTGCTTCTAGGCAATGAGTCTATGTGCTTAATACTTGACTTTTATTAACTATAGAACTCCCAGTGAGAAACACTGAAATTCCTACAGAAAAAGACTGATACTTCTAAATTCCTTTTCAATCAGGCTGGTATTAAAGAGTAAAAGGTGATGGTATTGCTGTTGAGAACATATCTGAATACTTTCAGGTGTAGGGCTTATTTTTTAAAAGGGAGAAAAGGAAAGCACAAGTAGGACAGAGAGTGTAAGGGCATGGAACTGAATTGCCAGTATGGATGCAATGGCAAAGAAGTAATGCTAATTAACATTGCATCTGACTTGCAGACCAGAGCCAATTAATAATTGTGTTAAACACCTCAGCATGCTATCAGGGCCCAGTGGAACACATGCACTGAGCTAGAGCCCCAGGAACTAAACAGTGACTTAAAATAAATCTTTGCTGGGTTGACTAAGAAATATTCCACTGTGAGGTAGTGTTTGCTGCCCTAGCTTTGGCAAAAAGAAGGGTCTTAAGTTCTTCGATGAATCTTCTAGTATGTGAAGCTCCCATGCAAAATAGGAAGGTCAAGACAAGAAAGATGCTAATAGAGAAGCAAGAAGAGTCAGTTTCTTACAAGGACAGCTACCTCTCTAGGATACATACAATAATACAAACAAGCACAGCTACCCATTAGGCTGTAGGTCCACCCATGCCACCTGCTGAAAGATCTATCATGGAGCATTAGCAATGATCTTATGCTTAAATGTTTACAAAAACGAGAGTAGCCAAAATGAATCTGGGCAGCGTGGCCTCTGCATACTTAGTAGTAGTAAAATCTCTGGCAGGAAAAAATGAAATCCACCATCAGTGAGACCATCATCAAAGCACAAAAGGAAGCATCATGGAAGCATGAGCTCTTATTGTCACAAACCAGTTCTTACTAGGAAGGAAGGAAATAAAGATATTTTAAATATATGTTTATCTGTGCCCTACCTTCTTACAAAAAAAAAAAATTACGATGGAAAACAAGATTTTTTTATTCAAACTATATATACACTCATTTAACTGAATCATATTCAAAAGGATAAGTCCAAGGCACACAGAGTTAAAACAAAATATAAAACATCTTTGCAGAGTCAGTCCATTGAAGTAAGTTCCTAAATCATCTGCACCCCTGGGAGACTAAAAAATCTAAATGGGACTGGGAGCAGTGGCTCACACCTGTAATCCCAAAGTAAGCACTTTGGGAGGCCCAGGGGACAGATCACCTGAAGTCAGGAGTTCGAGACCAGCCTGGACAACATGGCAAAACCTAGTCTCCACTAAAAAAAATACACAAATTAGCCGGGTGTGGTGGCACAGGCCTGTAATCCCAGCTATTTGGGAGGCTGAGGAAGGAGAATCACTTGAACCTGGGTTGCGGAGGTTGCAGTGAGCTGAGATCACACCACTGCACTCCAGCCTGGGTGGCAGAGTGAGACTTCATCTTAAAAAGAAAAGAAAAGAAAAGAAAAAAAAAAAAAAGCTAATTGGGTCTCTCTTTGCAGTCCACATTTGGCTCCTCTCTTTAAATCTTGGGGTGTCCAGGATACAGTCCACAAACCTCTTCTCTTTTTCTCCTCAACATTCATTGACAAGAATGGGAATTCAGTCCCATAGTTTATATATATATATGTTTCGTTCTTCCCAGTTTTTTATCTCCAGCTCTGATAGCTCACCTGAGTTTGAGATGTACACATCCAACTCTATGTGACATCTCCTTGTTGATGTAAAACACCGCAAATTGACTATGTCCAAAATAGAACTTGATTCCCCTGCACCTCCTAACCTGTTCCTCCCAGTCTTGCCTATCTCAGTAAACAGCACCACCAATCATATGATTGCTGAGATCAAAATGCAAGGAGTCATCCTCAATTCTTCCCAGGGTTGACACTCGTATCATCCCTGGGCTGCCATTCACTGCATAGTCTCAGTGAATTGTTCCTTCTGGGGCTGTCAGTACCCAACCTGTGAAGCCACATGCAGTCCCTTTCCTTTACAGTCCACATCCCATCTGTCATTAAGCACTCTTAGCTCACTTAAAAACACCCTGTGAGTCTAACCCCTCCTCACCACTGAGTTCAAGCCACTGTCAGCTCTCTTACACTACCAAGCTAGCTCCCTAATGAGTGTACCAATGACCCCTCTCCCTGTCTCTACCTTCTTTAGTCTAGTCTTTACCCAACATGGAGGTGATCCTTCAAAAACGTGAATTGATGATATCACATCCCTGCCCAAATCCTCCAATTTAGCCTTCCGTCAACTCATATCCAAATCCACAAGCTTGAGCTCGGTCAACAGGGCACACAGGGTCTTTCTGTTTCTCCAACTTCATCTCCTTTTATTCTCCATTTTACCCACTCTGTTCCAGCCACATTGGCCTTGTCCCTGTTTCTGAACTTGTGTCTAGCTGATTCCTAATTAAGGCTTCTATCCTTGCTGTTCCCACTTCCAGAAATATTATTTTCCATGCCATACTTCCTTTATTCAAGTCTCCTCAGATGAAAGGCCTTTCCTAAATATTCTCCTACTCTAGTCACTCTCTTATTCTATGCCCTGCTTTTGTTTTCTTCATAGTGATTACCTCTTTTGGGTAATGTATTATATATTTATGGTTTTAAAGATAATAATCTAACTACTAAAATATAAGCTGCATGAGACAGAGGCCTTACCTGTCTTATTCAAGACTGTATTCTCAAACAGCATCTGTACATAAGAGATGCTCAAAAAACACTCAAGGGGTGAAAGATTAAACGAACGGCCAATGCAAGCCATCAGCCTTCCATGACCTACAGAAATTCTACTCCCTATTTTTAAGGGATGTTTTGCTTGTGCTAAGAAAAGCAGTGGAAGCCCACTAATTATCTACCACTGAATAAATATTCCTGTACCAAACCAACAATAAATGTTAACCTTTCTCATTCCAAATAGTGAGGTCACTGCTTCTGTTTAGCCTATAAGAGATTCTGGGGATAATAGAGAGCAGAAGTAACTGGAATAAAGAATGGTTTCATCTCATCTCTCCATACAAACTTTGACCACAACTATTGTCACAAACTAAGGCTTCTTGCTTAACACAGTCTATTTTTTTCTAAAGTCTCTGGGTGATCGGAAGAAAATGGCAAAAATTTTGAGGGCATTACCCAGGTAAAGGTAACCCTTAACACATACAGCCAAAACTTTCTGAAAAGTTAACAGAAAAGTTCTGACGAGTGACACTGTAAAGTGTTAGGAAAAGCAAAATTTTAAAAGAAACTTAAAAACTAGAATTTTTGCAATAGTATTATCCTGAAAAACAATCTGGTTAACCAGTAGTAAGTTCCCCAAGGCTGGTTAGAGATGTCTTTTAAAAAAAAAAAAATGAAAAGCATTTTTGCTAACTCAAGAGAGAAATAACCCAGAGACTAATGAGCTCCATAAACCCATTGCCTGACCCTCAGCAAGTCACTTGTCCTCAATGCTAAAATGGAGAGGCCTATCAATTAGCTTCACGTGGTAGCTGTGAAGGGAGACTAATAAGTCTGATTGCAAAGCATTCTGAAAACATTAAGTGCTACAGAGAGGCTTGAAAATTGCTAGGTTGACATCAGTCACTGACCAAGCATTGTGAATGTATTTGGTTAATCTTTTTTTAAAAAAGTGTATTTTATATTTAATTGACCAATAGTAATTACATGTATTTATAGCATACAATGTGAACATCAAACTGGCTAATCTTTTTAAGCTCTCTTCCACCATTTGGCTCTTCCGATGTCAATCAGTCCTGGTGAAAAGGACAAGTAACTGAGGATTCTTCTCACTTTCCTCTAAGTCTTGTCCTGACCCACAGAAAACATGCTGAAGATGTGAACTAGCCTTTGTTCTCCTCTGTCCTTTCGAAAGCACCTTGCAGATTCCCAATGAACAGATGCTGCAGAAACAGCCAACCAAAACACCTTCACCTTTCCTTTCCAAGAACACATACATAATGACTAAAACCCACATATATGACAAAGATCATGTGAAGGGAGAATATTAATATGAAGAAACTGAAAAATGCAGCATTCACTTACTTCCTACTTTTTTCTGCAAGTTTCTCCTTTTTTCATGAAGTGCCTTCACTTAAGAGAAAAGGGAGATTGACTTCTGACTCCTCCTTAGCCAGAAATGGTTTTCTTCATCCATCGAAAACCATAGATTTAGCGTTTCACTTGTCTGTGAAAGTGTATATAGAAATTCATGTTCTTTCCAAGCTGCTGCCTATGTGGTATCTATTTCAAAGATAAGCCTGCGCCATGTTAGTTTCTTACCAATCTCTCTAAGACAGGGAAGAGATCGCCAGGACACAAAAGTAATATAATCAATCACTCACTAAAGGGTACCTACAATCACCATAGACATACATTTCAGAAAAGTACAAATTTCCTATTCGATGATATCACAAAAATTGTCCCTTCTATGTGGGAGGATCTTCCCTTTTCAAGTCAAATGCAAGCATCCTGGTCTCCAAAAAGTTCCAGTCTAAAGCTAAGAGATTAATTAGAAAAAAATACCTTGCCTCTTGGCTCAACCAACGCTGGTTAAATCACAGCACACTTCAAATCCCAGTACTCATAACTCAGAGCAGGTTTTGGGATGACAGGACAAAGAATTTGAACTAATGCAAAAATAAGTAGCAAATACTAGGAAGAGCATTTGTATAAAGTCTTTATGTACAAAAGAAAACATACTCACGCCTGTAATCCCAGCACTTTGGGAGGCCGAGGCGGGTGGATCACCTGAGGTCAGGAGTTCAAGACCAGCCTGGCCAACACAATGAAACCCCAACTCTACTAAAAAAAAAAAAAATACAAAAAATACAAAAAATTAGTCGGGCATGGTAGCAGATGCCTGTAATCCCAGCTACTTGGGAGACTGAGGCAGAAGAATCGCTTGAACCTGGGAGATGGAGGTTGCAGTGAGCCAAGATCGTGCCATTGCACCACTCCAGCCTGGGTAACAAGAGTGAAACTCCATCTCAAAAAAAAAAAAAAAAAAAAGAAAGAAAGAAAAAAAGACAGTCATATAAGAGATAACCCAGAGACATGGATGAATAAATTATTTTAGTATCAAACAGGGATCAGCAAACTACTGCCAGAGTTAAATCCAGGCCACTGTCTATTTTGTATATAAAGTTTTGTCCTAATACAGCCACACCTGTTCATTTACATGTTCTCTGTGGCTGTTTCCTGCTCTTCTCACACTACAATGGCAGGATGTGAGTAACTGAAGCAGACCATATGGTCCATAAATTTGAAAATATTTACTACCTAGCTCTTTGCCAAAAAAGTTTGCCAACCCTGGTATAGATAATAAAGAAGCCACTACAGATTGGAATAGTCTGGGACATTGCTGGAGAAGGAGGCAAGGTGCTTAAATGAACAGGAAAATAAGTGATAGACAAATGTCCTTTGCTGAGTAACTGTTTATTGGAAGCTAGAAATTTCTTAAGAGTTCTAAAAGGATAAGACCTTCCCAACTGGATAAAACATTAGTAGAGAAATGAACTCTCGTGGTAAACATCAAAACAGATGGACTAAAAACTAAATCAGGTTTCTTGGCCCAGGTTTCCTGGGATCTGTAGTATTCAGACCCCAATACTACAGCAGAGGTTTGTTTTGGCTGATGGTGGTGGAGGTAGTGGTGGTAGTGTTATTTTCACAGCTATCTTGCTTCAAGAGATACACAAGTGTCACGTGACAAGTCTGAGCAAAATAGAAATACTAGACCAGAGGTAACAGAAAATCTGGACACAAACCTTGCCTCTGCCCATTAATAGGTGACATTCTCTCACCTATAAAATAGAATAACCATGGGGGGTCAGAATGGGAATCATCATCAAGATGGACTCAACGCTGGGCCAGTATCCAGGACCCTAGCTGATACTCAGGATGTGGTTAGTGCTTGAAACAGAAACAAAGCACCAGGTTGCAATTGATGACACACTGGTCTCCATATTGTACTGTGCCCTGTCTGTAACCTGAGTCAGATCCAACTGTAAGGGTTATAGATGCTTATAAATATCCATCCTGCTCTGGCATAAGCTCTGTTTCTCACAGAAAAAAAGGTCCATTTCAGGCTACAACCTCATCATTTAAGAGAAAAGAGCATAGCAGAAAAAAAAACCAAAAAAAAAAACCCCAGAAATGGACACTATCCCTTCCATGACCTACAATGTCTCTCCTTGGGCCCTAAAGACTTAAGATACTGAACACAAACTGAAAACCCAGTAGGACTCATGCCTTCAAAAAACGTTAAAACATTAACACAAAAGATATATCTAAAATAAAAAGCATAGTTTAATAAGGCAATAAAAGTATTTAAAATCAATGTGATAAAACCACTGAATATTTTCAAATGCTTTAAAGACCAATTATTACCAATAAATTATGGCATCACCTGTAGCCATGAGAAACTACCCCAAAATACTTCTGTCTAGAATTGAAAGATGTCTTATCACACTCTCATGACTGATTCTGATGAATTTTGTCAATATTAAGATCCTGAGCATGGTGGATATTTAAGTGAACATTTGAGGGCAGCTGTCCCTACTTGCTCTCATGCCTATCTTGATCTCTTCTTCAAGTGACAACAGCTCAGTATGACTGGTTTCCCAACCAAGAGAATCCTCTCCAATAAAATCAATGAATCAATGCCCAGAAGACTGCATGAGACACCTTCTTCACAAGTGGCTATTTAGGGCTCAATCTTTTTTTTTTTTTTTTTTTTTTTTTTTTTGAGATGGAGTCTCGCTCTGTTGCCCAGGTTTGAGTGTAGTCGTACAATCTTGGCTCATTGCAAGCCCCGCCTCCCAGGTTCACGCCATTCTCCTGCCTCAGCCTCCCGAATAGCTGGGACTACAGGTGCCCGCCACCACGCCTGGCCTATTTTTTTATTTTGTTTTGTTTTTTTTCAGTAGAGATGGGGTTTCACCATGTTAGCCAGGATGGTCTTGATCTCCTGACCTCGTGATCCACCTTCCTCGGCCTCCCAAAGTGCTGGGATTACAGGCGTGAGCCACTGCGCCTGGCCTAGGGCTCAATCTTAAAATGACCTCTCCAAAGTCCTTTTCTTTTCTATTTTTCCCTTGAGATGGAGTCTTGTTCTGTTGCCCAAGCTAGAATGCAGTGGCACAAACTCAGCTCACTGCAACCTCCGCATACCAGTTTCAAGCGATTCTCCTGCTTAAGCCTCCCAATTAGCTGGGATTACAGGTGTCTGCCACCATGCCTGGCTAATTTTTGTATTTTTAGTACAGATGGGGTTTCACCGTGTTGGCTAGGCTGGTCATGAACCCCTGATCTCAGGTGATCCACCTGGCTCGGCCTCCCAAATCCAAAGCCCTTTTCCATTGGCAAAGAACCTAGGCTGCCATCACCAACTATCTGACCATTTAGAGAACTTACTAACAAGTACTAACTTCGAGTTTCACTGGTTAAAGAATCATGTATTAAAATGGGAGAGTGGTAGAAACATGAGTAGAAAGTGAATGGGGCTTGTTCCAAACAAAACATTGCAAACTACAAAGTTGATAAAGTCCCCTTTGTTTAAAACTCTTTGTCAGAAATATTTCATCCAAATTTTAATGGTAGCTTCTGTTAATTTTTGGCACTCAATACTTGCTAGGCACCCAAAAGCATAACGACCAATCATTCCCACACAATTTAGTTGTGACCGAATGTACTGGTTAGATTTATTTCTGAGTGTGCATTTTATCTTTTCCTCTTGTGACATTTCTGTAGTTATAGACACTAAATTTCATCATATATGAAAATGCTTAAATTAAAAGAATTATCCCCGTTTGACATTAAGACACACCTGCCTTGGGTGTCACAAACAATTGATAGAGCTTGGCTATTAAAAAGCCTCCCTTCTTAGAGCCAGCTTTTATATAAGTCCAGAATGGCTCCCATCTGGTCCTGGGTTTATTGGTTATTTGTTATCTGTCAAACATTAGAACTCCTGCCTTGCAAGTTGTTCTGTAGCAAGTGAGAGGCATTTTGGGTCATGAAAAGACAATACCCAATTCCTTTACTTGCTATGCTGCATTTGAGTCAGATTGACACATCTTCTGTAATCTGTACATTTCTCAATTCAATCTTTTTCCTAATATAATTGCTAAGAACAACAGTTAAATTAATAAAACTAACAAAAAAAATGTAATCCAAGGGCTTTAAGTGAAGACGTGAGCTGTCTTATTTTATTTTTCTCTTTTTTAATAATAATAATTCAAAGGTTGCTTCTATACCACTAACCTATATTATATAAGTTACAAAAATTGTAAAGAGAAAAAAAAAATTCTGAAAGAGGGTTTCATTATTTTGGGTCTCAGTTAAGCATTTCTGAAAACACAAATACCTGAGGTGAGTAAATTTTTGTGAGATACTATGAAGTTTGAGGACAAAGAGTTCTCCCAAAGGTAAGAAATAGACTAGGTAGACACATGTGAATTGAGGAGAATAGAGTGCTTTCAAAGGGGAAAAAAAATTCTGAATAGACTGTGTCTTGACCAATAGTAAGTATTCCTTCCCACCTCCATTTCCTGGGCTTAACACTAGACCCTGGGTAAGGTTGGGAGCCTGGAATAGGGTAGAACCCAGGTAAGGGTGGGGGAATTTTCTCAGCCCAGAGAATATTGGAAAACTTGGGAGCTCCAATCCTAGGAGCTGTGGGGAATGGCCAGACTGTGGCAGCCAGTCAGTAGCCAGTCAACAGCCAGGCTCAGGAAGGGTGAAGTGTGGAAACCCACAGGACTAGACTTAAAACAGTAGGTGAAGACTTATATACCTGATGGGGGAACAGATCCCAAAAGCAGACTCAAAGGGGTTGGGCCCATGGAGAACACTGTGATCATCTCTGTGACCCCAATTTGGGCTGGCGTGGCCTGAGGAAACACAATCTACTCAGTAATGCTGTTTCCAATTGTGGCTGGGCTGTTTTTCAAAAGACTCCGTTGATTATTGATGTTAGAATACTTTGTAGAATTTTTAATTCTAAAATAAACCCTAAATCATCTTCTAGTAAGAATTACTTACCAAGCCATTGAAGGCCCTTAAGTAGTGAAACAATTAAACGAAAGCCTATAATTTATTTAATATGCTCTTTCTTCATCCTGCTTCTCCAACATGCTTTAATTAGTGTCATGTGTTAACATGCTACCAGGTTAGACAGGCTCAGAGGCCCTCAACCTAAAAGATCATGTACAAGAGCTTCTTCTAAATGGTAAAAGCTACACTCATTACTGTGTCACTGTGTGCCTCCTACAATTCTTTCATTATGTCAACCAGAAAATCGAAAGAAAGGCCTCATCCACTTCTTGGTGGCTATTTCAGATGCTTTAGTCTACAGAATGAATCCAGTAAATCAGGTATCCTTTGAAAAAAAACATTTTCTTCCTCTATATATTATTCTTTATGTGTATCACAAGCACAGATGACTTTGATTTATATGCAGCTTCTCTTTCATTACTCTCCCCAGCATAGCTACACTGAAAAAAGTAATGTGTGATACCTCAAGTCTTTGTCATCTCTTTGTCATAACAATTTATTTTGGCCGGTCTCAGAACTGAATTCCTGAAAAGTATGCTACATTTAAAAATAAAGAATACCTATTGTCGGGTATAAATTACACTTAGATAAAAGTTAATATTTTAGCATTTCGTATGTTAGCATTCTCTTTCATCATAATTTTTTAAATTCCCTCTGTGAAATGTCATGCCTCCTTTTATTGTATGCAATATGAGAAATGTCATGTCTTCGTTTATTATATGCAACATGAGATAATATGTGGTCCCTTTAAAATATGTTTAAGTGTGATATTTTTAAATTTTTCACATTAGTTCATGAACTCAGGTGAGAATATCCTAAGTTCAGGTGATCTTTACCTGGGCCAGTATGGCCTGAGGAAACACAGTCTACCGAGTAACGCTATGTTTACAATCGTGGCTGGGCTGTATATACCACCCTTCACAAGGCATTTTCTTCTCAAATAATGCCTAAGAATTATTTCTTCTCAAATAATGCCTAAGAATAACACTGCATCTCCCCCAAATAATACGACTGTTCCTAGTCTTGGGCTCTCTTTAAAAGGTTGCATTGGATTTAAAGGACAGCTTAGTGATCTTCATTGGATATCACAGAGAACATAGCAGTACAAAGAGCTCTGCATTCACTGGGTGATGACCTGCCATGGCGGCTGTATCACCATTCCATCAGCACTTCCTGTGGGTTCCTCTTCACCAACTAGATACAACCAATTCAATCTTCACTGCTTCTCTCTATCTGTTCTTGAATAAACAGCCTTTATTCTGAGACTTGGTAGTTTGCAAATGTATAAGGCATGAGCCCAAGTCTTTATTTACACCGGGTCTCAGAATGTTCAGGGTTGAAAGGAACCATACTTACAAATGAAGGAAAGTTAGCTCTTTGGATCTAACCAGAGAGAAATCCACAAGCTTTTATCACACTTATTTTTAAATATGTATATTGTTAGGGAAAACTAGAACTCTTATGTTCATTATATATGATTTTATATAAAGAATAGTAAGAAACATTAAGGGGACTGCATATTATCGCTCCAAATACACATAAAGCCA
Organism: Macaca nemestrina; assembly: GCF_043159975.1. Classification (NCBI taxonomy): domain Eukaryota; kingdom Metazoa; phylum Chordata; class Mammalia; order Primates; family Cercopithecidae; genus Macaca; species Macaca nemestrina. Next base: position 56,685,573 of record NC_092137.1, on the reverse strand, counting down.
ACACTGATTAGACTAGCGAATGAGCACATTATATGTGTATCTGATATGGTCTGAGCCTTAAATATACATGCCCATGACTGTATGTTATTTAAATAGATTTAATAGCTATCTGATGAAATTTTATTAACTTTAGAATCCAGGGAGGTAGAGTAACTCCCATGATGTAAGTAGACATCTGTAAATTAAAGACCCAATATAGTGTAAAGTTGAGGTTTTAAGGAATCCAAGTATCAAAATAAAAAGAACACACCTGTTTTGTATATTCATTATACAGAAACACAAACTTTCTCTGGATAAAGAGTCATAAATTTGCAAAGCTGAGTAGGTCCTTCCATATCACCTGTGACAATTTTCTTTTATAGACAAGCTGTATAAGACTTAGAGAGGGTAGGGGTGTCCTCCCGGTCTAACAGCTGATTAAAGACAGAGCCAGGCAAAGAACTAGTTCTTGTAACCCCTATT